>NW_022987615.1:0-505721 GCF_902827165.1 Trematomus bernacchii
TTATTTAGCCTCCGTATTGTTTATTGTTCGATGTGGGCCACGAAACATTTTTATATATATTTTTTTGTATTCTTAAGTGGGCCTGAGTTGAAAAGGTTGGGAACCGCTGATATAGAATATTCAACCCCCTTCCCGTTAGTAAAGGGTTTCTGATTCAGATGTCTGCAGTACCTCATGCTGTACGCCCCGCCCCGAGCTCCTGCCCGATGCCCGACAGACTGGCATCGAAATCCTGCACCAAACCAGACTCGATCACCTCGTCCGTGAGAGGAAGCTTCAGAGCCCACGCCATGAAGACCAGATGAAAGGAGAGCACTTCGGGTTAAAACCTGCGCCAAGGTTCCCACAACCTGACAATCTGTGGAGGAGAGAGGAGAAGAAGATAATAAAGCTTTATTTATACAGCACTTTTCATACAACACATGCAGCTCAAAGTGCTTTACAAAATGACACATCAAAAACAAACACCAAGAAATTCCCCTCAGATTATTTGTTAAGAACTTTAAAAGGTACATGCAGCAAAATATAACATTTGATCAGATAGACACAAGGAGGTCAAAGGTATGATAATAGAAATAAAATAAATAATGGTTTCTCTTTGACAGATAAGACACAAGACCACTGAGTCGATGCAACAATATAAAGACCACAGGATTTATTTCTAAAATAGAGCCCCAAATGTAAGTTTAAATATCACATTTACCCCTTAAATACCCCATCACTCATTCATCACATCACGACTCGACTACTGCAATAGCATCCTCTACGGCAGGGGTATCAAACTCAATTTCATCGCGGGCCACATCAGCATTATGGTTGCACTCAAAGGGCCGGTTGTAACTATATAACTATACATATATAAATATATAATATACATAAAATAATGTATTATATTACATTATTGCCTCTGCATTGGATTATTATCGGATAGGGTAATAACTTCATAATTAACTACGTCTGAAAGCAGAAGTCCAGGGCAAATAATTGAAAGTCTCTTCAGTGCGCATGTCACAAAATGAGATGCATTGTGGGACATGTAGTTTATGGGCAACCTGCTTCTGTAAAGTGGCATGTGACCATATAATAAACGTATTATATTCTTTGCAAGCTCTTGCGGGCCACATAAAATGAAGTTGCGGGCCGGATTTGGCCCCCGGGCCTTGAGTTTGACACCCCTGCTCTACGGCATACCATCCAACCTCCTCAATAAACTCCAACATATCCAGAACTCTGCTGCCCGCCTCCTCACCCAAACCCACACCCGCTCCCGAGACCACATCACTCCCGTCCTCCAGAACCTCCACTGGCTCCCTGTCCGTCAAAGAATCGACTTCAAAGTCCTCCTCATTACTCACAAAGCCCTCACCAACCAGCCCCCCCTCACAGACCTCCTGCACCACCACACCCCTTCCCCCTACCTCACAGACCTGCTGCACCACCACACCCCTTCCCCCTACCTCACAGACCTGCTGCACCACCACACCCCTTCCCCCTGCCTCACAGACCTGCTGCCACCACCACACCCCTTCCCCTACCTCACAGACCTGCTGCACACCACCACCCCCTACCCCCTACCTCACAGACCTGCTGCACCACCACACCCCTTCCCCCTGCCTCCGCTCATCAGAAGCCAACCTCCTATCCATCCCCACCCGCATCAATCACCGGACCTGGGGGGGACAGAGCCTTCTCCGTCGCTGCCCCCTCCCTCTGGAACTCACTCCCACAACCCATCAGAGACTGCACTGACCTCACCAGCTTCAAAAAACTTACAAAAACTCACCTCTTCAATCTGGCTTTTAATGTGTGATTGTTTTTGTATTGCTTGATTTTAATTTGACTTTAAAGGTGGGGTAGGTAATTTTGGAGAAACCAGCTCGAGATCGCTAGAATTTGAAAATACACAGCCGGAAAAAATCTGCCACTTCCTTACAGAGCCCCTCCTCCAACACACACGAACGCGCACATGACCAATGAGGGCACGAGATAAGTTTGTGCACAGATGGAAGGCTGACAGGCAGGTAGGCCATCCAGTTATTTTAGCCGGGCCGGCTCAAATGATTGGTCGTGCTTTTTACAGTACTACGGCTTCCACAGATGACATTTTTTTATGGATTTTTTGTCAAAGCACTTAAGATATTCATTGCTATCAGGATGTTAAGAGCATTCCATGGAATATAACAAAAAGTGTATTTCGAGCCGGTTTCTCAAACTTACCTACCCTAACTTTAAGTACTCTAACTTTAACTATATATATGTATTTGTTGTTCTTTTATTTTATTTTCACTATATCTGTAAAGTGTCTTTGAGCACCTGTAAAAGCGCTAACAAAATAAATATATTATTATTATTATTAATAGTTTCTGTATCCTGGGGGATGCAGTCATGTGATAGGCTGTATCTTTGTGTAAAATGTGGGTCTAATAACAGTGTAACATGGGTATAATATAGGTCTAATAACAGTGTAACATGGTGTAATAATGGTGTAACATGTGTATAATATAGGTGTAATAATGGTGTAACATGGGTATAATATAGGTGTAATAATGGTGTAACATGGGTATAATATAGGTGTTTTAATGGTGTAACATTGGTGTATTCATGTATAATATGGGTTTAATAACAGTGTGATATAGGTGTTATGTAGATAATGGCAATCAATGAATTCTCCAACATATGTGATTGCCTTAAAGGGTTAAAACATATCATACAACATCTGAATTAAATATTCTCCATGTTGGTAATTGTTAAGTCAGTGTCTAATACATTAGATGGGTGTTTGGCTGATGTGGGGGATGTAGAGACAATTATTATTGGAGACTGGAACACGGATATGCAACGTAAAGACACGTCCGTCTTCAAGTCCTTCAGTAGGATTTGTGATCTGCACGGCTTCAGCCAGCTAATCACCCAACCCACCCGGGTATGTGAAACAACACAAACTACCATTGATCTCATTCTGACCTCTGACAGGTCCAGGATCTCCAGTAAAGGGGTTATAGCATGCGGTTTAAGTGATCATTATATGATATTCTGTACCCGCAAAAAGCTAAAACAAAAGGCCGGCTGTCACAAAACAGTCATATCTAGAGACCTCAAAAACTACTCTAGCGAGGCCTTTAACCTAGAACTGGAGAGCCTGGACTGGTCAGATGAGCTCAGTGGTACACAAGTTGAAGAAACATGGCTTGGTTTCAAAAACAAATTCTCTGCAATACTCAATGATTTGGCCCCCCTAAGAACAACCAGGGTAAAAAATCGCGCTGAGCCGTGGATGCACTCCGGCATACTGACCGCCATGAAAACCAGAGACAAAAAATGCTCTGAGTTTCATAAAAGTCAGTCAATGCTTTCCAAAAGCACGAGCAGTGAACTCCAGGCCCACGTGACTGAACTAAAAATTGAAAGAAACAGACTAAGAAATGACGTAAACTCCATGATCAAAACTGCCAAAAAGAATTTCATCAATGACAAAACTGAGGAAAACAAAAATAAACCCCGTGAACTTTGGAAATTACTCAATAACCAGCTTGGCTGCAGTAAAAAACTCAAAACGAGATTTCAAACTTAAACATAAAGACAGATAACAGGCGCATCACAGACAAACTGGATGTGGCCAAGTACTTGAACATTTTTTTCACAAAACATAGCCACAACTCTTGTAAATAAATTACCCTCCCACTCAGGGCTTTTGGAGTAGATCACATCATGACCTACTACAAAAACCTAGGGTACGCAAAGATGATTTCAGTCTAGCAAGGGTACAACAGCAGAGTACTCATTAAACTGAGCGCCCTCAAACCTAACAATGGCCACTGGCCACGACAATATCCCTCCAAATTCCTCAGAGACACAGCAACCGCCATCCTCACCAGTCATAGCTCACATAATTAACCTCTCCATAAAACAGGGAAAAGTACCCAAAGACTTCAAAATTGCAAGAGTAACCCCCCTGCACAAAAAGGGCAGCAAATTGGACCCAGGCAACTACCGCCCTGTTTCTATACTTACCTCCATCTCGAAAGTCATGGAAAAAATAGTATATGAACAGGTCGAAAAGTACCTCGCAGAAAAGAAACTAATCTATGAATTTCAATCTGGCTTTAGAACATCCCACTCCACTGACACATGCCTTCTTATTTGAACGACCACAATCAACAAGAGTGGACGAGGGTAAATACTGCGGCATGGTGATGCTGGACCTACAAAGGCTTTCGACACTGTCAATCACCCCATTCTGATTGACAAGCTAAAAGCAATTGTTTTTGATAAACTATCGGTGAGCTGGATGCCAATCCTACCTGGAGGGGAGAGAACAGATGGTGGAGGTAACGGTACTCTGTCCCCCCCCCCTCCCAGTGAGCTGTGGTGTTCCAAGAAGCATATTAGGTCCGTTACTGTTCCTAATTTATGCAAATGACATGTCATCAGCATGTGAACTGCAACTTGTTCCTGTTCGCGGGACGACTCCAGCCCTGCTGGTCCTCTGACAGGAGCAATTGCAGGTTGAGAAAAGACCCTCGCTCCGAGCTCGGCAGAATCTGCACCTGGCTCGCCGATAATAAAGTTATCATTACAACCTGGGTAAACAGAGTCCATTCTCTTCGGTTCGAAACATAATCTCAGCAAATCCGACGACTTCTCAGTTGGGGCAGTGGGTGACATTATTGTCCACAAGTAAGAAGGAAATTACATACCTAGGATCTATTCTTGAGGCAAAACCTCTCCTGTGACAAAATGGCATCCAATGTAATAAAAAAAGTCAATCAAAGAACTAGATTCCTATACCGGATCTCCTCTCTGTGTAAACAAAAAACACCCTGAAAACTCTGGCAGGAGCACTCATTCAAGGGTACTATGACTATGCTTGCACGTCATGGTACCATAGCACCTTCCAAGGCGCTAAAATAAAACTTCAAACATCGCAAAATAAACTGGTCAGACTACTGCTTGACCTTTCATCTAGAACCCACCTCACCTCTGCCCACTTTGACAACCTAGGATGGCTTAGAGTAGACGACAGAGTACAGCTACTTGCAATGGGCCTGGTCTACAAGATCCACTACACCTCTATGGTACCCATGTACATGTCAAAATTCTTCCCAAAGGTCAAGGAATACCATGATCATAACACCAGAGGGAGCTCCACAAATCATGTAAAACCCAGATTTGGCACAAAAAAAATGGGGAATACAACATATCGCAATTATGCCACATCAAGGTGGAACGCTCTTTCCCACAACTGTAAAGGAAGTAAAACTATACTTACCTTCAAAACCTCTCTTAAAGAGCACCTTCGGGGGGAAAGCATTGCAAAACTGGCCCCGGTAATGGTACAAATCTCAACCTGTCGTACATGGACAGCTTCCCCCCCCCCCATCTATGTATATACTCTCATTTTAGACTCTGTTACTAACTGTATATCTGTAGACTTGGTATGTCTTAAATGTCCGGTTAGGATGTATTAGAACGAAATCTAAAATGAAAATTGTAAATAAGCCATCTGTATGTAAAAAACCACCTGTATGTAAATTGTAAATAAGCCATCTGTATGTCAAATATGTCTTATATGTCTTAAATGATATGATGAATTGGAAATGGGGGACCCTGATGTAAACAAGACGAAAGTCTTTCTCTGGTCTGCATCCCCTTAACAATTGTATGTTTTGAGCTGTACTGTACTGTACCCAATATACAAGCTGTTAATAAACTTTTCAATCAATCAATCAATCAATCAAACGTTGTGTTTTTCATGTCGCTTCTTCCCAGACGTAAAACAAACATCACGAGCTAACGAAGCTAACTACTGACAGACAGCTAAAACCAATGCTAACCTGTATTAGCCTTCATTTGTAGAGGATTCACGAAAACATAGAGTTCCTGGTAGACATATCTTTACATAGGAGGAATGAAAAATGACCTCAGACTCGTTAATATATTAAATTAATGTATTGCTTTTGTTTGTTTATCTAGCTTCGTAGCAGGAAAAGGGAGCTGACGTCACTTCTGGTTCACTCTTCTTCTTCGTGGTTTTATTTTACAGTCGGGGGTCACTACCGCCACTCTGCGGTTATGGTGAGTAGTACAACACAAAGCTGAGTATTCATTCATTTTCTACTATCAGTGGAAGAAGTACTCAGATCTTGAAGTAAAAGTAGATGTACTCAGAACTTGTACTTGAGTAAAAGTAGAAGTACACAGATCTTGTACTTGCTTTTATTGTCATTACACAGTGACAGTAGGCCTACTTACCATGTAACAAAATGGTTTCTCTGCATTTGACCCATCCTAGTGTTAGGAGCAGTGGGCTGCCATTATTAACGGCGCCCGGGGAAATGATATGTTTTATAATTATTGATCATTAAAGTGTTCTCAAAGCTGGTAAAGGTGCAGCTAGTTTTAATGACTTTGTATACTGCATATACTATGTTTAAAATATTTTTAAAAAGATCGGAGAGCCAGCCTCTCGTCCAACATCAGTGTGTGACCTCACTAATGCTCTTCTGGATGAAAGGGCTTCCCACAGACACACTCCAAGATCTGTAGAAAGCCTTCCCAAAAGAGTGGAAGCTGTTATAGCTGCAAAGGAGGACCAACTTCAAATGAATGCCTAAGAGTTTGGAATGGGATGTCCTGAAAGCTCCTGTAGGTGTAATCAGAATCAGAATCAGAATCAGAATCCCTTTATTAGTCCACAGAGGATACATGTACATTGTTACAGCAGAAAAGAGACAAAGACAGCTTCATGTTACCTAAAGCATGCATACAACAAAGTATTAAAGATTAAAAAAAGAAATTATAATTTTTAAAAAGTTACACGTTTTACAAAATACACAGTTTTTAACGGCATATATATATATATAGTCCTATATATAAAATGTTGTTTAAATAAAATGTCCAAAGAAAGTATTCAGAGTAATTCTTATTATAGTTTTTTTTTGTTGTAATATATTTTCTCAAATGACCTGCTTTGACTGCAGCTTGAGAAACTTCTGGATTCAGTCTGAAAGCATCCTTTTTTAACTTTAAACATGATCTTTAATAATGTTGTAGTTTAGTTTAACTCTGAGAGGTGGACTGGCTGGACTCCTCACTGGGACTCTGGTTCTGGACCAGCTTGCAGGGTCCAGGAGTTCTTGGAGAGAAGGAGCGCTTCCTGCCGCAGGACTCGGGGGATGGGAGTTCCTGAACATGGAGAAACAGCTTCAGTTATTATGCTCCAAATATCTGGAACAAAGTCACAGAAAGAATTGTGTCTGCAGCTCAGAGAGTCCTGCTGGGAACCCACACATGTTGAGGAGCCCAAAGTGTGATGAGAGAAATGTACAGTACGGGTCCCCAGCACATAGAAGCTGCCGGATGCTAACCTGCATATGTTGGGAGAGCTTTACAGGTCAGGAGAGGAACTAAGTACATTTACTCAAGTACTGTACTTAAGTACTATTTAGACTACTGGACAATGACTACTTTTGGTACTTTAACTATATGTTGATGAGAATACTTTTCTACTTGTATTGAGTAACATTTGAATGCAGGCCTTTTACTGTAACAGAGTATTCCTACACTCTTGTACTTCTACTTTTACTCAAGTACCAGATTTGAGTACTTCTACTTTTACTCAAGTATATTTTGATGGTAATACTGTAACGCACTGGTTATAATGTTGATGTTTTCATGTGTTTTATTCTTCAGAGTTTATTTACATTTTACAGAGTGTCAGTGAACGCGTCACTGTTTTGATAGACAGTTGTTGTGAAGAGAAACAGCCAAAATGATGAAGAGAGAAAAGAGTGTTGTTTTCCTCTGAGGACATGCTCCATGAAAGAGTTTCATATCTTGATGAATGGAGGATATTCAGTACTCACAGTTCTTCTGGATCTTGGCTCTGATCGTCTCATCCTCTCTGATCCTGTAGGGATGAACACAATCCAACAGTTATGGATCCAGTTTAAAATAAGTGTTTGTTCTTTGAGTCAGCTTCAGAGTCCTGACTGATCTCATGCTTTACATCCCATCATATCTTCTCTGCAAACATCTACGACCTGACTGCCACAGCTCTCAGCTGCATTACAGGAAAGTAACAGTCATTAGTCAAGGAGCTAAAAACATCCCATCAAAAACAGACTACCTTTTCCACTCTTCTGTCAAATCCCATATGTCTGGTGGAAAGTTGATTACTTACTAAATGTGGCTTTGCATTTTCAGCTGGCCTTCTATAGTTGATGGAAGAATGACAGAGCCTGCAGTCAGTGGGTAACATCACTGATCTGTTGTGATTCCCCAGTGAGAGAAACACCTCCCTGTGTTTCATACAATACTGCTGAACCAGCAGAGACCCCTTACTGACCTGAGGGTCTCCAGTCTGCAGTCTGGACTCTCCAGAAGATCTCTCAGCAGCTCCACTCCTGAATCCTGCAGAGTGTTGAGACTCAGGTCCAGATCTCTCAGATGGATGTTGGACTTCAGAGCTGAGGCCAGAGCAGAACAGCTGATCGCTGACAAACTGCAGCTCCTCAGACTGAATAAAGAAAACATGATGAGGATACAAATCTGTTTATAATCCAATCAGATGTTACTCAACATTTAAATGAATCTGAACAGAAAAATATGTCTACTTCAGAAAGTGAACTTTATCATGTCAAACTAAAATGACTTCAGATGACCTTTATTCAGACGTTATCGTTTACTAAATATTAAATACATAGATTTAATTTTCACAACTAACATCTATTACAGTTACTTTAAGAAACAGTCAACATGTATGTCTGCAGTTCTTTCTTCTTACTCTTTAAAATGAAATATGAATATAAGGACATTTACTACTTTATGGATGTAAGTTATTAATGAATATAAATGAGGTTCAATTACAAAGTGAACATGTGAGATCTCCAGCAGTAACAGAGAGTCAGTGAACTGACCTGAGAGTCTCCAGTCTGCAGTCTGGACTCTCCAGAAGATCTCTCAGCAGCTCCACTCCTGAATCCTGCAGATCGTTCTCACTCAGGTCCAGATCTCTCAGATGGATGTTGAACTTCAGAGCTGAGATCAGAGCAGAACAGCTGATCTCTGACAACATGCAGCGCCTCAGTCTGAATAAAGAAAACATGATGTAACTTTAGAAAACAATGTTCCTGTTTGAAATAACTCCAGGTTTAATAATCTGTTCAGAGTGAAACAGGGTTTTAATGTCAGAGATGATGCAGAAAACAATCCACTGATAATCTGGAACTTTAACTTTGATCAGATGTTGAACAACTCCTTCATCTCCCTCACAGCTCATCAGTACTGACAGCATCTCCACTGACTCATGGAGCACAGAGTGAGTCTGTGGAAGCTCAAACACTCTCCCTCACACATTCACCTTCTCTCTGTTACTCTGATCAATATTCAGTCATTAGCAAAAACAGAAAGAATAATAATAACATTGTATTTGTTCAAATTCAGAAAATCATAAACACAAACAGATCAATATGAACTGCAGTCAGTGAACTGACCTGAGAGCCTCCAGTCTGCAGTTTGGACTCTTTAGTCCAGAACTCAGCAGCTCCACATCTGAATCCTTCAGAGGGTTGTTACTCAGGTCCAGATCTCTCAGATGAGAGGGGTCAGACTTCAGAGCTGAGACCACGACTTCACATCCAGTCTCTGAGCTCATACAGGCAGTAAGTCTATAATAAAACATATATTACAACATGTGTTAAAAAAGAGGAAACATTATATTAACATCAAGCATTTGATGAAAAAAGATTTGACATGTTCTGATAGACATTTGCTGTTAGTCCATTTAATATAATATATAATAATATATGATAATTGAGTGTAATGAGTTGTCAGTGTGATCTGATCACATGTCTGTGCTCCTGCTGTCACTGACTGTTACCAAAGGAAACAGAAATTAAATGAATCACTTGACAATATTAGAGATGTACATATTTAAATGTTAGTTAATATGTGGATGTGAATGATGGATGAAGGATGCTTTGGCTTCTCTGAGCATCTGAACATTTATTGTGCACACAAACACAATTAACAAACCAATAAAGTTTCAATATGTTCAACTTGATACCATCAGATGTTCCCAGTATATCAGCATTAACACATAACTCTGTTATTGGTGGGAAATGATATAGATCTGATTTTAAACTCCAACACATTGTGATAAAAACATGTTTAATGATAAAGAAACTACTAGAAAGTAATAATAACATGTTTCTGTGATAACTGTAAGTCCTGCTGTGTGGTGTGATCACATGCTGAGAAACCTCTAAAGTCCTTCATGTGTTTGACATGTCGCCTCCATCACTCAATATGAAGAGAGAAACGCTTCAGTTTAACTATTATTATAAATAAATAGAAGAACAGTGTTGGTTTTATTTTGCTCTCCCAGTATTTAAACAGCAGAAATGTTATAGTGTTTATTTGAATAATTAAACTCCTGATCCACATTAGTTTATAAAGTTAATCACATCTGGACTTACTTGAACTTCCTGCAGTTCCTCACAGCTGGAATCAGTCTATGTCGTCCCTCATGTAATGTGTTGTACTGATCCAGGTCCAACTCATCCAAAACCTCCTCTGACATCTGCAGCATGTAGGACAGAGCAGAGCAGTGGATCACAGAGAGTTCCTTCTCTGATCTGTTCTCTGACTTCAGGAACTCTGTGACCTCCTGATGTACTGAGTGGTCCTTCATCTCTGTCAGACAGTGGAAGATGTTGATCTTCCTGTCAGGAGAGGAATAACTTCTCATCTCCTTCAGGTTGCTGATGGCTCTCTGGATGGTTTCTGGTCTGTTGTCTGTGCGACCCAGCAGGCCTCCTAACAGTCTCTGGTTAGACTCCAGAGAGAGGCCGTGGAGGAAGCGGACAAACAGGTCCAGGTGGCCATTTTCACTTCTGAGGGATTTCTCCATGGCTCCGTTCAGGAAGACAGGCAGGGATGGGTAATCCTGATCTCTGCTGTTGTTAAAGTCTCTCTGCAGGAAGTCCTTCAGTACCTCTGTGTTCCTGTTGGTGTAACAGTGCAACATGTAGACTGCAGCCAGAAACTCCTGAATGCTCAGATGAACAAAGCAGTAGACTGTTTTCCTGAAGATCACTCTCTCTCTTTTGAAGATCTGTGTACAAACTCCTGAGTGCACCAAGGCCTCGGTGACATCAAGACCACAGCGCTGCAGGTCTTCTTGGTAGAACATGATGTCTCCTTTCTCCAGATGTTCAAACGCCAGCCTCCCCAGCTTCAGAAGAACCTCCCTGTCAGCCTCCGTCAGCTGCTGTGGACTCGTCTCATGTCCCTCTTCATACTTCTGCTTCTTCCTCTTGGTCTGGACCAGCAGGAAGTGTGAGTACATGTCAGTGAGGGTCTGGGGCAGCTCTCCTCTCTGGTCTGTAGTCAACATGTGGTCCAGAACTGCAGCAGTGATCCAGCAGAAGACTGGGATCAGACACATGATGTGGAGGCTCCTGGAGCTCTTGATGTGAGAGATGATTCTGCTGGACAGGTCTTCATCACTCCATCTCCTCCTGAAGTACTCCTCCTTCTGGGCGTCAGTGAAGCCTCGTACTTCTGTTACCCTGTTCACACACTCAGGAGGGATCTGATTGGCCGCTGCAGGTCTGGAAGTTATCCAGACGAGAGCCGAGGGAAGCAGCTTCCCCCTGATGAGGTTTGTCAGCAGCACGTTGACTGAGGACTTCTGTGAGACATCAGACACAACCTCATTGTTTCTGAAGTCCAGAGAAAGTCTGCTTTCATCCAGGCCGTCAAAGATGAGCAGCACTTTGCAGACAGCCAGCTGCTCTGCTGTGACCTTCTGTAAGGTTGGATGGAAAACATGGAGCAGCCTGAGAAGACTGTACTGCTCACCTTTGATCAGGTTCAGCTCCCTGAAGGACAGCGGGATCACCAGACTGACATCTTGGTTTCCCAAACCCTCGGCCCAGTCCAGAGTGAACTTCTGCACTGAGAAGGTTTTTCCAACTCCAGCGACTCCATTGGTCAGGACCGCTCTGATGAGAGTCTGTTGGTCAGGTAAGGCTTTAAAGATGTCCTGGCACTTGATTGGAGTGTCATGGAAGGACTTCTTCTTGGAAGCTGTCTCCAGCTGCCTCACCTCATGTTGGGTATTAACCTCTTCACTCTGGCCTTGTGTGATGTAGAGCTCAGTGAAGATCCTGTTGAGGAGGGTTTCACTTTGATCAGTTCCTTCAGTCACACGTTCACATCTCCTCCTCAGACTGAGCCTATGTTCATCTAAAACCTCCTGCAGACCACTATCTGCTGGAAGAGAAGGAAACATGAGAGAATGAGGGAAATGCTCTGAGAATCTAATTATAACAATAAAACAACAAAAACAGACTGAGTTTAAATGTTTTATAAACAGCTTACTGTCTATGCTCTACAACAGTATACCTGTTCAAAAACAAATGAACCAGGAAGAGGAATAAGACGCTGCGTGTGTTCGGCCTCTTACCTCGTACAGAGCTGGTCTGACTGGCTGTCTGCAGTCCAGCTCTGGTTCTGGATCTTTTCCCACACTGGGGACAGGAGGGGTCTCCTGATGGAGGTCTCTGCTCCCAGTATGAGGTGATGCACTGTCTGCAGAACCAGTGTCCACAGCTGGTAGAGACTGGATCCTTCAGGACGTCCTGACACAGAGCACAGCTGGACAGCTGCTCCTCCACAGGAACACCACTCTTCCTCTTCCCTCTGTGGAGATGAACACATCCTTTACAGCACTTCACATTAGTGGAGCTGATTCTCACCAATGGGCAGAGCGTCACAAACGTCACTCTCAAGATGAAATGTGTCACGCTGCACGAATACGCAGGTGACATGAATTTCACCTCTTCACTTTCTTGGTGTCTCCAGGCACGGATCTGGGTCTTTGCATTGACTCTACATGTAATCACACAAAGCTCTGTTATATCTGCTGATGCTAAACACAACCAGCTCACCAGGTCATCACTATTATTAATAAACATCTTTAAAATACATATCATAAACATGCCCAAGTAGTAAATCATGTTTTGGACGATATATTTAGTTTTTAGTGAGTATTTATCAATATTGCCTTATATAGGTATGGCCCTTACTTACTGTACTGTTACTAAGTTTCTTTACTGCGATCATTAAAGAACAGGTTAGATGATCAGATAACATAAAAACTGAATCCTCTTCAGGGGCCTCATTTATAAAGGGATATACGCTCAAAAAATGGCGTACGCCAGTTTCTACGCAATGTTTGCAATTTATAAAATACTAACTTGACGGGAAAATGTGCGGTCCTCCACGCAAACTCTAACCCATGCGTACGCACTAAGCACACACACGGGAGAGACGAGAAACTGCGACACCGTTGGCAGAAGGAAGAATGGAGAGAAATATGTGGAAATAATACCATAAATAAAATGTTACCTCTCATTTATCAAATATGAAGAATTCATTTTCAAACATTGATTAAAGCCAATCTTAAAATGATTAAACAAACGCCTGTTTGAGACTCCTCAGTGCACACAAAAACATAACTTGGAGAAATAAATAAATACGGATATGTTATTTAAAACCACCTCGAATATGTTGTGTTAATGTTATGAAATGTTTTCTCATAAATGATGCGCAAAGCAGGAGGACAGAATTACGTCTAAACTGACGCCGTTTTGCATTTCTATAGGTTGTAGATACGAGCATGGTTTTATATACTATCACGTTTAATCGTGTTTTATGCCGTTTGCCAAGACTTGATAAGTCGCTCGTAAAACACAGGAGGTATGGAAACTAAGAACACCATATGTTTGGATAATTGTACAGCTGATTTAACACAACACATTTGTTTTATTTCAGTTAAGTGGTGGGTAGAGTTGTTGAGGTGGCATTGAGACACACATGGACACTGCCTCAAGTTGAAGAAACAGTACTCAAGACTGGCTATCCGCCGCAACTTTTTCAGCCTGCGTGTGGTCGACTTGTGGAATGATCTGCCAGAAAGCGTTGTCACATCCAAGACGGTTAACTGTCTCAAGTCCCACCTCGACTATTACTGGTCAAACATCACCTTCACTTTGGACTATGTGACTGTTGCCAGCATCCATAGTATATAAGAACAGTGATCTACTTATTTATGAGCGACTAAAAGGCCTTAGGCCTACTACAGCCGTATCCTATTGATTGATTGATTGATGGTTTCTTTACTGCGATCATTAAAGAACAGGTTAGATTATCAGATAACATAAAAACTGCATCCTCTTCAGGTCAGGTTACAGCAGAAACTCTTACTTTGTGTCTGAAGGTCCAGGTTGATCTCTAGACCAGTCACTCTTCAGAGACAGACAGCTGGAGACTGAAGATGTGTCCTCTTCCTCATCTTTAAAACCACTCATCTTCTCCAGTCTGAGAGATAAACCAGTAACCACACACACACACACACACACACACACACACACACACACACACACACACAATAATAACACACTTCCATCATAATAATAAACTTGCATTATGATATGAGGGTCATGCAGAGTCAGACAGCTATCCCTGTAAGAGAGAGAGAGAGGGGGGGGGGGGGGGGGGGGGGGGTTGGCGCGTGCATGTGTGTGTGCATGGTAGAGCGAGCGAGAGTGAGCGAGCGGTGGTATGTGCTTTTGAAGTGAACGAAGCAGCAGCAAAGGGCTGTCGAGTGTCTTCAAAGTTAGACCTGTAACAAAGACCTTAATAAATGCAACGGCCTCCCAAAGAAGAGCTCGCCTGTCTGCCTTATTGAAAAGTGGGTTATTGAACCCAAAGTTTGTTGCTTCGGCCAGGGGCGTTTCCTGGACCTGGAAACATTAGGGGCTTAGCCCACAGTGGTGGCGCCAGAGATTTTCTTTTGGGGGTGCTGTGGGGTAGCTTGACGTTTCATAGAGGGTGCTCAAACATGTAGGGTTTCCCCAGTGGCGGAGCCAGGACATTTTCAGTGGGGTGGCCAGGATGGAACCAGTGATCATTTTGGGGTGGCATTGAAATCACTATTATATGAACATAAAAATACATCTCACTAGAAAATAAGGGGTTATTTAAGGCACCTACAACAGACCTCTACATTATTTGGGATCAAGCTAGTGGTGGAATAGATCAAATATTATTCAGTATATCTAACTATTTTTTTCGTATTCCCGCAGGCAAAGTAACAAAGAAGCTTACATTATACAAATGTAGTGCAATATACAGACTGTTTAGCTTATGGTGATCAGCAGCACTATGAGCTCATTCTCTCAGTGTATCACCAGGAATACAGAGACACAGACATGTCATTTAAATAAGAGTTTTTTAATTAAATGATTGGTTAAGATCTACTGCAACATTCTGTTGCAGTAGAATTCACTATTTGATACAAGACTAACATTCCTGACAATAGATCTCAATAGTCATCTTTTATGCTGTAAATGCCTTTTTAATAATAACATTTTTGAATGGAACATTCTCAACATGAATGCATGAATCCAAATAAATATAACTTAAATATGTGGAAAAATACTGTGTTTGAAATGTGTAATTGAAATGAGATGTTAGCTTTTTGTTTTGATATATATATATATATATATATATATATGTTGTATTCCAGTCTCCCTTCAGAAATGTTAAGTGGCATGGCATTCAACACAATGCTGCTCACCTCCTTCAGTTGGGAGAACAGCTGGTTCAGGTTCAGCATTATGGGGGGACAGGGCTGCTGAGCCTAGAGATGGATCTGTTGGTCCTGGCACCAGGGGGAGGGACAACTGATTTACTATGAATAGCTGCTAAAAATGTACCTGCATTTATTAAATGTCAGGAACATTCCACTCCGCCACTGGATGCACCTCCCTTTCTCTTTTTAAGCCTCCGATTTGCTTTCTCCAAAACGTGTTGCCAAAACTGTGTCCTTGCATTTCCTGAGGCCAAGTTGAAGGATCAAATACTAAGAAATGATCACATGACTTGAAGTCATATCTGATTTCAGATGTGGGAAGTTACTAAGTACACTTATTCAAGTCCTACTGTACTTAAAGGTAGGGTAGGTAAGTTTGAGAAACCGGTTCGAGATACACTTTGTGTTATATTCCATGGAATGCTCTTAACATCCCGATAGCAATGAATATATTAAGTGCTTTGACAAAAAATCCATAAAAAATGTTCATCTGTGGAAGCCGTAATACTGTAAAAAGTACGACCAATCATTTTAGCCGGCCCGGCTAAAATAACTGGATGGCCTACCTGCCTGTCAGCCTTCCATCTGTGCACAAACTTATCTCGTGCCCTCATTGGTCATGTGCGCGTTCGTGTGTGTTGGAGGAGGGGCTCTATAAGGAAGTGGCAGATTTTCTCCGGTTGTGTATTTTCAAATTCTAGCGATCTCGAGCCGGTTTCTCAAACTTACGTACCCCACCTTTAAGTACAATTTTTAGATATTTGTACTTTACTTGACTTTGATGCTACTTTGTTCTTCTACTCCTCTACAGTTCAGAGGTAGATGGTGTACTTCTACTCCACTACATGTATTGAATACCTTTAGTTACTTTACAGATCTGGATGAATGATGTGAAATATAATCAAGTGTTAAATCAGACTTTAGTTCCACCTGGAGTAAATTCACAAGCTACCCTGCAGTATACAAGTCATTCAAACTAGCTGCACCTTTACCAGCTTTGAGAACACTTTAATGATCAATCATTATAAAACATATCATATCATATATATTATTCTGAAATGGACCAATCTGCACAATGACTACTTTTACTGTCGCTACTTTAACTATATTTTTGATGATAATACTTTTATACTTTTACTTGAGGAACATTTTGAATGCAGGACTTTTACCGTAACAGAGTATTCCTACACAATATCTGAGTACTTCTTCCACCTCTGTCTGATTTCAAACTCTTCCATTAACACCCTGAGTAAGTTTGCAACTGTGTGTTTTACTCCACTTTGTTGTAAATAAAACTGCAGCAGCTTGACCACAGAGCGTGAACGTTGTGATCAGCTGATTTTGCGCAGTTCTCCAGTGTGTGCGCGGGGCACAGAAAGTGCACAGGGGAGTCTCCGATTTTGCGCAGTTCTCCAGTGTGTGCGCGGGGCACAGAAAGTGCACAGGGGAGTCTCCCTATGGAAAGCCGAATGTGCCATATAACGCATACATAGTCTCGCGCGAAAAAACGGGGAGGTCCGTTTTTTCGCGCGAAAAAACGCGCGAATATACGGACCTCCCCGTTTTTTCGCGCGAAAATACGCGCGAAACTTCGCGCGTATTTTCGCGCGGTTTTTAATATGATAATGAGCCCCTCCTTCTGATTTCATTAGCCAATGAGTTCAAAGTGTCTTCAACCAATCAGTGAGGGGTAAAGCCAGACCAAAGCAATCTGTAGATGAAAAGTTCCTGACATTGTGAGGCTGTGCTGTAAATTGTACATTATTCCAGATGCAGGGGACTAAGTATTCATTTGTATATAATAAATATATCACCTTACACCTTATCACCTTGTCAAAATGTTCAGTACAGTCTCTGGTCTTGCTAGAAATGCAAAGTCACTCACCTTAGAGCACTGTTTTATGAGATACTTAGCTTAGAAATCCGATTTTTGGAAAACTTCAAAACTGTTGTGAAACACAGATTTACTCATGTCCTCCTTTTATTTTGGTGTTTCAGATTTGGTTCACCAAAGTCTTTGGTTCACAAAAGTAGTGAAATATATGAATTACACTATAGGCCTACATAAATGTGTTATTCATGTCTAAAATGAAAATGTGTAAATTAGAATTTGGAGTAAGTAAAATTGTTCTATCACTCTACTTTCACCACAGAAAAGTTACATCAGGACTGATTCATGACTTCATATTCCATACTGAGGTTCATGTGATGTGTACAAATACAAATTGAGCATTACAACTTTTTTTTTCAACCAACTATTTATGTTAACATAAGAAACTGTAAAATTTCAATATTTACAATATCAGAACTTTCTCAACCAACTATTCATTATACATGTAAAGACAGGGGGAGCAGTGTCATGGTCTTTGTCCGTCTTCCAAGACAGTGGGGCTGGCTGCTGTGTAGGTGGGGGTGATGGTGCATGGGCTGCTGGTGGCTGTGTCGGAGGGAGGTAGGTGGGATTGTCCCGGGTTGATCGTGATGGCTGTGGTGGAGGCCTTTGTACCGAGGTGTATCTTAATCTTATGGCAGGCACAGATGGAGGTGGAGGCTGCTGTAGTGATGCTGGTCCTCTGGTCCTTGGTGGTGATGGCTGTGGTGGAGGTCTTTGAGCCACGGTAGATCTTGACCTGGGGGCCGGCACAGATGAAGGTTCTGGCTGCTGGATAAACACCGCCTGTGGGCCACTGCCCAGGCAGCTGTGAAATCTGAAAAAAACATACCTTTACATTTAGCAAATCAAAATAACTGTATGACGTATTTGTCTCTAATAAAAAATGGAAATAAATTCACATGCCATATTATGACTTTTATGAAGGATTAAAGCCTTCTTAATTTACAGTATATAATATAGTGATAACACACACAACCCGATTGACTACTCCCTTTAACCTGGCTCTGTTATACACTGATAGGCACAATATTAGCATAGAATTAGCGCTATTAGCATTTCAATACTATGAACAATTATGAACTCAGACCAGCATTTCACATATTTATACAAGCAGAATACACTTGACATGTAAGCCAAACTAGTGCACGGGAGTCATACACCTAGTAACATAGTGGTTTTAGCCCTACATTATTCAGGGAGCGATAGCCTGTGCTAAAGAAGCTAGCGGACGCCATTAGCTACTGTAGTGGAGCTCACTAGCTCACAGAATGACATTAAACTACACATAAAGAACAGTTTCAAACACACTTCTTAGATCGAAATATGACATCATCTTTGTACACACTACTAACCTGTTGAACAGGAGATATGAATGAAGTAGAGGGAACGTTGCTGCCTTTCTAGCCAGAATGCCAAGTCTGCGGCAGACACATAATAACAACACTTACTTTACGGCGCACTGAGGCCTTTCCGTGTCCTATACTGCCCTCTGCTGTTTGTAATGATATACACTATTTAACATAAACATGCCTTGGAGAGTATAACTTAATTTATACAAGACAATATACATTGAAAATGTAACCACATATTTATGCGGTTATCTGAATCATATTTCTAGCCCTTATATTCGAAAATATATGATTAAATACGTAAAATATGCGCACTTCGACACTGCACTGCGTGGGTGTAGGCTACTCCAGAGTTATATCTTTCAAACTAAAATGACTACAATCTGCTTGTAGAGTAATGTTCGTGTGGGTCAGACATCCGAGTTGGCCGGGTTCGAGTCTCGGAGTGGAATTTTTTTCTCTCCAGCTTTTTTTATTATCTGTTTTCGGTCACTTATAATCTTTGTATTTAATGGGAGGCTGTGGCTCAGTGGATAGTGTGTGCTGGACTTCGAATCAGGTGATAGCCAGTTAGAATCCCACTGCAGTCAGCATGTCGTTGTGTCCCTGGGCAAGACACTTCACCCCAAATTGCTCCTGTGGGGATTGTCCACTGTACTGAATGTATGTAAGTCGCTTTGGATAAAAGCGTCCAACAAATGACATGGAATGTAATGCAAGTTATTGCAAGGTCTGCTTCACCTTAATTGTCCCCACTGCTTGGTGGCAACAGCTGTCTGTTCTCCAGTTTTTTAAGGTGGTAGCCTGTCTTCTGTGTTCATGTTTCACAGGAAAGAAATGGGAATGTATCAGCCTCAGATGTTGCTCCAGCTGAAAACTATATCCAACCATATCAAATTAATAGTACCACAAAGTGGTTCTGAGACTTATTCAGAAATGTATCCAAAGGGTCATCGCAAACACTGCAGCATTTTCTGCTTCTATTTCATTGCATGCTTCAGAATAGTATTATATATTGATATATAGTGCTTGTGAAGGAAGAGGGGACACATATATATATGAAAACAAGAGGGACATAATATCACAAAACAATTAATGATGATGATTATGTCAGCCATATGTATAATAGTGTTAATATCTATGAGATTTAAAGTAATAATAATAATAATAATTCCCTTTAAAAGCACTAATAACAATAAAATAATGGCAAAAATAGCAATTCGATATATAGTACAAATCAATCATTGTCATGTGAAGCAAGGAGTGGTTGGACCCAAATGCAGAGACTGGAGACAGCAGAAAACTTAACAAAAATGTATATTTAACAGGCAGAACAGGAACTCAAGTAACATCAATCAACACGGAAAAAACAGAACTTCATGACATAGACAAACAAGGAACCGACAAGAACAGGACAGAAAACCAGGACTTATATACAAACAGGGTGACGAGGGGATGAAGTACAAGTGGAGCTAGGAACAGGTTAAACTAATCAGGGCGGGGGAGACAATTAAAACTGGAGGGAAAACAGACAGAGCAGGAAGTGAACACAGAGAAGACAGAAGGAGAATACTTTAAAACAGGAAACAGAAAACAAAAAAAGCATAATACTCATTTTGTAGCTAAGCTACACCAAATTGCCCACCCCAGCTTATGCCATTTTCCATCCGATCTTTAAAAAGTTGGAATGTTGTGCAAATTGGCAGCCTCAGGTTCAGTCCACAGGTGTTGGCCGTGGGGAAACCTGCTGGCCCGTCCTCCGGGTGGAGGAAATTGAGTTTGGGCTGGGTTGGAAACCCTACAGCAGGGATTTTCCGGAGGCCGGTGGCAAAGGCCAACACATCTCCGACATTCAGTATGCTTTCTCCATCTGTGGAGAAAGTTTGAGATCATTTTTAAGTCTACATAATGTTAAGAGCATTAAAGGTATTTTTTGTGTTTAAGAGATGAGTATGATAATATTGCAGATTTGACTAGACAGTATATCAGTGGTTCTGAAATGGGGGTACGCTTATGTCTAGGGAAACTGGAAATCATGAAATGTGATTTTGTAAAAGTGGTATTTTTCATTGATCCCCCAAACGGATTACATTTTCATCCAGCAGCTCCTGAAAGTGCTCTAATCCCTACAAATAATTGGAATACTTCAGGAAAATAACAGAAAGGGTGTCTTTGGGCCAAAAATGTTTATGATACACTGGACAAGATAACTGAAGTGTGTTTTGGTATTGGTCCAACTCATGGGAAAATAAGATACTGAAAGCTGGTCATGTCTTGCAATATTGTATGTATTTCATTACTTTACCATATGTACAGTACATTAAAAAAAAAAAAAAAAAGTAAGTAAGTGGCCTGGATAGTAAATCACCTTGAAATAATAATGAAATATCAGAATGCTAGAACGTCCATGACACAGAGTTCTGCTCCATTTTATTGTTTATCTTTCCTGTGGTTGGCGTCCTGGTTGCTGAGCAACTATCTTTGTCTCTATCAAAGAAACTGCGCTAGCTGTTTGTATATGCTTATTTGTTTACCAATGTAGCACTTTTGGAGATAATAAGGAGCCTTTAGAATTTCTGAAATGAATGAACGGATGAAAAGAAACACAATGTGTGTCCTTGGAGATGCTTCAGAGTCCATACCGAGTAAAAAGAGGTGGTCAATTTCATCGGAGACTACGGATCCAGATGTTCAAGGTGCCCTGCTCTATAGCGTGGTCTATAAATATATGGTGTAATATAATATGTAATATAATATAATATGTAATATATGGTGGTTAAAGTCCGTAGGTTTTGGTGTGCAACACTCCATGTCATTTTCACTTTACATTCAGAAAACGTATTATTATTAGCCACATGCTAACTGGATATGAAGGATTTTCAGAATAAAAGCTTGGCATTGAGATTTCCTGAGAACTTCCGGGTTTTTTCCACAATAAAACGGCTTTTAAACTGACGATATGTTTTAGACTAAATTATGCTATTAAACATTGATTTTAATTTCTAACACAACCCTTTCAATGTCCTCATTCACACGTTTGATGATACGTGGTGTGTACTACAGATGGCCAGACTGCCCTCGATGGGGGAGGGGGAATAGCGTCTCTTCTACTGTGGCAGGATATAAAGTTGGAATTTGGAGTACAGTTTTAAGAGGACAACTCGAGACTCAGAGCGTCTCACCAGAATGTTCTAATTAATAGCTGGCAACTACAGATTAAAAAGGTTTTTATATTGGCATTACCAATATTTCAAACAAATAATTACTTTGAAATGTATTGGCCACTTAGTACTCAACAATACTATCACTGGTTTATCAACGAAAGCCTATGCTAAAGTGAACAATTATCACATCGACCGACCTTGTTGTGCGGGTGTGGTAGGCCAAGATCTCCGGACTTCAAGTATATATTCCCGAAGGTCCTGAAGTAAAATATCAGCTGTAGGGACGTTAATTAGCCTGCCCCGTGACCACTCGAGGCTCCTTTCCATGGTTTCTAACCTGCCAGTAAACGGTTTGGTGAAATAGGGGAGAAGACAGAATTTGTAAGTGTGAAAGATCTCACACAACCTCAGTTTAGGTTACATGCAAAAACAAACTACATTCCTTTGTGTTGGTACTGGTAGTAGCGATAGGTAGTGATGACGAGATGAAGCCGAGGCTTCGGAGCGTGTGTCGAGTAATCGCCGAAGCTTTCTGTGAAGCCTGTGTCGAGGCTTGTATCATTTGGGGGCCAGTGACGTCATCGATGACAAACGAAGCCTCGTTTGTCGATACCACGTGACTGCTTCAGGAAGCGATTCAGATCTTGGCGCGAGCTTCTGACAGATAAAAAGCCATGGGATTCGATTCAAGATGTGTGATCCTTGTGAGAGGAAAACACTTGTCGTTTTCCAGTTTTCGAACATATATTGCTTCTTTTGTCTTTATAGAAGGCAGCAGACATTTACATTTATTTATGTATAGATGTAACAACAAGATACTATATTGACACATTGTTTTTATTATTATATACAGTCATTTTAAAACACTTACTGGTGTAAAATTCTGTTCATACAGGATGACAAATACATTTGACATCTTTTACCTTTTTGTATCATTATTTCCAGTATTTTTAGTATGTCAAAGATTACAAATAATATGTGGCTGTTTTACACCTGTTCACCAACAGGGGGTCTTGTGAGCACATGAAGCCCATGATGAAGCTTCATGAGATGAACCTTTTAGCGAACCGATTTGCTGGAAAGCTTCAAAGCTTCATGAGGCTTCATCTCGTCATCACTAGCGATAGGCTTGGCCCCAGTGGCGGCCGGTCCATAGGGGCGCTAGGGGCGCCGCCCCACCTCTTCCCATATTGAAAAAAAAAAATAATAATAATAATTAAAATTAAAATTAAAAAAAAAAATATGTTTAAAAAAATATATGTTTTTATTTTTATTTTTAATGAACAAGGTAAATATTATATAATTGGTATCAGTAAAATGTATAATCTACAATAAAATCTCGTTTAAAATTGTGTTACGATGTCTAAAGTTACTGATAAGTCACATGTTTCCTGCCTGGCCTTGCCCATGCACCTTCTCTCGTCTGGGCGCTAAGAGAGGAGCCTTCAACCAGTGCAGCAGCAGCCACCAGCAGCTGACTGTTGCTATCTGTAACGTGTAAACTATGCCGCGAAAATATAATTTCAGCCAATCAGCGTCGTCAAAGATGACGGTCACCGGGCGCCAATGTCAGCGCCCAGTGCAGTCTGGGAGTAGTTTGGACAGTGACTCGTATCCGGTTGACGCAGTAGTTGATGAGGATGGCTTCGTGTGCAGGTGGAGTCTCCGGACCTCGGTCCTCGCCTAATTCTGTTCAAGAGCTAATCTCCAATCCTTTCGAAAGGAGAAGTTTGGCAGATAAATTGTTGCTTAAAGACCTTGGACCGGATCAACCCGATTTGAATATATCGCAGCAATCTCGTGAAAAAGACAAAATTTATACACGAGGCTTCACAAGTAGCTGGTACACAAGAAAGGCTTGGCTAGCTGGATGCAAACAGGTAAATGCTGTCTTTTGTTTCCCATGCTTGCTCTTCAAACAGCCGGGGACAGATACAATGTGCCCGTGGACTGTGATAGGAGTAAACGATATGAAGCATTTGTCCAACAAAATTAAAAAGCACGAGTGCACTAAGGCACACATGACAAACACCTTTAAGCTAGCCATGCTAGGCAAAGCTAACATAGCCGCACAGCTAGATCAAGGGTACAAGATCTCAGTGAAAAAGCACAATGAAGAAGTGGACAAGAATAGGCACGTCTTGTCTAAAATAATTGATTGTGTGAAATTTTGTGGGGGCTTTGACCTGGCTTTGCGTGGCCACGACGAGGCTGACACATCCGACAACCCCGGCGTTTTTCTGGGTTTAGTTAATCTA
Source organism: Trematomus bernacchii (assembly GCF_902827165.1). Classification (NCBI taxonomy): domain Eukaryota; kingdom Metazoa; phylum Chordata; class Actinopteri; order Perciformes; family Nototheniidae; genus Trematomus; species Trematomus bernacchii. The sequence continues at coordinate 24,330 of NW_022987615.1, forward strand.
CTGGCCTCGTTAGATAGCGTGTTGGAGGATCACCTTAAAACGGCTACGGTTTTCAAAGGCACCTCAAAGACGGTGCAAAATGAACTTTTGGACTGCATGTTATCAGTTTGTAAAGACTACATTCTGGAGGAAGTAAAAAATGCCAGTTATTTAGCTATTCAGGCGGATGAGACAACTGACATTTCCACCCACTGCCAGTTAGTGCTTGTGCTACGCTACATCGACCCGCATAACAACGTCCAGGAGCGTTTTTTTTGAGTTCATTCCTCTTCAGAATGCGAATGCTGACACAGTTGCCACCGCGCTGATGGAGAGGCTGGGCACTATCCTCCCCGATGGACAACAGGGCAAACTAATCGCCCAAGCCTATGACGGTGCAGCGGTGATGAGGGGAGCTAAAGGTGGAGTTCAGCGGAAAGTGAAGGATGTGTACAGTAGTGCGCACTACATCCACTGCTATGCGCATCAGCTGAACCTAATTATGCAGCAGGCAACATCCCACATCCCCAAGATAAGAACATTTTTTTCAGACCTTGGTGGATTTGCTGCATTTTTCTCCAGGTCATTCAAGCGAACTGCGATCCTGGATCAAGTGGTGGCACACAGACTTCCTGGCACTTCCACAACAAGATGGAACTTTCACAGTCGTGCTGTTAACACTGTATATGAGCACAAGGAGAACATCCTGAGGTGTTTCCAGACGATCAGAGACTCAGGTGACTTTGATCCCATAACAGTGAGAGAAGCCGGGGGCTTTGTGCGAATGATGGAAGATGAAGTTTTTTGCTTTTTCCTGACATTGTTCCACAAGATCATGCCACATGTAGACATGCTGTTTAGCCAACTGCAGAAGAGGAACATCGACTCTGTCTACATCACAGGACTCATCAAGAGGTTCACCAGCAGCATACAAACAATCAGGTAAATCATTATTTACAATGGCTGAGATGTGCTTATTATAGGAAATCTGTGAAACCTAAATGTGATTTAGCTGAACACAATAGACCAACTCACACATACTTGTTTAAATATCTTAAACAGGCTTACTGGAAATGTATATATTATATAACGTTTATAAGGTGTATCTCTGACTACTATTTCAAATAGTCAAGTTAATTTGTCAATTCTTGCCACAATGAGTAATTGTACATGGTTACTTGTGGTTTGGATCAGGGACTCCATTCCTTCTGGTGAAAGCAGTGGATCTCAGCAGCTGCCCACAAAGAAACGGAGGGGACTTGGACATGAAGAGCAACAGCTGTTGGCTAGAGAGGTAAGCAGTAATAGGAACGTGTTCTATGACTAAAAGCTCCTTTCATAATATAGGTCATTTCATATCACAATAATGATACATTTCACAAGAAAGCCCATTTTCTGTAAATTAAATAAATAGGTAGGCTAGTTAAAATATCTACATGGAAAGGCCTATTGCTTATTACATTCTGAATTGTATACACTTAACAAGGCCTAAACTGCAAAAAGTGTCCCACAGTCTCTACATTTCAAAGGGGATCAAGACAGATCAGAAAAGGTTTAGGCTTCCAGAAGCAACCACAGTGGACAGAAAGGGCCCAACAATAAATGAATGAAGTGTAAACATAGTCATTAAATGTATATATTGTAGTGACTTAATTTTAAACAGTAATATTGTTCTGTTGATGCTCAGATAGATGTCCTGTTATTCTGATAGGTTCCATTCACAAGAAAGCTCTTTGTTTGTTACACATCTTATAGGGGACACTAATGACATTATGACTGATAGATGTGAAAAGGTGATTCTGTTATTTATTATGTCTTGATTTTTTCATTGTGCATTATTTCATAGGTATGTGATACCATACTGAGTCACGCAAAGGAGAGATTTTCCTTCACCAAACACCTCATCAGCTCCACCCTCCTGCAAGGAGACCTGTTCCAGCAGCACAGCCGAACATTCCCTGAAGCAGCGCTGGAAACAACTGTGGAGGCCTACCCTCTACTGGACAAGGCAAAGCTCAAGACGGAACTGTCCCTCGTCTATGACAATGACCAGTTCAGGGCTTGCAGTGGTGCTGTTACTCTGCTCCAGTTCTTCCTTGACAATAATCTGCAGGAGACATTTACAGAAACTGTCAGTCTTCTGAAGGTTCTTGTAACCACACCCATGGCTACGGCTGAGGCAGAGAGGTGCTTTTCCACTCTGAAAAGGATAAAGACTTTCTTGAGGAACAGCATGACACAGGATCGCCTGAATGCTCTGGCTATGCTGTCAATTGAGAAAAAACTCATTAGGAGCATTCCTGACTTCAACACCAGAGTCATTGAGAGGTTTGCCACTCAGAAGGAGAGAAGGGCAAAATTCCTCTACAAATAGACACACACACACACACACACACACACACACACACAAGCTCTCGCAGCAAACACAGATGGCCGACCCTTAAAAAAATGCGTTTCATTAGAGAGACAATTAATGTTAATGCATAATTAATGCAGAATGTTGTGAAGTTACTTTTGGATACCTAAGATGTTTTGTTCAACCACAAAGTCCAGGAACATGAGTACTGTTTGGAAACCTGTTGCGTTCGACTCATTTTCCCCAGAGGAACAGTTGTTTCTTGTTTCCTTTTGTCTTTTTTCTGCCTGTTGCACATTTTGTTATTCAAAGCAGTAAAAAAGGTGCTATAGGCCAATAAGCTGGATATCACTTTATATGTAGAGAGTAGGTTTCCCATGGTTGTTAGAAGTTTATTAATAAGTGGGCATTTATCACAGAAGTGATTGTTCTGTCTCCACGTTTGTTGCATTGTCTGTGATGTATTTTCCAACGGTTATAGCTCCTGTCCCAGCAACACTACACGGTTTGCAGCTCCACCACATCTTTGGTTTATCTTCGGTGTCGCTTAAAATCTGCTTCCCATCGGACTAAAACCTCCACGTAATCTGAAGACAGATACTTGAAGTTATTTAAACCTTTTGCAAACTTTATGTTCTTTCTTGCTCTAGCCTTGCCAGTTACATTGTACATAACACATATATTATCATTATGCTAACTGGTTGTTCGTGTTAGACGATGTAGCTTTTTCATTTCTGAGTTATTGCTATATGTAAATAAACCTGTTTGTAAATAATCCTCAGAGAAACAAAGAAAAAACACAATTTATGACATTTTGTGCTGTGGTTATTTTTTTTAAATTGCATTTATTCACAGTTCAGTTTGAAATGCTGTAGTGACTTGTATTGAACCACTTAAATATTTATAATTAATGCTACTGAAAATATGCTATTAATTTTATATCCCACATGCAGTTCACTGTAAAGCCACTTGGTGGAGGTGTTGGTTCATAAAACATGAACAGTTTTAAGAAAGAAAAATGCGGACCAGTTCTGAGAATACAAATTCCTGGTAAAGTATTAGATGTTCAGGTTGATAAATAATATTTTCCACACTGAAGATTATGGAGGTATTGATCAGTCTTCTCATATTTTTAAGCCTCGATTTCTCCTTTCCCCACCCCTCTAACATCACCAGAAGTCATAATTTAAGGGGTCATTTCTCGAATTTTTTTTCCGGGGGGGTAAACCCCCCGGACCCCCCCGGTAGGTCACTTCCGGCAGGTCACTTCCGGTACGTCAAGAGCCCCACCAAAATAAAAGACCACCAGCCGCCACTGCTTGGCCCTTACCTCGTTACTGTGGATTGTAACACAGCATGACCGGCATCATCTGTTTGGAGAAGTCTTGTGCAGTCATTTATTGTCCTTTTGCAACGCAAGATGAAGTTTCTCGTGGACATTTTTCCGGCTTCTGAATCTGCTTCTGAATCTGCTTCTTCTTCTTCTTCTTCTTCGATGATACTGCCATCCGTATGTCTTACCTTTATATACAGTCTATGGTCTTACCTTAAACTGCCCCGCCCATTTGTTTAGCTTCCGGTTCGAACACATGTTCTTCTTGTTCTTCTTCTTTGGTGTTTATTGGCGGTTGACGTTGAATAAACAGAAGGCTGCTTTTGTGGAGGAAGTTACAGCGCTACGTACAGGCTCGGCATATGTACTGCAGCTTTTTCCAGCGGTATCCATACATCTCTTAATTTTGCCCTCAAAGTGCACCAGATTGATGCATTTAACTTCAATATAAAGAAAAACATCTTCTGTTGTAACAACAATAACATTATAAATAGTAACATAGCTGAACATGGTATTGCACATTTAGCTTTCAGTGTTACTGACCTGAGATGTTTTTATTACATGAATTAAGGTGACTGAGGCTTTTTAACATAGACTTGGGAAATGCAGATTGTCTGAGACAACTTGGCACTAAGAGTACTGATATGTCTACCATTTATTTTCTGAGTGTAATATCTGCATTTTCTCTGACCCAGACAAAACTGACCCAAGATACCTGTACATAGTGGAAAGTGAAATTGACATTGTCAAATTTAATAAAAATACAAAATAATGTATCTGTGTACATGTTTTACTGTACTGTGATCTGCATGCACTTATCAAACATTTAATTAAAGAATGGTGATATACACAGTATATGCTGTGATGCAGCGGGAGGAGGAAAACACACACTTCAAGTCAGATCATCACCCTTAGCTATTTTAATTACCTCTCAAACTACCTAAACTAGTTATAAATGTTTATTGATATGTCTACCATTTCTTTTATGAGGGTAATATCTGCCTTTTCTCTTTTGGTTTGAATTGGAGAAGGGCAATGGTTATCGATGGTGCTTTTAAAGCCTATTGTATACTAACTGTGTGATTTATATTGCTTTTCAAATGCATATAGGCCACCCATTTACACTGCTCTTCCCGTCAAGAATATGAATAGAACTTAGTTAGATCACTTTACATTTCTGCGAATGAATTTTTAATCACAGACGTCTCCCCGTCCCGAAAATAATAAATAAAATAAAAAGAGGAAACAATTTTCAAGTTCAGTTTTCATCGTTTTATTTAAAACAACTGACATAACTGACATAACTGACACCATAGGCCTATCTGCTGCGGAAACCAGGACGAGCTATAAAAAGATAAAATAAAGATAAAAATGTTCCTCTCGCTCTGAGGAAACTGCCCTGGTGGGTTCATCAGGTGTGGCCGCCGACCCTGGAGTGACCACTGGCACTGGAATGACTGGTGGCAATGATGTTTTTATTTATTTATTTAACAGGGACAGTGCACATTAATGAACGTTTCTGTAAATGTGCCAGAGTTAGCCAAGAGGCTATTTTTCATCTGTAGTCCCTGGACAGATTTTAAAAGTCAATCTAAAACACATTTCATTTTAAACAAGTAAATACAATACATTTAAAACATGCAACATACATTACTGGGATACTTAAATAAAACAATTTAAAATACAGAACATTAAAACAAAACAAATAAAACAAAACAAAAGAACATGTTAAAACATGTTAAAACACAGGCAGTGGGTTGTAAGGAGCAGAAGATTTGGTCAGTGTTGGCAGAGCTGATTCCTCACTGACCATATTTTGAGTTTCGATTTAAATAAAGTGAATGTGGACTGGTCTCTGATTGGAGATGGGATTGAGTTCCATTGCTGAGCAGCTTTAACAGAAAATGAAGACTGACTGAAATAATCTCCTCTCTCTGCACCTCTTGTTACCCTAGTTGCACTTGTGCGTATGTTAATAAACTGTCTAAGAGGAGGTGAGGTAAGGCCGTTTATTTTAAGGCCAGTATTTTGAGTGTTTGTTTGTACAATGACTCCAGTGGTTTTAATGTTGTTGTACTGGCATGTGACCAGGTCGTTAAACAGTAGGTGATGTGTGAGAGAACCACAGAGTGTGTGTACATCAGAGATGCCTCAATTGACATGTAATCTCTGGTGAACCTATAATTCGACAGACTGACTGTTGGTGTTGAGATGTTTTTATTACATGAATTAAGGTGACTGAGGCTTTTTAACATAGACAAGCAGATAGTGGATAGATTTAGTTTGAAAGATATAACTCTGGAGTCCACCCACACAGTGCAGTGTCGAAGTGCGCATATTTTACGTATTTAATCATATATTTTCGAATATAAGGGCTAGAAATATGATTCAGATAACCGCATAAATATGTGGTTACATTTTCAATGTATATTGTCTTGTATAAATTAAGTTATACTCTCCAAGGCATGTTTATGTTAAACAGTGTATATCATTACAAACAGCAGAGGGCAGTATAGGACACGGAAAGGCCTCAGTGCGCCGTAAAGTAAGTGTTGTTATTATGTGTCTGCCGCAGACTTGAGAAGGGTCTAGCTCAAGCCCCCAGGAAGTGCGCCGGACTCTGATGAAAATATTCGTGCTGGCCAAACGGCGGTACTACACTTCCTTTTGGTTGCCAGGCCCGGAAACACTTTTTCCCATTGACTTACATGGGGAAAGAGTGGTCTGTAAATCGTTGGATAATTTTTTTTAAACTAAATAAACTACCCAGTATGAACACTTGTATAGCACTTATTAAAAACATTCGTTCCTCAAGTTGTAAAATGTGCTAATAACGTTATTCTGAGAGTTATTTCCCTCTGCATTATGAACGCGCATCTAACCCACGGGACCGCGCCGCCCGGCACGTTCATGTTACGTGTTCAGCACTACATGAGTTTATCTTTACCCATGGATGCACAATAAGAACGGACCCATATCGCCTTACTGCCAGCCCACGGAGCTGTAATAATGGATATATTGCACATGTTTGCTGTAATTCATCATTTGTAAAATATTATACTACATGGGCTGTATGATTAAATCTTGTACCGTAAATGTTGTATTAAATAAAGTTAATATTACCGACGTAGATTAACGTCCCTGTAGCTTCTTATTGCACTAAGAAGCTTATTGCACTGTGTGTGTATGTGTGTATATATATATATATATATATATATATATATATATATATATATATATATATATATATATATATATATATATATATATATATATATATACAGTGCAATAATTATTTCATGCTAAATGAAGCTCTGTTGCTTGGATATCACTAGATCCTGTTACAGCGTAATATAAAAGTACATAACGATTGATGTGTAAATTAGCATAATTACTAGCTACCCGCTAGCTGCTAACTGCAGCCTCGTTAATATCAAATCTATCATAACAAACATTACCATGCTGTCATGAACGTGCGGTGCTGTTACGTGTACGCAAATTGACGTGCTTGATGTGAACGAGCATTTTGGGGGGCATGGTTAAAGTTGCGCATGCGCTATGAGCGCACATACGGGTACTTCTCAGGCATGCCGGGTAATCTGTGACGTTTCGCTCTCTCAAAAGTTGGGCCATTTTATCATCATGCGCGAATGAGCAACTCTCATAGGAATGAATGAGGCCCCGCCTCCCACGCTGTATCCAGTTCTTATTATACATCCATGGAAAATATTCGTGCTGGCCAAACGACGGTACTACACTTCCTTTTGGTTGCCAGGCCCGGAAACACTTTTTCCCATTGACTTACATGGGGAAAGAGTGGTCTGTAAATCGTTGGATAATTTTTTTGAAACTAAATAAACTACCCAGTATGAACACTTGTATAGCCCTTATTAAAAACATTCGTTCCTCAAGTTGTAAAAATGTGCTAATAACGTTATTCTGAGAGTTATTTCCCTCTGCATTATGAACGCGCATCTAACCCACGGGACCGCGCCGCCCGGCACGTTCATGTTACGTGTTCAGCACTAGTATGCGTTTATCTTTACCCATGGATGCACAATAAGAACGGACCCATATCGCCTTACTGCCAGCCCACGGAGCTGTAATAATGGATATATTGCACATGTTTGCTGTAATTCATAATTTGTAAAATATTATACTACATGGGCTGTATGATTAAATCTTGTACCGTAAATGTTGTATTAAATAAAGTTAATATTACCGACGTAGATTAACGTCCCTGTAGCTTCTTATTGCACTAACAAGCTTATTGCACTGTATATATATACATATATATATATATATATATATATATATATATATATATATATACAGTGCAATAATTATTTCATGCTAAATGAAGCCCTGTTGCTTGGATATCACTAGATCCTGTTACAGCGTAATATAAAAGTACATAACGATTGATGTGTAAATTAGCATAATTACTAGCTAACCGCTAGCTGCTAACTGCCGCCTCGTTAATATCAAATCTATCATAATAACAAACCATTACCATGCTGTCATGAACGTGCGGTGCTGTTACGTGTACGCAAATTGACGTGCTTGATGTGAACGAGCATTTTGGGGGGTATGGTTAAAGTTGCGCATGCGCTATGAGCGCACATACGGGTACTTCTCAGGCATGCCGGGTAATCTGTGACGTTTCGCTCTCTCAAAAGTTGGGCCATTTTATCATCATGCGCGAATGAGCAACTCTCATAGGAATGAATGAGGCCCCGCCTCCCACGCTGTATCCAGTTCTTATTATACATCCATGGTCTAGCTGCGGCCGCGGCCAGTACACGACACTACACGACACGCCCACTACACGACACGCCCACCTGACACGACACTACGGTGGCTGAGAGACAATTACCGTACATGGCAGATTAAAAGCGAATTGACGACACTGACGCTGACGCAAGGGTATTTAAGGAGACATGAGGTTTACAGAGAACAGACAAACAATATGGCGCACCGAGTACAGGTAATTAACGTATTGTGGTTTTAGATATAATTACATACTATTTAGGTTCTCGTTTGTTTGTCGATGTGGCTGTTTAGCGCAGTGTAATTGTGTTTATTTTGCTAATTTGTATTTAAATATTAAATGTAAAGGAATGGAATACATATAAGATTAAGATATAAGATATAAGATATATATATATATCTTAGCTCTTAGCTTGACATGCTCGACGTTCAGTTAGCATATATGCTAACTGAACATGCTCGTTCAGTTAGCATGTCAAGCTAAGAGCTAAGACATATGTATATATTTTAGCTTGACAGATGGAACAATGCATGTACTCGCATTTTTACAAGAATCTGATTTTAAATATTCATTGAAGGTGTCTTTCACATTTGAATGTTTTAAAAAAAAAACATGTATTAGCTGCTATACTGACATGCACATATGTATAATTATATTATTATTTTAAGTGTGGTTTAAAGTTAAATGATATATAGTTATTGGGTAACCCAGGTGGATGCAATCAGGTTACATACAGTTAAACCAACTGTATGTAAATTGTAAATAAGCCATCTGTATGTCAAATATGTCTTGTATGTCTTAAATGATATGATGAATTGGAAATGGGGGACCCTGATGTAAACAAGACGAAAGTCTTTCTCTGGTCTGCATCCCCTTAACAATTGTATGTTTTGAGCTGTACTGTACTGTACCCAATATACAAGCTGTTAATAAACTTTTCAATCAATCAATCAATCAGGCCTCTGTTTTTAGATGGGGTTTGTGGCCATGCTGTAGGCCTGACATTTAAACCATAGACCGTATATATAAAGATTTAAACTAGCTGAAGGGCTTTCTGTTCGAACCACAGTGACATCTAGAGGTTGTTTTGTGCATAACATGTCAACCAAAAAGGTAGAGCTGGCTGAATCAGATGGAGTTAAACTTTTTTTTTTTTTCAACAAGATATCAAGACACAAAATGTGCTCTACCAAATGGTGGCGCTGGCAGTTAAAGGGTTACCTTCTGAAAGTGAGGAAGTATGACCAGCTTTGTCCCATAGGATTATACAGGCCAGTCCATTGCTGCTTGTTTAAGGAGTTAACTATTTCCAATATTAAAGTCACTGAAATTGTATTCTATTTTATTCACCTATAGACAAACAACACAACACTCCGTGATGGAGCACGCCCAGAGCTCAACAAATTGGACTCGGACACCTTCCAGTGTCCATTTTGTGAAAGGACCGGGTCATACCCTGGTCTGATGGCTCATTTGCAGAGCCACCAGAGGGCACTTGTGAAATATGGAGGTAAGTACATCTATAATTCTATATGATCATTTTATAAAATGGACAAGTCAAATCAAGCAATCTGATTGGTTCTTAGCCGTGGTATACCACGGGTAGAATTGTAAGTTACTTTTCACAACAACTCAGTATCCCTCCGCGTCTGAGATAAACAGTATACAGTTGGGCTGAAAAGCCTGCAGTTTGCTTTTCAAACTGGAACAAGAAAGCAGCGGAGAAGTAACGGAGCAGAAACCCTCCTTTTTACGCAGCGGTCCAGACATAGACATCAAACGGCAAAAACATATTCAGTGTGCAGTTCCTTTGGTATTAGGGCAGGGATATTTAGATACTTTCCAAGGTTTGACATAATGAATTGTGCTACTTTTAAAGCAAGCAACGGTGTTTTCAAATCTGTAATCAAAAAGGTCCGCAAAAACATTTAAGATTAACTTCGACCTCCGGGGGGGGGGGGGGGGGGTCTTACTATGGAGGAGTGGATTGAGGAGTGCCTATCTCCAGAACAAAAAGCACCTAAACGACGACATGCAGAGCTACGTGAAGAGCAGGTAGACCAACTGGAAAAGTACCACCATTCAAAAGCTTTCTGATGCGGGTCTTGAAACAAAGCAGAGAAATTATGACCGTTAGTGGCCACAGGTGCGAAAGCTCTCTCCAGAGCTACTGGAAGCCAAATCTCGGGGACCGGAGAAAGTGGAGCAATATTCTCTCCACGCCAAGCAACAGCCTAGAACAACCTCAACCTATACAAGTAACCACGTAAGCCATGCTACTGATGCTGGACAGTTTTTCAGTGGGTGCACAATAAACGGCAACATACACATTAATGTAAATAAAAAGCCAAATAATGGATCAACGCTCTCTGTCTAATATGTTCGCTAGCTGTTGTTAGTGTTGTTGCATAGCAACCACCTCGCACTATGTTTCGTGCAGAAGGCAACAGAGGGACTATTTTATTTTGAACATCATTATTTACTAATAAAAACTATTTAAATTAGAGTGTGTATTTTTCTTTCATATTGCCACACTTGGTAACCGTTTTATAAAAGCAATAGCTCACTTCAGGCCGTGATATATGCTCATTATATCACAGCTAAGGGGGTTGTCGGGCCGAACCACGCCCCTTAGCTGTGATATAATGAGCATATATCACGGCCTGTCGTGAGCTATTGCTTAAGTATACTTCATCACATTACATTACATGTTACTTGTTAGATGTGTTTAATGCCTCACACATTATGGATACATGTGTTATTTCTGTGCCCCAGGACATCCTTGGTGTAAATTAATTTTGAATTATAAATTGAACATTAAAAATTAGATTTATATTCAGGTTATGAAGTGTTAATAATGCTGGAAAAATATCCTTATTTGGGGTAGGCACAATATGAGCATAATCACACATTCAATCTGCAAAAAATCAGTTTATAGGCAAAAATATTATTGTTGGTGACATGATTATTTATTGCTCTCGCACAAACACCTTGTTTCAAATTGCATATTTACAAGAAATTCATGTTGGTTTGTTTCTAGAATCCTCTAAACCACTTTCTGTCTCTTTTTTTAGGTTATAATGTTTATAAATGCCATCTCAAATGTGTGGCCAGCAGCCATTATCACTGTGGCTTTTGTCCAAGAATCATTGGGAGAAAGGAGATGTTTATTAGTCACTTTAAAAACTGCTGCACTGAACATCCAACTACGTTGGCGGCGGCCCCAGCAACCACAACGACTCCTCCAGGGATGGCCCCGACGACCGCTCCAGTGATGGCTCCGACGGCCGCTCCAGTGATGGCTCCGACGGCCGCTCCAGTGATGGCTCCGGCTGCTGCAGCAACATGGCACAATATTTCCACAGCCCCCAACATTTTGATGTCAAAGCGCAAAACCACAACATGTTGTTTTTGTAGCCTACAACTAAAAAGGAACATTTTTCACATGATGTTCTGTTCAATAAATGTTCATTGAGGAAAACGGTATCAGTGTCTTATTCTATATTCATCACAGTGAATGCTGAACTTGCCGGACCATATACTGTAGTTGAAAGTACACAATGAAACACTGGCTTGCTTGTATCAAATCAATACAATTCCCACATGCCCTACCCCGGAACCTGCGGTCTTCAGACTCTGGCCCCCCGCACCAACCTGCGATCCTTCGGGGACAGAGCCTTCAGTATGGCAGCCCCCACTCTCTGGAACGCTCTCCCTGCGGAGATCTGCAACATCCCCACGCTTGACGCCTTCAAAAGGGCCCTCAAGTCTGCCAAGGTCTTTGGCCCCAAATCTATTTGTTTTGTCTGTCTAACTGTTCGTCTGACTGCCTTTGTTATGTTTGTTTCTACTCCTGTTCTTTTTAAAGCGACCTTGGGTCTCATGAAAGGCGCTATATAAATCCAAGTTATTATTAATACATCATTGGAACGGTAAGAATCTCAGCTACAACACTGACTAAAGCCTTCCCATCTCCAGTATGCCTACATGACAAGCATTTTTATAATATACAGTAAACATATCTTTGACTTATTAGAGAAGAGACAATCATCAAGCCAGATACCAAGGTATTTACAACAGGCAACCACTTCAATTACTTTTCCTTTATGTTACTTGGTTTTTATTAGTGCTTTTGTCGTTTTGAAGGAAATTAAAATACTGTATTGAGTTGGTTTCTTCTGTTTTGGAAGCCTTGTACATCTCTTTGGTCTTGTTAGAAATACCCCATGGTAAAACAGTGTTCTAGCAGCAGTTAAAGAAGCTTAGTTTGCTGTCTTAGACTGCCAGATGTATTAAGATGGTTTGTTCACAATTTACACATAAAACCTAAATGTTCATCTGTTTATTGTTCTTCTTCCTTTATATTCAAAGCATGTTGATTGTCTATTGGCTATATCTTGACATTATGTTAATTTGATCATACTTTCCATACATTTATTTTAATTTATGCGATTCCTTCAAAGGTTTTGTAATAGACCCCTAGTACTTTTAATTTATAAAGTAATAATCCATGTGAATGATTGAGCTCATTAGTGGCCTGACTGGCCCTCCTAATTTGTTCCTTAATGACCCCATGATGTGATTATGTATATCTTAAAACCTTTAACAACTATATTTAGATGTTCACAAATATCTACATTTATGTATAAAATACATGTGTAGCAGTTAGACAAACATAATCAATAGATCATCTCATTAATACCTATTTTATATATTAAAAAAAAGTTGACTAAACCACCGTTTGTTGACAAAATGATTTGGGTTGAAAGTTATACTGTTGTGTCTCAAACGGATAGACTAGGTTATTAATTTATTTGCCTAATAGTTGCTTAAAATGCTACAATAACATTTGCAATTCGTTTTTAATCTGCCATGTACGATCTCAATAATAATAAGTGTCGTCAATTCGCTTTTAATCTGCCATGTACGGTAATGTCTCTCAGCCACCGTAGTGTCGTGTCAGGTGGGCGTGTCGTGTAGTGGGCGTGTCGTGTAGTGTCGTGTACTGTCCGCGGCCGCAGCTAGACCATATTGGCAGACTTGGCATTCTGGCTAGAAAGGCAGCAACGTTCCCTCTGCTTCATTCATATCTCCTGTTCAACAGGTTAGTAGTGTGTACAAAGATGATGTCATATTTCGATCTAAGAAGTGTGTTTGAAACTGTTCTTTATGTGTAGTTTAATGTCATTCTGTGAGCTAGTGAGCTCCACTACAGTAGCTAATGGCGTCCGCTAGCTTCTTTAGCACAGGCTATCGCTCCCTGAATAATGTAGGGCTAAAACCACTATGTTACTAGGTGTATGACTCCCGTGCACTAGTTTGGCTTACATTTCAAGTGTATTCTGCTTGTATAAATATGTGAAATGCTGGTCTGAGTTCATAATTGTTCATAGTATTGCAATGCTAATAGCGCTAATGCTATGCTAATATTGTGCCTATCAGTGTATAACAGAGCCAGATTAAAGGGAGTACAGTCAATCAGTGTGTGTTATCACTTTATTATATACTGTAAATTAAGAAGGCTTTAATCCTTCATAAAAGTCATAATATGGCATGTGAATTTATTTCCATTTTTTATTAGAGACAAATACGTCATACAGTTATTTTGATTTGCTAAATGTAAAGGTATGTTTTTTTTCAGATTTCACAGCTGCCTGGGCAGTGGCCCACAGGCGGTGTTTATCCAGCAGCCAGAACCTTCATCTGTGCCGGCCCCCAGGTCAAGATCTACCGTGGCTCAAAGACCTCCACCACAGCCATCACCACCAAGGACCAGAGGACCAGCATCACTACAGCAGCCTCCACCTCCATCTGTGCCTGCCATAAGATTAAGATACACCTCGGTACAAAGGCCTCCACCACAGCCATCACGATCAACCCGGGACAATCCCACCTACCTCCCTCCGACACAGCCACCAGCAGCCCATGCACCATCACCCCCACCTACACAGCAGCCAGCCCCACTGTCTTGGAAGACGGACAAAGACCATGACACTGCTCCCCTGTCTTTACATGTATAATGAATAGTTGGTTGAGAAAGTTCTGATATTGTAAATATTGAAATTTTACAGTTTCTTATGTTAACATAAATAGTTGGTTGAAAAAAAAGTTTGTAATGCTCAATTTGTATTTGTACACATCACATGAACCTCAGTATGGAATATGAAGTCATGAATCAGTCCTGATGTAACTTTTCTGTGGTGAAAGTAGAGTGATAGAACAATTTTACTTACTCCAAATTCTAATTTACACATTTTCATTTTAGACATGAATAACACATTTATGTAGGCCTATAGTGTAATTCATATATTTCACTACTTTTGTGAACCAAAGACTTTGGTGAACCAAATCTGAAACACCAAAATAAAAGGAGGACATGAGTAAATCTGTGTTTCACAACAGTTTTGAAGTTTTCCAAAAATCGGATTTCTAAGCTAAGTATCTCATAAAACAGTGCTCTAAGGTGAGTGACTTTGCATTTCTAGCAAGACCAGAGACTGTACTGAACATTTTGACAAGGTGATAAGGTGTAAGGTGATATATTTATTATATACAAATGAATACTTAGTCCCCTGCATCTGGAATAATGTACAATTTACAGCACAGCCTCACAATGTCAGGAACTTTTCATCTACAGATTGCTTTGGTCTGGCTTTACCCCTCACTGATTGGTTGAAGACACTTTGAACTCATTGGCTAATGAAATCAGAAGGAGGGGCTCATTATCATATTAAAAACCGCGCGAAAAAACGGGGAGGTCCGTATATTCGCGCGTTTTTTCGCGCGAGACTATGTATGCGTTATATGGCACATTCGGCTTTCCATATCTCACCCTGTCTGTGCACACGGTGAACAACTCTGTCGTACAGTGATCTAAGCCTCTGCCTCCTGTAAAGCTTCACAGGTCCGTCGCTTATGTCCTGCGCGGCTCGGCCAGCACCCGGTTCAATCAGTCATAGAAAGTCCGAAGATTTTTTTGCAGGGAGCGAAACGGCAACGTAGCTGCTTAATGTCTGTTTTTTTTTACATGTCTAGTAGTTTACTCCATTGAGTGTTGACAAGAAACACGTGTTGACGAAATATGTGTGATGTTTTGAAGTTTTGAGGTACGCAGGCGCGTAGTGACCCAAGTGACGTTACGCAATTCAGAGTTGTGCCGCGCATGAATTATTGAGGGAGAATGATCCGGGGCTACAGAAAAAACATTCGGGGCTCAGGCGACGCCACTGGCTTCGGCCCTGGGAGACTGCAGAGAGTCACCCCTGTTTCCTCCACTACGGTCTGGGAGCCGACAGGAAAGTTTAACACTTGGTTAAAATACATCAAATCAGTCAGACTTCAGACAGGCCGCTCCCCATTTTGACTGCGCTGCGTTGTCGCATGTTATGTTGCTTTGATGAATCAGAAAACAGGAAATACAAAAAGTTTACACCACTTGTAGAAGTCTCATTGGACTCTAGGACGCTGATGTTCTGACATCCAGTAAAACAGAGTAAATAATGTGTTAGAAAGCAGATCCTGGTGTTAACACTCACCCTGTTGTCCTCCTGCTCCGTCGAGCTGTAAAATGGCTTCTGGCAGTCTGACTAAATATTTGGACTTTTACGCCCTCACCTGTCTGCAGCTCCTCTTCTTTGTTTCATAACCAGCCTTACCAGCTGAACCAGTTCACATACAGGGACTTTGTTCAGTGAGATAGAAATAGAGCTAAACACAAGCTCAACAAAGTTATTGAAATAAACATATTAATACCACAGTGTGAAAATCACCCAGTAAACATCCTGCATTGAAAACCTCACTTAAAGGTCCCCTATTATACTGTTTTTCATCAATATATCACAGGTCTCAGATATATACAGAACCTGTCTCTGATTGGCTGAAACACCAAACAGATCATTGCAGCATTACCCATAATCCCCTCTGGTTCAGCCCTGTTTCCAAAGTGCTGATTCTCTGTCTGTTACTTTAGATGAAAATAAGGAGCCCCTCCCCACGCCCCTCTGATGCCCCTTTCACACCAACGCAACTCCGGTTCAAGCTCCGTGCTAGAGCTTTTCTGGTTCAGAACCGGTTCTTCGGTTTAGCGCCGGCTCTTTTCACACCGCTCAGAGCCCGACTGGTGCTGCCGCTGCTGCGTCATGACGTCACAGTTTACGTCGCTGAGTTTCTCCCCAACGCCGGAGCTCACCTCACAACAACGGGCCGGGGACTGCGTTGCTTTTAATCATACGAAGCCAGATTAAATTAAATAACGACTTCTCCAACCTTATACTTTTCTCCAGAGTGCCGTGGTTCATTGTTTATTAATGTGTTTCAGCGGCATTTACCGACCGCTGCAGTGCTGGCCGGCTGCTCTTCAACGGGAGTGTATTCTCCCGTTAGCTCCGGGTTAGCTCACACGGCTCTAAAGTATTCACTGTCTGACTGTCACACAAGCAGCTGATACATATCCCCAGTTCCCCTTAAGTGAATGTGTGTCAGTCTGAATTGACGCTGTTTGGTGTCAGTCTGAATTGACGCTGTTTGGCATCACAACGCTGTTATGAAAGTTTCTCTGGTATAACATGGGTGATGTTAGCATAGCAACCGAAGCTAAACTGACTACTTGCTAAGCAGTTTTCTACAGGCACTTTTTACCGACGTATTTTTCATTATGATTCTACTTGTGATAGTCGGACATGACAACCTGTGCAGCCCATGTATTGATTCCATCCGATAGCTGCTATAATAACAAACAAAACGTCTGCCCTGCTCTCCACAATGATCAATAACAGCGAACGGATGGTCAAAGTAAACAGAATCACACGAAGCCTGGTTAGTGTTGCCTGACTTTATAAAGTGTGTTTTTTTTAACAAGTGTGTGGTTGCGTTCTAGTCACTTTGCTCAGCACTACTGCTTGTTACAACTGTATTTTGCCGTACTCGCCTTAAGTGTTAGCTCAGGTTAATCTCGCCCCCCTCCGACGTAAGCGTGACGTATGCGGTTCTTGCTTCTAGACGGACAACTTTTTGGTGCTCGAAACGAACCGGATTCCGGAGCTATGACGCTGCTCCGCTGCGGTGTGAACAGGAAAACCCAGTGCTTTTCAAGCACCAGCACCGAACCGGCCCTGAAACACCGTTGGTGTGAAAGGGGTATGAGAGACATTTGGTTACAAAGAACTCAACGGTGCTCTAGGAGGAGATTCAGGTGATAAGGTGGGGGGGGGGGGGGTACCTTGGTTGCTGATTGGCTAATGGTTACACAAGACAAAACATCGTTTATGACATCATAAAGTGGCCAAAATCTGATCAACTCATTTTCAGACAGGTTTTTATAGAAATGGATCACGACAAAAAGAGAGCGAACTGCAGCTCTGAGCCGCCTGCAGGGACAGAGAGGACATTCGTCAGTCACAGGGTATTCAAATGGCATCTTATCAGGAATTAAATATAATTTTTAAAGCTTTAATAATGTTTATAGTAATGATATTAATGTATGTATTTGGTAGTTAATTATCCAATTTATATAACCCAATATCACAAACAACACTTGCTCAGGGGCTTCACAAAGCAGAACAACTCACCTACATGACAGAATTAAAGGGGGAAATGTCCATCATTAATAATAATAATAATAAAACAAGTGAACAAAGCAAAGTGAATCGTGGATGTAGTGCTCAAACGGCAGAAATAAGCAGACATCATGCACGACTTCAAATAACAAATACATTTGAAATAAAGAAGATTAGAAATAAACAATCCTCCGTGTAATTGGATAAATGACAAACCACCTCACAGCGAGAAGAGATTTGAGTTAGTAAGTGGAAGAAATGGATGATTTATGACGGAGGAAAAGTGATGTATGATTTTCAAGAGACTACACTTGAATTGTTGGTCATTTAAATATTTTTTTATCCTGTAGATACAATAACAAAGAGTGCTCTGTTATAAAAACTCTTCATCAGCACGTGTGAGGAACACCATTGAAGCTCTTTCAGATCAAATGTCCCCCCCCCCCCTCACCTGCAGGCGGTCACAGAGAGTCTGAGCGGGTGCTCCAGGTGTTTGGAGATCAGCGCGGCCACGATGACGGCGAAGGCCACCTGCTGGATCTGGATCCCCAGGTAGACCAGCAGCAGAGAAGGGTCTAGCTGCGGCCGCGGCCAGTACACGACACTACACG
The DNA here is from genome assembly GCF_902827165.1 of Trematomus bernacchii. Classification (NCBI taxonomy): domain Eukaryota; kingdom Metazoa; phylum Chordata; class Actinopteri; order Perciformes; family Nototheniidae; genus Trematomus; species Trematomus bernacchii. The sequence continues at coordinate 42,934 of NW_022987615.1, forward strand.
ACACGCCCCCTACACGACACGCCCACCTGACACGACACTACGGTGGCTGAGAGATATTACCGTACATGGCAGATTAAAAGCGAATTGACGACGCTGACGCAAGGATATTTAAGGAGACATGAGGTTTACAGAGAACAGACAAACAATATGGCGCACCGAGTACAGGTAATTAACGTATTGTTTGTCGATGTGGCTGTTTAGCGCAGTGTAATTGTGTTTATTTTGCTAATTTGTATTTTAAATATTAAATGTAAAGGAATGGAATACATATATATATATATATATCTTAGCTCTTAGCTTGACATGCTCGACGTTCAGTTAGCATATATGCTAACTGAACATGCTCGTTCAGTTAGCATGTCAAACTAAGAGCTAAGATATATGTATATATTTTAGCTTGACAGATGGAACAATGCATGTACTTGCATTTTTACAAGAATCTGATTTTGTGTAAGTTTTAAATATTCATTGAAGGTGTCTTTCACATTTGAATGTTTTAAAAAAAAAAAACATGTATTAGCTGCTATACTGACATGCACATATGTATAATTATATTATTATTTTAAGTGTGGTTTAAAGTTAAATGATATATAGTTATTGGGTAGAGCCAAGTAACCCAGGTGGATGCAATCAGGCCTCTGTTTTTAGATGGGGTTTGTGGCCATGCTGTAGGCCTGACATTTAATCCATAGACTGTATATATAAAGATTTAAACTAGTTGAAGGGCTTTCTGTTCGAACCACAGTGACATCTAGAGGTTGTTTTGTGCATAACATGTCAACCAGAAGGGTAGAGCTGGCTGAATCAGATCGAGTTAAACTTTTTTTTTTTTCAACAAGATATCAAGACACAAAATGTGTTCTACCAAATGGTGGCGCTGGCAGTTAAAGGGTTACCTTCTGAAAGTGAGGAAGTATGACCAGCTTTGTCCCATAGGATTATACAGGCCAGTCCATTGCTGCTTGTTTAAGGAGTTAACTATTTCCAATATTAAAGTCACTGAAATTGTATTCTATTTTATTCACCTATAGACAAACAACACAACACTCCGTGATGGAGCACGCCCAGAGCTCAACAAATTGGACTCGGACACCTTCCGTCCGGACACAGACGGAGAGAAGGTTCACAGATGAGGTGGCATTCGTCATGGATGTGCTTCTGCCAGAGGTTAGATTTCACTGACTTTTTATTTGTCAACTACACATTATATAAAATTACATATGTTGCACTTAAACTCATGGTCAATGTCCAGTAGAATGTTGATGCCAATTGGTCTGGCATAATTGTCACCTGCAGAATGGCACAACCTTTATTGGATGTCTACATTTTACTCTAACTGTTAAACGTGTGGCTTTAATCCCTTCATGACACAGGCGACAGTCTACGCCCTTGCAGCTGTACTCTCGGTTTCCCTTGAAAGAGCCAAGGAAACTTATAAATGTGGACCCGAGTATGACTGGAGGTAAGCTGGAAACATGAGGAGAATGCTAATACAATTTCCATTTAAAGTGTACAACCCCTGATGCATGTGAATTTATAATATTACATATATGACTTCTTTATACCATCTTGTCTTATCAGTGAGATGGAACTTTGTTCTCATTACCTCACGAAGAACATGAGTGAGGAAGCGCACCAAAGGCTGAAGGACTCCAGTGAAAGATTTCGAAGAGCTTTGGATTCCGAGGAGTTTTTAAATAGGCTTTAACCTCCTGCAGGTCAATCCTGGCTGCTTACATTTTTATTTAAAATCATGTTGATTTTACTGTTGGGATCAATTTAAAAGGTTATTTTTTTTTTTTTAAGCAGACCAGCTTGAATAGTGCCCCTCTGATTTTCCACATGATGTTCTGTTCAATAAATGTTCATTGAGGAAAACGGTATCAGTGTCTTATTGTATATTCATCACAGTGAATGCAGTGAATGCTGAACTTGCCGGACCATATACTGTAGTTGAAAGTACACAATGAAACACTGGCTTGCTTGTATCAAATCAATACAATTCCCACATGCCCTACCCCGGAACCTGCGGTCTTCAGACTCTGGCCATCTCTCCCTGCGGAGATCTGCAACATCCCCACGCTTGACTCCTTCAAAAGGGCCCTCAAGTCTGCCAAGGTCTTTGGCCCCAAATCTATTTGTTTTGTCTGTCTAACTGTTCGTCTGACTGCCTTTTGTTATGTTTGTTTCTACTCCTGTTCTTTTTAAAGCGACCTTGGGGCTCATGAAAGGCGCTATATAAATCCAAGTTATTATTAATACATCATTGGAACGGTAAGAATCTCAGCTACAACACTGACTAAAGCCTTCCCATCTCCAGTATGCCTACATGACAAGCATTTTTATAATATACAGTAAACATATCTTTGACTTATTGCAAAATTATAAAATGAAATTCACCCCTGCTGTCATTCTGGCTTTGACTGTTCAAATGAGATGTCAACCATCAAAATGGGATAAGGGGTTCCAGAAATATCACTGTGCAAAACACACCGGCCAATTTTGACCGATAATAGTATGGGAAGGGGGGTATGACCGAACGCAAGAGAAGAGACAATCATCAAGCCAGATACCAAGGTATTTACAACAGGCAACCACTTCAATTACTTTTCCTTTATGTTATTGTTATTTGGTTTTTATTAGTGCTTTTGTCGTTTTGAAGGAAATTAAAATACTGTATTGAGTTGGTTTCTTCTGTTTTGGAAGCCTTGTATATCTTTTTGGTCTTGTTAGAAATACCCCATGGTAAAACTGTGTTCTAGCAGCAGTTAAAGAAGCTTAGTTTGCTGTCTTAGACTGCCAGATGTATTAAGATGGTTTGTTCACAATTTACACATAAAACCTAAATGTTCATCTGTTTATTGTTCTTCTTCCTTTATATTCAAAGCATGTTGATTGTCTATTGGCTATATCTTGACATTATGTTAATTTGATCATACTTGCCATACATTTATTTTAATTGATGCGATTCCTTCAAAGGTTTTGTAATAGACCCCTAGTACTTTTAATTTATAAAGTAATAATACATGTGTAGCAGTTAGACAAACATAATCAATAGATTATCTCATTAATACCTATTTTATATATTAAAAAAAAGTTTACTAAACCACCGTTTGTTGACAAAATGATTTGGGTTGAAAGTTTATACTGCTGTGTCTCAAACGGATAGACTAGGTTATTAATTTATTTGCCTAATAGTTGCTTAAAATGCTACAATAACATTTGCAATTCGTTTTTAATCTGCCATGTACGATCTCAATAATAATAAATGTCGTCAATTCGCTTTTAATCTGCCATGTACGGTAATGTCTCTCAGCCACCGTAGTGTCGTGTCAGGTGGGCGTGTCGTGTAGTGGGCGTGTCGTGTAGTGTCGTGTACTGGCCGCGGCCGCTGCTAGACCATATTGGGCCGAACAGCTGCAGCGTCCACGACAGGATGTTCATGCTCTTCTCGTCCACCAGGGGGCCGTACCAGTAACACACCGCGAAGGTGACGAAGCCCACCACCGTCACGTAGTCTGAGGAAACACAGGAACATATATAATTTACAGGGTTTTATTATTCTTTTTAATAACAACTTTAGGGCACACATGATCAGAAGCTTTTAAATTTGAAGGACCTGTAGTAATTTACTGACCACTAAATAACGTGGGATAATCTGGGACTATGAGTGAATGAGGCATATTCAAATAATCCTTTACTGCCATCTAGTGTCTAGAAATAAACCATTCTAAAATATAAACATCTCAAAATAGAAATAGAAATAAACCAGCACTAGAGAGTTAAAAGAAAAATGTACAGATGATTAAAAAAATCTATAAAATGTCTCAGAAATAAAAATAAAGAAACTCTATTGAAGGGCCAATTTATTTACATAAAGTGTGCAAGGAATGGAATATTCAATGAGATGTAAATATAAAAAGTACAGTGTGAATGTTATAAGTCCAGTTAACCAAGGAGAAGCTATGGAGAGGTGAGTTCTCTTCCAACATGGTGTTAGTAGTGAATACATGATGGCTGTAAACATTGTGTTATCAAGTTCTTTAACCAATATGAATAAGGTACATGATGACAGATAATAAAACCTGTTTCTGGTGAACATGATTTCACTAAATAGTTGTGATGAGTCCCTGTATCTGCAGCCATTTGAGATGAGATGAGTTTCTAGATAACTGGATCCATTCCCCAGCTGTGTTAACTCTGCCCTTTATTTACCAAATCCAATCTGTAAATGAATACGCTCTGATGAAGGCTGCGTGCCAACACACCTGAGCGTCTTTCTGTTGCGATGTGAGGCAAATAAACAAAAGTGTTTTATTATCTATAAAATGTTTGTGTTATGAAGGCTCTTTTTATTATTATTTTATTTAGCCTTTATTTATACAGGTGTAAAATCTCATTGAGGCCCCGCTCACACGGGAACGTTTGCGTTTATGCACAGTATGCGTATTCAAAAAAGTCTTCCGTTCACATGCATTTGTTTCATTTAACGTGTCTGTTCAAACGAGGCCGCTGGAAACGCTGTAGTACATATGCCGGGACCGTAAGTGGCGCTGTAACTTCCGCCAAAATACACCAAAAGCCGCGAAGAAGAGCAGCCCGGAGCAGCCTGCAGCAAAGTTGCCATGGCTACCCTTCTGTTTAAGCCCCGCGGTGTATTTAGCAACATGTAGTTCATGTAATTCTCCATGTCCACTTGTTGCTGATGGTTGTGGTAGAGGAGCTGTAGATTTTGCACTAATATCTGTAGCATGGTCAGTAGCAGTAGCACTAGCAGTAGCTACTGACAGGAGAAAGTGTGTGTGGCGATTGCTGGTATTCAGCGGGATATAGTCATTTCCTCAGCATATGGATAAATGCAACGGGGAAGTTAACTGAAAGAAACCGAATCTGTGGATATTGCATCGACCGACCTGTGGAGAGGACGGCTCAGAAAGAGAGATATTCTCTACAAACACCGGGTGAGATCGCACCTTTGTCAATATAATGGATCAATGCATGAAATCTGACTCTGTTTATTTTGTTTAAGGAGTATATTGGGCGTTAACAATTCTGGTTTGCCTTTTATAATATTATTTCATTCAAGAACCCCTTGTGCGTTTAATTAACACAGCTATTTTTGATAGTTGCTACAGCAGTGAGCAGGAGAGGGGGGGAGAGGCGGGGCTATCGCTATTTTTTCAGGAAATATTCGTATAGAGGTGATTACACGGACTCGGTTGACCCCCCAGAGAGTTTCGTTTGCAAATCTATCCACCTTGGGACCCGTTATCGTTTGTGGGGTCAGTTTCTATCGGCCTCGTGTAAATAATAGGGCTATACGCACGCGAAACTATGCAGATACAAGCAGTTTTCTCCTCGTGTAAACGGCACCTGAGACACAAGGTCTCATTTGCAAGAGAGACCTGTCAGTGGTAACACTACCACACAAAGTTACAGACAGACAGGACACTAAACACAGAGGCAACAATAAAATACAACATCGTAAAAAAAATAGTAATTGAAATCCATATAAAGTATTCAGATAAAGCAGGTGCAAACACCCACAGATGATTTCTCCAGCATTTTTAAAATTAGTTTAAAATCCGTGATGGGTATCAAACTGGTCAGCTTAAGTTCCTGCTGAAGTGTGTTCCAGGTCGAGGGGGCAGAGTATGATATGGCTTTTTTCCCAAGCACCGTGCAAACTGAGGGGACGGACAGAGTGATGTAATGTTGAGATCGTAGGCTATAGCTGTACTGTTTGTGTGATATGTAAGTGGATATGTAGAGGGGCAGCAGTCCAAGCATAGGTATAGATTAATTTGTACCAGTGCAGTGATCTGCGCATTGATAATGATGTCCAGTTGACTAAAGAGTACAGCGTGCAATGGTGTGTGAGGGGTTTACAGGTGGTTATGAACCTCAGAGCCCCATGGTAGACAGCGTCCAGCAGATGAAGGGAGTGAGCTGAGGCGTTCATGTACACAACATCCCCGTAGTCCAAGAGCGGCAAAAATGTGGCAGCTACAAGCCGTTTCCTCGCACTTGTGGAGAAGCAGGCCTTATTTCTAAAAAAGAAATCTTCAAAGGTCTTCTTCACCTAACGCCACGTTCCAGTGTTCCCGCAGAATGGTCTGAAGGTTCCTTCCCACCAGCTGGATGGCGTACAGAGAAAACGACCAGCCGCCGACAATGAGGACATAAAACGGCTTTTCTGCAGAGAAGAGAAGAAGAAAGTAGGTGAGGCCATCAGAGGTGGGAAGTAGTGGAGTACAAATACTTCCTTACTGTAGTTAAGTACATGTTTCTGGTATCAGTACTTTACTCCACTACTTATTTTTCTGACCACTTTTTACTTTGACTTCTTACATTTTGAACCCAAATACCTGTACTTTCTACTTCTTACATTTTGAACACAAATACCTGTACTTTCTACTTCTTGAACCCAAATACATGTACTTTCTACTTCTTACATGTTGAACACAAATACCTGTACTTTCTACTTCTTACATTTTGAACACAAATACCTGTACTTTCTACTTCTTACATTTTGAACACAAATACCTGTACTTTCTACTTCTTACATGTTGAACACAAATACCTGTACTTTCTACTTCTTACATGTTGAACACAAATACCTGTACTTTCTACTTCTTACATGTTGAACACAAATACCTGTACTTTCTACTTCTTACATTTTGAACACAAATACCTGTACTTTCTACTTCTTACATTTTGAACACAAATACCTGTACTTTCTACTTTTTACATGTTGAACACAAATACCTGTACTTTCTACTTCTTACATTCCCAAACCGGCTGGTTCCTTTAGTTTGAATGTGTGTTTGGTGGCGTGACCATTATTATTTAGAGTCATTGCGTGCCTATTGATTTGAACACGATCCGTGTATCCATCATTTCCTGGTCTTCTCTAAAGAAGAGGGACCAATGAAAACGTTGTCATGTTGCCGTTGTTCAGCATGGAAACATTCATTAGCTAACAATGACATTATTGTTCTATTAATATAAAGGGAGGTCAGGTACTCTTTAAAACAGCTGCTAGTTATGGGTACTTTTTACTGAAGTACATTTCAAAGCCCATACTTCTTTACTTTTACTTGAGTAAAGAAGTTTAGTCAGTACTTCTACTTTCACCAGAGAATTTTTAAACATGAGTATCTGTACTTCTACTTGAGTACAGGATGTGTGTACTTTTGCCCTCTCTGGAGGCCAAAGAGAATTTACCCGTTAAACCATCCATCGATCTTTTAACGCTTATCCCAATGCTAAATAAATGGAACAGTGTAAATAATGAACTTGTGTTTAATGTTGAATTCATGTTGAACTTGGGCCTGCGACCATAGTTTGTATTTTATTATGAAAATCCACAGAGGAGGTTTGAGTCGTACTACAGGCATTTTGCATTTCTCTCAGTAGAAAACAATCTTTCTGAGAGTCTGTTGGCTCGGACATAAACTCTGTAATAAATGTTGTCTACTTTTCATAAGAGGTGTAAAACCTGTGAGCATTTCAAATCTCATATGAAGGAAATGCTTGTAGAATCTGTAGTTGTATTTGTGTTGTTGATTGAATGTGTGAACGAGGCGATACAGAGAAGTGAAGCTGTCACTATCAGGCTGTAGTTTGTTATAAACTGTTGGAGTGGTAAGCAGGCCTTTTGGTTCTGGATATCTGGGGAGTCAGGTGGTCCGTGAGTGTTTGCTTATTGGTTGAGTGGTCCTTGGTATGAAAAGCCCCTCCCCATGACTCACCTCACCTTATCCCTAAAGGAGATGCCAGCCACCCTCAGGAGGAAAACCCAATATCTGTTCAACATGGCAGTAAAATGAGTCCTTACCTTCGGAGGACGACGATGATGAGAGAGGCGATCATGCCGGTGCTCATACCAGCAGAGGAGAAGAACACTTGACTCCTTTATTGAGGGGAGGAAGACGAGGGATTCAATATGTTATTATCCTTTTTAATTTAAATGCATCTTAGTGTTGTTAAATAGTCTTCATACAAAGTGACCTGCTGAGTGAGTCTGCAAAGACGAACAACAACGCTCCGGAGAGGAAACCAGAAACAGATAAATATCAAACTCTGCAACGAAAAAAGAAGAAGAAGAATCAATCAATGAGAGTTTCTTTATAAAACCCAATATCACACATTCTACATTTCTCTCTTTACAGTTTGTAACTTAGAGAGGAGCAAACGTTCATCAGAACATGAGCTCAGCCTCTGTGTCGTATTCATTACTGGCAAACAACAGGTGGACTAAAAACAAACCAACAAGACCCACGTGACAAACACCTGAAGGGATGATTAAATTAAAAAAAAGTAAAATAAAAATAAAAAGTCAAATTCTGAGAAAAAAATCAAATTCTGAGAAAAAAGTGAAATTCTGAGAAAAAAGTCAAGTTTTAAGAAAAAAGTCAAGTTTTAAGAAAAAAGTCAAATTCTAAGAAAAAAGTCAAATTCTAAGAAAAAAGTCAGATTCTAAGAAAAAAGTCAGATTCTAGGAGACAGAGGCAATAATGTATTATATCACATTATTGCCTCTGCATTGGATTATTATCGGATAGGGTAATAACTTCATAATTAACTACGTCTGAAAGCAGAAGTCTAGGGCAGATAACTGCAAGTCTCTTCAGTGCTCATGTCACAAAATGAGATGCATTGTGGGACATGTAGTTTATGGGCAACGTGCTTCTGTAAAGCGCGCATGTAACCAACTGTATAATAAACGTATTTTATTCAGAGCTCTTGAGGCTCGCATTAAATGAAGTTGCAGGCCGGATTTGTTATTATCCGTACGCATGTGGCCCTGATCCTCTTCTGTACCTTATTTTGTACCAGAGATGTGAAAAAGGATCACTGTAATGAGTCTTTAACTAGCAGATCTCTAACGAGTGTCTATGTGTGTTTCCCACTCACTCCTGATAGCCTTGACCGTGAACCTGGTTTTGTCGGCCGGGTCGATCTTGAAGCAGGTCTTCTTGCTGAACAGACCGATGTTGATGGTGGTCTTTTTTATGTGTAAAAATTGGGACCAACATTGACTTTAAAGCATTTTTTACATTTATTATTTATTCTTCACAGTGTGTAATTCGTCAATGATTAGCAAGAATACTTTTTTGAGTTTTGCATTTGTATTTGTTGTGAAAAACACCAAGAAACTCAAGTCTCAATCTGGTGGAAAACAGCCAGAAAACCGTCTGTGGAGGAAGAAGCTTTCTGTTCCAGCATGACTGAGCCCTACAAAGCAGCTCCATCAAGGCCTGGGTGGATGAGTTTGGTGTGGAAGAACTTGACCTCATCCCCACTGAACACCTTTGGGATGAACTAGAACGGAGAGCCAGCCTCTCGTCCAACATCAGTGTCTGACCTCACTAATGCTCTTCTGGATGAAAGGGCTTCCCACAGACACACTCCAAGATCTATAGAAAGCCTTCCCAGAAGAGTGGAAGCTGTTATAGCTGCAAAGGGGGACCAACTTCAAATGAATGCCTAAGAGTTTGGAATGGGATGTCCTGAAAGCTCCTGTTGGTGTAATCAGAATCAGAATCAGAATCAGAATCAGAATCCCTTTATTAGTCCCACAGAGGATACATGTACATTGTTACAGCAGAAAAGAGACAAAGACAGCTTCATGTTACCTAAAGCATGCATACAACAAAGTATTCAAGATTAAAAAAAAAAAAATTATAATAAAAAAAGTTAAACGTTTTACAAAATACACAGTTTTTAACGGCATATATATATATATATATATGTATATTGTATATTGCACATAGTTGGTATTTAACAGCAAGGGGTGTTATAGTCTGTGTTGTGGTGTGGGGGGTCTACTAGGGGTCGTGGTGGTTATATAGTCTGACCGCTGCAGGAAGGAAGGACCTGCGGTATCTCTCTCATGTGTAGGTGGTCCAATACTTTTGTCTATATTGTGTATAATTGAGTATCATCCGCATAACAATGAAAATGTACTGAGTGATTCCTTATTGCCTAAAGGAAGCGTATATAATGTGAACACAATAGGTCCAAGCTCTGAGCCCTTATGCTTTGCTGTGGCAGAACTGGCTGGATCAAATCAAACAGAACTCTAAACACATTTTCAGCTCTGCACACAATCTGCAATTCAACTCTGCACTTTCTAAAACACTGCACACGGTTCTCTGAGTAACACACAGAGATCTGACATATTCACCTGTCAGCCATTTTGACAGGTGTGATTTTGTATTTTAATTGGTCTGTTGTATTTGAATCTGTCATGAACTGTCCAATGTAATCTGTCATAAACTGTTGTATTTATATCTGTCATAAACTGTTGTATTTATATCTGTTATGAACTGTTGTATTTATATCTGTCATGAACTGTTGTATTTATATCAGTTATGAACTGTTATATTTATATCTGTTATGAACTGTCCTATTTTACCATGTTTTTCATTGTTACTGTACAATGTACAGTAACATTACAGTATTGCAGCACTATGTACATAGTGCTGCTGCATTGTGGGAATATTGTCCTTAGGCGGGAAATGTATACAGCAATTAAAAAAACGATACTGTAATATTACAGCAATACTGTAAATAGTGCTGTAATGTTACAGTATCATTTTGTTGTTACTGTACAATATTTCGTTGTGAAAATATCAGGAGCAAGAGGAGAGAACCACTGTGACCTTTAACGGATTATTTAGGTTTAAAAGTTGTTATTGCTGTTTTTTTTCCCCTAAAAGTTCGTATTTTATTTTCGAGATTGAGTTGCAGTATTATATGGCTAAACAGCTTCAACAGTCAGCGGACCAAATGGAGGACAGAGATTCAGAATGTCCTCACCCGAATCGAGGAGGAATCCTCCAACCAAGATCTCTCTGCTGGTCATGATGGCACATTTCAAGGACAAAGAAGAGGCTCTTTTCCTTTTGGCTGATGTAAGTGGAGTTATACATTATGATCTTGTGCAATGAACATGTAATAATTTATGCCTTTCAAATATTACATTGTATTGTACTTTAATTTGAACATATTATTGTGTGTGTGTGTGTGTGTGTGTGTGTGTGTGTGTGTGTGTGTGTGTGTGTGTGTGTGTGTGTGTGTGTGTGTGTGTGTGTGTGTGTGTGTGTGTGTGTGTGTGTGTCTGCAACCAAGGATGACATTGAGGCTCAACTGACCCTACCAGGCACACCAAGGCTCATCATGTTAGGTAAGGATTTGGTTTGACACTTTACTTTTGACATGTAAAGCTGAACATGTATTTTAATTCCACATGTTTTGTATGTGTACTTCATACATGTATGATCTCTATAGTATTTAATTTTTCAGTTTTGAAGTAGAAAACATTTTCAATGATATGCTGCCTTTTCCATTTTGCCCACTTCTCTTGCAGGGGACCCTTTTACTTTCACATAATTACAGAAGATTTACTGTTGTGATCTGATGTTGTGACCTCACTACTTGTGATTTTGTATTTGAATTGGTCTGTTGTATTTCAATCTGTCATGAACTGTTGTATTTATATCTGTCATGAACTGTTGTATTTCAATCTGTCATGAACTGTTGTATTTATATCTGTCATGAACTGTTGTATTTCAATCTGTCATGAACTGTTGTATTTATATCTGTCATGAACTGTTGTATTTCAATCTGTCATGAACTGTTGTATTTATATCTGTCATGAACTGTTGTATTTCAATCTGTCATGAACTGTTGTATTTATATCTGTCATGAACTGTTGTATTTATATCTGTCATGAACTGTTGTATTTATATCTGTTATGAACTGTTGTATTTATATCTGTCATGAACTGTTGTATTTCAATCTGTCATGAACTGTTGTATTTATATCTGTCATGAACTGTTGTATTTCAATCTGTCATGAACTGTTGTATTTATATCTGTCATGAACTGTTGTATTTCAATCTGTCATGAACTGTTGTATTTATATCTGTCATGAACTGTTGTATTTCAATCTGTCATGAACTGTTGTATTTATATCTGTCATGAACTGTTGTATTTATATCTGTCATGAACTGTTGTATTTATATCTGTCATGAACTGTTGTATTTATATCTGTCATGAACTGTTGTATTTATATCTGTCAGGAACTGTTGTATTTATATCTGTCATAAACTGTTGTATTTATATCAGTTATGAACTGTTATATTTATATCTGTTATGAACTGTCCTATTTTACCATGTTTTTCATATTGAACTTAATATTGAAATGAAATCAATAAACATATTTTATTTAAATTGTATCCCAGTTTTAGTTTATTGTTTCAGGTAGCACCTATTGCAAATGAGACATGGATCTAAAATTGGTTAAAGAGAAAACTGCAGTAATATACTGTTTTAATGCATACTGTTAAAAGGTTACGGTTTTTACTCAGACCGGGCATAAAAGGTGTGACCCACACACCACCACGAGGTACCGACAAACTCCCTTCTTTCTATACTACCTCCATTCATCAGTTTTACAATTTACACATATATCAACTTTTACCCTGTTAGTTTTTCCCTTTAGACTTTAAACACAGACCTTAATGAACACACCTCTGAAACCTTGGGATTCAATACCCGTAAAGCACTGCTGCCATATTTAAGATCCACCGATCGTGGCGACCTCCAATATGACATAGAATCCAGCAACAGAGTTATCTTAGGGGGGACTTACCTATTGTTCTCTCTGGTGTCTCTGCAAGACTACGTCAGGGATTGATCCTCAGCCAAGGAACAGGACACTGGAATCAAACTGGACTCAGGACTCAAGCTACGTGGGAACAGGTTACATTGCCGTCTGACTTGTCACCTATTCAACAATAATCAGAAGGGCTACATGGACTTTAGTTTCCTCTCACAAATGTGAACAGGTAGTTTTATTAAAGTTTAACAAGTTATAACACCACACATCAATAAAAAATTAAATGCGTTTTGCACAGATACATATTACATCCGAGATCTTTGCCTAAATACGAGTAAGTATACGATCGTCTTCCGTAGCTTGCTGAAGCAGGAAAGTTCAAGTTCGAACTGGGTTCAAAGAGGAACTGCTCTCCTATGTTCTTCAGTCTTCTTTTATCCTCTTCTTTCCCGCGGCTTGTCACATGGTCTGACACGTGGTTTGTCACATGCTTTGCGTGCAAGCTGGTGCGTTTAGAGGTGTCCTTCTTCGTTGCTGTGGTTAACTGTTCACTTCCAGCGAGGAAATACATAACAGATGTTCTCCTCCAAAGGGGAAGTGCGAACTTTGCAACATGGGTCTTTATGAGCACCCATGTCAGGATTTCTGTTATACATCCTGTTTATATTGCTAAAGCATTAAACTATACGATACATGACTATGAGAACTATCAGAGTTTTAACACAGTTTTTAGCATATTTAAGCTTTATTGTTTTTTTATTACAGAGCTGAGAAAATAATATTTAGTCTTAAAGTTACATGAAAGAAAAATCAAATATCCTATAGGATTATGAAATAAACAAGAAAACAAAACAAGATTTAAGTCGTTAATTCATGAGAAAAGCACTCAGATAGAGAGTCAGAAACATTTCAAATATTTGTAGTAAGTAAGTAGTAAGTAATTCTTATTATAGTTTTTTTTTATTTTTATATATATATATTCACAAATGATCTGCTTTGACTGCAGCTTGAGAAACTTCTGGATTCAGTCTGAAAGCATCCTTTTTTAACTTTAAACATGATCTTTAATAATGTTGTAGTTTAGTTTAACTCTGAGAGGTCGACTGGCTGGACTCCTCACTGGGACTCTGGTTCTGGACCAGCTTGCAGGGTCCAGGAGTTCTTGGAGAGAAGGAGCGCTTCCTGCCGCAGGACTCGGGGGATGGGAGTTCCTGAACATGGAGAAACAGCTTCAGTTATTATGCTCCAAATATCTGGAACAAAGTCACAGAAAGAATGTGTCTGCAGCTCAGAGAGTCCTGCTGGGAACCCACACATGTTGAGGAGCCCAAAGTGTGATGAGAGAAATGTACAGTACGGGTCCCCAGCACATAGAAGCTGCCGGATGCTAACCTGCATATGTTGAGAGAGCTTTACAGATCAGGAGAGGAACTAAGTACATTTACTCAAGCACTGTACTTAAGTACAATGTTGAGATACTTTACCTGAGTATTTCCATGTTATTCTACTTTGTACTTCTACTCCACTACAGTTCAGGGGTACATGGTGTACTTTTCCTCCACTACATGTATTTAATACCTTACAGATGTGGATGAATGATGTGAAATATAATCAAGTGTTAAATCAGACTTTAGTTCCACCTGGAGTAAATTCACAAGCTACCCTGCAGTATACAAAGTCATTCAAACTAGCTGCACCTTTACCAGCTTTGAGAACACTTTCATGATCAATCATTATAAAACATATCATATATATTATTCTGAAATGGACCAATCTGCACAACGACTACTTTTACTGTCGCTACTTTCACTATATTTTGATGCTAATACTTTTCTACTTTTACTTGAGTAACATTTTTGAATGCAGGACTTGTACTGTAACAGAGTATTCCTACACTCTGGTACTTCTACTTTTACTCAAGTACAATATTTGAGTACTTCTACTTTTACTCAAGTACAAGATCTGAGTACTTCTACTTTTACTTAAGTACAAGATCTGAGTACTTCTACTTTTACTTAAGTACAAGATCTGAGTACTTCTACCTTTACTCAAGTACAATATCTGAGTACTTCTACTTTTACTCAAGTATATTGAGAAAGAGTTTAATATCTTGATGAATGGAGGATATTCAGAAGATGAAGAGAGAAAAACAAGAGTGTTGTTTTCCTCTGAGGACATGCTCCATTAAAGAGTTTCATATCTTGATGAATGGAGGATATTCAGTACTCACAGTTCTTCTGGATCGTGGCTCTGATCGTCTCATCATCTCTGATCCTGTAGGGATGAACACAATCCAACAGTTATGGATCCAGTTTAAAATAAGTGTTTGTTCTTTGAGTCAGCTTCAGAGTCCTGACTGATCTCATGCTTTACATCCCATCATATCTTCTCTGCAAACACTACGACTGACTGCCACAGCTCTCAGCTGCATTACAGGAAGTAACAGTCATTAGTCAAGGAGCTAAAAACATCCCATCAAAAACAGACTACCTTTTCCACTCTTCTGTCAAATCCCATATGTCTGGTGGAAAGTTGATTACTTACTAAATGTGGCTTTGCATTTTCAGCTGGCCTTCTATAGTTGATGGAAGAATGAAAGAGCCTGCAGTCAGTGGGTAACATCACTGATCTGTTGTGATTCCCCAGTGAGAGAAACACCTCCCTGTGTTTCATACAATACTGCTGAACCAGCAGAGACCCCTTACTGACCTGAGGGTCTCCAGTCTGCAGTCTGGCCTCTCCAGAAGATCTCTCAGCAGCTCCACTCCTGAATCCTGCAGATCGTTGTGAATCAGGTCCAGCTCTCTCAGATGGATGTTGGACTTCAGAGCTGAGGCCAGAGCAGAACAGCTGATCTCTGACAAACAGCAGCGCTCCAGTCTGAATAAAGAAAACATGATGAGGATAAAAATCTGTTTAATCCAATCAGATGTTACTCAACAACAACAACAATTATACTCACTTACTTACTTTAATAATATCATTGTGTGATTCTTATTTGCTAATGTTTATCTATATTTACTACTTCTCACTCTTCTTAGCTAAGCTTGGGGAAAGTCCTTATGAAGAAGATGTGTTGCAGTGTTGTTAGTGACTCTCTATGTGCACCAACAGTATGACCTTCACCTCAGGTGAACTGAGAACTTCCTGATACGGCCTCCCTAACTCCCAGAATGCTCCTTCATCATCACCAAGCTTCCCCCCTCCCTTTCTCCTCTCTCTGTGTTTAAATATGCAACCCAAACTCTACTCTTCCTCTTCCTCTCTGCAGACTGTATGCTCTCTGTGTGACTGACTGAACTTTCTTCAAGAAATAAAATACCACAAAGACAGCTGAATGCTTTGATTCTCTCTCCACATTTGATGAATAAATTCCCACCACAATATAAAACTAAAATGACTTCAGATGACCTTTATTCAGACGTCATTGTTTACTAAATATTAAATACATAGATTTACTTTTTACAACCAACATCTATTACAGTTACTTTAAGAAACACTCAACATGTATGTCTGCAGTTCTTTCTTCTTACTCTTAAAAATGAAATATGAATAAAAGGACATTTACAACTTTATGGATGTAAGTTATTAATGAATATAAATGAGGTTAAATTCCAAAGTGAACATGTGAGATCTCGAGCAGTAACAGAGAGTCAGTGAACTGACCTGAGAGTCTGCAGTCTGCAGTCTGGACTCTCCAGAAGATCTCTCAGCAGCCCCACTCCTGAATCCTGCAGAAAGTTGTCACTCAGGTCCAGATATATCAGATGGATGTTGGACTTCAGAGCTGAGATCAGAGCAGAACAGTCGATGTCTGACAAACTGCAGCTCCACAGACTGAATAAAGAAAACATGATGTAACTTTAGAAAACAATGTTCCCGTTTGAAATAACTCCAGGTTTAATAATCTGTTCAGAGTGAAACAGGGTTTTAATGTCAGAGATGATGCAGAAACAATCCACTGATAATCTGGAACTTTAACTTTGATCAGATGTTTAACAACTCCTTCATCTTCCTCACAGCTCATCAGTACTGACAGCATCTCCACTGACTCATGGAGCACAGAGTGAGTCTGTGGAAGCTCAAACACTCTCCCTCACACATTCACCTTCTCTCTGTTACTCTGATCAATATTCAGTCATTAGCAAAAATGGAAAGAATAACAATAACATTGTATTTGTTAAAATTCAGAAAATCATAAACACAAACAGATCAATATGAACTGCAGTCAGTGAACTGACCGGAGAGCCTCCAGTCTGCAGTTTGGACTCTTTAGTCCAGAAATCAGCAGCTCCACTCCTAAATAATCCAGAGGGTTCCTACTCAGGTCCAGATCTCTCAGATGGGAGGGGTCAGACTTCAGAGCTGAGGCCACGACTTCATAGTGACTCTCTGAGAGTCCACAGAAAGCAAGTCTATAATAAAACATATATTACAACATGTGTTAAAAAAAGAGGAAACATTATATTAACATCAAGCATTTGATGAAAAAATATTTGACATGTTCTGATAGACATTTGCAGTTACAGATGGAGCGTCTTATTTTGGACAGTTTGAAACGTGAGGGTCGTGATTGGTCCGTGATTGGTCCGTGATCGGCCCGTGATGAAGAGCCGGCCCCCAGTCTGACTTGATACCGCCCCCGTGATAAATAAATGTAATTATTGTGAAGCCAGCTGCAATGGATCATTGATCCACCAGGGGGTGCAGTGGGGTTCCACACTGGAGCTCATGTGAAATCAACTTCGATACAGTAAACTGGATGTTGTGGTGCCGAGAGACGGGAGTCGGAGGCGGGGTATCAAAAGTACAAGCTAAACTTTTATTTAGCATCTGAACACACATGTAAACAACTTCATGCCCGGGAAGCGAAGACCGGCGGAAACAGCTGGTCTGGTTCACTAAAATGTCCGTGCGGAACAATACCCCAACCCATAGATCCGTGGGTGAATAATGTCAATCACCACAATGTACAGTATGTCTGGTACTAATGTATAGCGGATCTTTGTTAAGATCCATATGTCACGGATAGGATCATAGTCTGTGCTAAATAAGACATGTAATCATTTACAAAACATCACCATGTTGTTATTTAACAAAATAATGTTGTTTAGTCGAAAAAAACGAACGAGAGGAAATGCAGCCGGCTCTCGATTTTTAATCCTAATTTAATCATCATCTTCACCACGATCATTTATGTTTATGTTCGCCGAATTGACATGAAATCACTGACAAATATGAATATACTGTATTCAACTTCATTAAAATGTTATTAACGTGCCTAAACTCAGTAATTCACTAAAAATATTTATATTTTAATGGAGCCTTGTCAGGCAGATCAAGATCCGCATAGCGGAGGGATCTTGATCCCTGGGTGTTATTTTTCCCCATAATGACCAAGTCGCTGCAAATTATCCCGCTTATTACATGGCCACATTCTCAACAAAGTAACGACATGACTCCCAATATTAATTGAAATGCTTTTATGGATTTAGAAAATGTTTTTATTGATTTAAAAAATAGTTGTATGTATTGATTTAAATTGACATGCATCCGCCAAGAAAAATAGTCCGTTGTTCCCGTTTTTTAAACAGTCAGAATGAAACGGCAGCTCTCAGCTGTGTGTTCACACACCTAATGGCCCATCACCCACAGCTCTCTCCCCCCCCTGATCTTTATTTTCCAACAGTTAAGTTAACTGTAGGTTACTCTGAGTGACAAGCTTACAGTTAGTGAAGTAACACTTTTTAGGTGCGCGTTCACATGAAAGGGGTGGTATTTGGAGCATTCGACCAATCTCAAACATGGACAAGCATACTGACAGCGCAGCGTCATACTTCCTGAATGAAAAGTGAACTTTAATATTAGTCAAATATGAAGAAGTTAAACTTTAAACATCCATGACTTAAACACTTTATCCAGGATAAAAGCCACATAGCTGCACCTGCAAGGTGAATACAGTTGGTAAAAGAAAAAGCGTTTGAATGCATACATTAACAGGTTTATGAAATCACTGCCCCGTATAAGACACGAGTGGATCTGACTTTAATTACATTTGCCTCGAGTGTTTCGTCAACTTAATGTGTTGCTTAAAATAATACTTCTGCATACAGTATGTGACACTGTGAGTGTTGCACGGCCAGATACGGCTCAGCTGACTCAGATAAGGAAATATTATGATACATTATGATGTGATATGATATGAATGATAATGGGACACATCGACGTCTGCACTCACAGTGCCGCAGACTGTACTTAATGTTACTCTGATCCGGTTACTTATGTTGTGGCAGATATTTAAGTAAGCTTTCTTAACGCTAATGTTATAATAGTCAGATTGCTCTGAAGATGGGAGGGGATATTCTATTAATGTTCACGTTCACACAGTCGGTGATTTTTGCCGGCCGTCTTTCCTGCAACGGCAGTTTTTCTGTATTTCCTCTATCCTGTAATCAGTGGCGGCGCCAGGGTATGGCTGGGGTAGGCTACAGCCATACCAAGAAATGACTTAGCCCCACCTTAGCCCCACCATGAAAAATGATGTTAAAGTAAGCAAAATAAAGTCCGCCAACTCGCGCGGAGTAAATTGCACAGACAGCAGTTAGTAAGATTGATTTCAGTAGCCACTTGTCTGGAAATACCGAAGACTAGAAACGGTTTTGAAAACTTTTGTCCCGTAGTGATCGTCTTCTCAATAAAACATCTTTGATAATGTCTTCTGGCCACTCAGAATCACGATAACGGCGTGGTGTTGTTGCAGGAAGTCCCGACGGAGAATACTTTTGCTGTAGTACATCTGGCTACATCGATACAACATTACGTGTTGATAGAAATCAACACGTAATGAAATAAGACCCCACGGTTTGATGATTGATAGGTGTGTGGGCTGTCTTTCATTTTGACACACAGAACAATGGGGGCTATCAACCCTTATCCACAATGTAAAGTAATTCACACAGCCTCTTCCCTCTTCTCTCTGTGAGGAGCAGCAGGTTCAGCTTTCAGAACAAAGTAACACAAAACAAAAATGGCATTCATTTTTTTAAATGTGTAGTAATAGATTTATTTATTTTTCTTCTCAAGAGAGTACCAGAATGTGTATTTTATGTTAGTATTTCAAAAAATCTCCTGTGGGAGAATCCCCCCAGACCCCCCTGCAGGGGTTGGGTTTTCAGCAGGTCAACTCTTTCACCTGTGGGGAAATTGCAGGAATGGCTCCAGGTCGCCCTGTTTATTTACTACAAGACAAATATGTCTTTTTATAATTTCATACAGTTCAATTTGGATTGAGACAGGGAAATAATCTAAACCTCACGCGTGGCGTTTCACTGTCAAGGGGGGCGATATAGCGTGTATGTAATTACATTGCAAATACTGACTTGAGCCCCACCACTGTATGGGTTAGCCGTACCATAGATTACCCAACAAAAATACTCTGGAGCCGCCACTGCCTGTAATATGACTTGATAGCTTTAAACTCCGCACACGGAGCTCTGATTGGTCAGCAGGCGGTGCTTTCACTGAGTTGATCTCTTAGCCTGCAACCTAACCTCCTCCCGAGGAGGTTAGCCGCTCAGCATAAGTTACCATGGAGATCTAGCCCGCTAAAAAGAGAACCAGCGTCGTAGGACCGGAAAGCCCGAGTTTTCCCTGAAGTCAGCCGGCTAAGCGAAAATCCGGCTTCGTAGTACAGGCCTCTGGCTGTTTCATTCTAACATAACGCTCCAAATATGACTGTTTCCACTCGGACTTCAATACAGCAACACCATTGTTTGGTTTCCATGGTAGCGTGTCTCTTTAGTAGCGTGCACTCCTTTCCTGTAAATTACTAAATTAGTTTTTAACTGAAATGATCAAATAAAGTCAAAATGTCACAGGGTTTACAAACATTGACCATACCGTTCACTAGCCCCCACCCCCCTATGTTGAGTAGGCTATACTCTTTGTTTAAAACTAATTGGCCATCGGAATGTGTGTGTCCCAACCCCACCCCTGTGATATCTCTTCTCCAGCAGTCTGTAGGTTTGTGTTCGCATATTTATGCTGTCGCAGTTCCTGTTGTTTCTATCGCGCATTGCCGGTATGAAAGGGTCTGTGCCGGAAATATCAAGATAACACGGCAGGGTCCGTTACAGTTTGTTTTCATCTGATTTCAAATAAACAAAGTCTTGGCTTTCAGAATATTAAACTTGTTTCGGCAAATTTAGATGATAAATACAACTATGAAGCTTGTAACGGCATAATTACTTAAGCGGAGAACGGAGTAATTTAACGTTACAGCAGGCATAACAACAGCCGGTGTTTATTTTATTATTATATATAGTCGTTATTCATTTGTTTTAAAGCTCAATAAGGAAGATTTAAACTTTCACACACAGCTTTTTCCAGCGGTATCCATAAATCTCTTAATTTTGACCTCAAAGTGCACCAGATTGATGCATTTAACTTCAATATAAAGAAAAACATCTTCTGTTGTAACAACAATAACATTATAAATAGTAACATAGCTGAACATGACTGAGGCTTTTCAACATAGACTTTTCCAATGTCTGAGTGTAATATCTGCATTTTCTATTTTGGTTTGATAAGGACACATCCTGGGGATTGTGTTTACAAACATTGACCATACCGTTCACCATCCCCCACTCCCCTACTGTATGTTGATTTTGTTTGCCTACATTTAAATGGGTGGCATTTAGTACCCCCTCTGAGTGAATACCTGTTGTACCTGTCCGGGGCTAAGCCCATAGGACGATGCTCTGATGTCAACGTTGACAATTCACGAGCGTCTAACTCTCTCCCCCCTCCCCCGTCGCACCTTCTAACAGAGCCCCCCCACATATCAAATCCCAATTTAACCCCTGGCCTCTGGAGCAGAAATGAAAGAGTTTTAAAAATGTTTACGTTTTGGTAAGTTTTTAGGGAAATGTTGTAATATTGCAACGTTGGCCTTAGGTGGGAGCAGAATTTCTGTATTTCTACTCACATTGTCTGAATAAATATATTGAACAACTAAGGGTTCATTTGCAGGATTGATTGCTTTCTTAGCCCTATATCAGTATATAGCATGAATAATAATCACACATCACTCATATTTGTTATGAATAATCATTTATCATTTCTTAAATAGTAAGTCGCTTTGGATAAAAGCGTCAGCTAAATGCAATTTATGAAAGCCTCACTCAGGATTTTTTTAACAAGTGTTTTTATTGCTCTTGGGGCATTAAAAACAAGATTTTAACTTTAGTTTTTTATATAATATCTGCATTTTCTCTTGTGAAAAACTAAGTCTTAGTTTGGCCATAGTTATTTAATAT
This sequence comes from Trematomus bernacchii, assembly GCF_902827165.1. Lineage (NCBI taxonomy): Eukaryota > Metazoa > Chordata > Actinopteri > Perciformes > Nototheniidae > Trematomus > Trematomus bernacchii. The sequence goes on from NW_022987615.1 coordinate 64,881, forward strand.
ATAGCGCCATCTCCTGGTTAAATCCTGAAATTGAAAATCTGGCAATGCCCTCTTGGAAAATAGTGGGAGGGCTTAACATTCCCAGATACTGGTCTTTGGCAGGTCTTAGGCAGGTAACTGGCTGGTAGTAGGCAGGAAGCTGTATGCTGGAGTCTGAAATAAGATGCTCCATCTGTAGTGCATTTAATATAATATATAATAATATATGATAATAGAGTGTAATGAGTTGTCAGTGTGATCTGATCACATGTCTGTGCTCCTGCTGTCACTGACTGTTACCAAAAGAAACAGAAATTAAATGAATCACTTGACAATATTAGAGATGTACATATTTAAATGTTAGTTAATATGTGGATGTGAATGATGGATGAAGGATGTTTTGGCTTCTCTGAGCATCTGAACATTTATTGCGCACACAAACACAATTAACAAACCAATAAAGTTTCAATATGTTCAACTTGATACCATCAGATGTTCCCAGTATATCAGCATTAAGACATAACTCTGTTATTGGTGGGAAATGATATAGATCTGATTTTAAACTCTAACACATTGTGATAAAAACATGTTTAATAATAAAGAAACTACTAGAAAGTAATAATAACATGTTTCTCTGATAACTGTAAGTCCTGCTGTGTGGTGTGATGACATGCTGAGAAACCTCTAAAGTCCTTCATGTGTTTGACATGTCGCCTCCATCACTCAATATGAAGAGAGAAACGGTTCAGTTTAACAAATTATTATAAATAAATAGAAGAACGGTGTTGGTGTTATTTTCTCAGTATTTAAACAGTAGAAATGTTATAGTGTTTATTTGAATAATTAAACTCCTGATCCACATTAGTTTATAAAGTTAATCATATCTGGACTTACCTGAACTTCCTGCAGTTCCTCACAGCTGGAAGCAGTCTCCGTCGTCCCTCCAATGATGTGTTGTACTGATCCAGGTCCAACTCATCCAGAACCTCCTCTGACATCTGCAGCATGTAGGCCAGAGCAGAGAAGTGGATCTCAGAGAGTTCCTGCTCTGATCTGTTCTCTGACTTCAGGAACTCTGTGATCTCCTGATGTACTGAGTGGTCCTTCATCTCTGTCAGACAGTGGAAGATGTTGATCATCCTGTCAGGAGAGATTTCCTCACTTCTCATCTCCTTCAGGTTGCTGATGGCTCTCTGGATGGTTTCTGGTCTGTTGTCTGTGCGACCCAGCAGGCCTCCTAAGAGTCTCTGGTTGGACTCCAGAGAGAGGCCGTGGAGAAAGCGGACAAACAGGTCCAGGTGGCCATTTTCACTTCTGAGGGATATCTTCATGGCTCTCTTCAGGAAGACAGGCAGGGATGGGTAATCCTGATCTCTGCTGTTGTTAAAGTCTCTCTGCAGGAAGTCCTTCAGTACCTCTGTGTCTCTGTTGGTGTAACAGTGCAACATGTAGACTGCAGCCAGAAACTCCTGAATGCTCAGATGAACAAAGCAGTAGACTGTTTTCTTGAAGATCACACTCTCTCTTTTAAAGATCTCTGTACAAACTCCTGAGTGCACCAAGGCCTCGGTGACATCAAGACCACAGCGCTGCAGGTCTTCTTGGTAGAACATGATGTCTCCTTTCTCCAGATGTTCAAACGCCAGCCTCCCCAGCTTCAGAAGAACCTTCCTGTCAGCCTCCGTCAGCTGCTGTGGACTCGTCTCATGTCCCTCTTCATACTTCTGCTTCTTCCTCTTGGTCTGGACCAGCAGGAAGTGTGAGTACATGTCAGTGAGGGTCTGGGGCAGCTCTCCTCTCTGGTCTGTAGTCAACATGTGGTCCAGAACTGCAGCAGTGATCCAGCAGAAGACTGGGATCAGACACATGATGTGGAGGCTCCTGGAGCTCTTGATGTGAGAGATGATTCTGCTGGACAGGTCTTCATCACTCCATCTCCTCCTGAAGTACTCCTCCTTCTGGGCGTCAGTGAAGCCTCGTACTTCTGTTACCCTGTCCACACACTCAGGAGGGATCTGATTGGCTGCTGCAGGTCTGGAAGTTATCCAGACGAGAGCCGAGGGAAGCAGCTTCCCCCTGATGAGGTTTGTCAGCAGCACGTTGACTGAGGACTGCTGTGAGACATCAGACACAACCTCATTGTTTCTGAAGTCCAGAGAAAGTCTGCTTTCATCCAGGCCGTCAAAGATGAGCAGCACTTTGCAGACAGCCAGCTGCTCTGCTGTGACCTTCTGTAAGGTTGGATGGAAAACATGGAGCAGCCTGAGAAGACTGTACTGCTCACCTTTGATCAGGTTCAGCTCCCTGAAGGAGAGCGGGATCACCAGACTGATATCTTGGTTTCCCAAACCCTCGGCCCAGTCCAGAGTGAACTTCTGCACTGAGAAGGTTTTTCCAACTCCAGCGACTCCGTTGGTCAGGACCGCTCTGATGAGAGTCTGTTGGTCAGGTAAGGCTTTAAAGATGTCCTGGCACTTGATTGGAGTGTCATGGAGGGGCTTCTTCTTGGAAGCTGCCTCCAGCTGCCTCACCTCATGTTGGGTATTAACCTCTTCACTCTGGCCTTGTGTGATGTAGAGCTCAGTGAAGATCCTGTTGAGGAGGGTTTCACTTTGATCAGTTCCTTCAGTCACACGTTCACATCTCCTCCTCACACTGAGCCTATGTTCATCTAAAACCTCCTGCAGACCACTATCTGCTGGAAGAGAAGGAAACATGAGAGAATGAGGGAAATGCTCTGAGAATCTAATTATAACAATAAAACAACAACAAACAGACTGAGTTTAAATGTTTTATAAACAGCTTACTGTCTATGCTCTACAACAGTATACCTGTTCAAAAACAAATGAACCAGGAAGAGGAATAAGACGCTGCATGAGTTCGGCCTCTTACCTCGTACAGAGCTGGTCTGACTGGCTGTCTGCAGTCCAGCTCTGGTTCTGGATCTTTTTCCACACTGGGGACAGGAGGGGTCTCCTGATGGAGGTCTCTGCTCCCAGTATGAGGTGATGCACTGTCTGCAGAACCAGTGTCCACAGCTGGTAGAGACTGGATCCTTCAGGACGTCCTGACACAGAGCACAGCTGGACAGCTGCTCCTCCACAGGAACACCACTCTTCCTCTTCCCTCTGTGGAGATGAACACATCCTTTACAGCACTTCACATTAGTGGAGCTGATTCTCACCAATGGGCAGAGCGTCACAAACGTCACTCTCAAGATGAAATGTGTCACGCTGCACGAATACGCAGGTGACATGAATTTCACCTCTTCACTTTCTTGGTGTCTCCAGGTACGGATCTGGGTCTTTGCATTGACTCTACATGTAATCACACAAAGCTCTGTTATATCTGCTAATGCTAAACACAACCAGCTCACCAGGTTATCACTATCATTAATAACATCTTTAAAATACATATCATAAACATGCCCAAGTAGTCAATAATGTATTGGAAGATATATTTAGTTTTTAGTGAATATTTATCAATATCTTTGCCATTTAAAACCTTTTGATGCCACTGATACAATGATGCTATAAATGCATATTGAAATATCCTCAAATAATGTTAGCTTGCTGTACTCTGCTGCCTTTGTTCTGTGCTATACTGCACACATGATATTATTAAAGAACAGTTTAATATATTAGATTATATAAGAACTGGATCCTCTTCAGGTCAGGTTACAGCAGAAACTCTTACTTTGTGTCTGAGGGTCCAGGTTCATTACTGAAGCAGAGAGGATGATCTTTAGACCAGTCACTCTTCATTGATTAAAGCCAATCTTAAAATGATTAAACAAACGCCTGTTTGAGACTCCTCAGTGCTCACAAAAACATAACTTGGAGAAATAAATAAATATGGATATGTTATTTGAAACCACCTCGAATATGTTGTGTTAATGTTATGAAATGTTTTCTCATAAATGATGCGCAAAGCAGGAGGACAGAATTACGTCTAAACTGACGCCGTTTTTCATTTCTATAGGTTGTAGATACGAGCATGGTTTTATATACTATCACGTTTAATCGTGTTTTATGCCGTTTGCCAAGACTTGATAAGTCGCTCGTAAAACACAGGAGGTATGGAAACTAAGAACACCATATATTTGGATAATTGTACAGCTGATTTAACACAACACATTTGTTTTATTTCATTTAAGTGGTGGGTAGAGTTGTTGAGGTGGCATTGAGACACACATGGACACTGCCTCAAGTTGAAGAAACAGTACTCAAGACTGGCTATCCGCCGCAACTTTTTCAGCCTGCGTGTGGACTTGTGGAATGATCTGCCAGAAAGCGTTGTCACATCCAAGACGGTTAACTGTCTCAAGTCCCGCCTCGACCATTACTGGTCAAACATCACCTTCACTTTGGACTATGTGACTGTTGCCAGCATCCATAGTATATAAGAACAGTGATCTACTTATTTATGAGCGACTAAAAGGCCTTAGGCCTACTACAGCCGTATCCTATTGATTGATTGATTGATGGTGCAGTGGAGCCGCTGCGCACAGCTGATCGGCAGCTGGAACACAAACCACGTTTGTAAACAAAGCCCCAACTGTTTTACATGCATGTGCTAACCCAGCTTAATTGCACTCGGTTCAGTTTTTCTAAAAAGGGAAGAACATTACGTTACATCTGAGGTAGGCTATCCTGTGCGTCTGGTGACGGGCACACCTCGGTGTGCAACTAGCCTATATACGTTTCTGTGATTAAAAAAGCTTGCATGGTCTAAAATCAATTATCGATAATAACTTTTAACAGTAGTAGGCTACAACAATGTAAATTAAATAGCAATATTAATTATCATTTAATACTATGGCCACCAAACAAAATGTTTTGCCTTGTCTCTACTTCTCCGACAAGGATTTCAACTTCAGTTATTGAAGTTTCTTTTCTTGCCTCTTTTTTCTGTCTTTGCCATGTTCGTTTTTGCCTGAAATCGGTTTGATGAATATTCATTATGGGCGTATCAATGACTATTTATGGGCAAATATGGGTGTGACGGGAAGCCCGCAAAAGCTGCGCCGCATTTCGAGTTGATTGTGATTTATAAAGGGAAACAGGCGTAGGAAGTGCCGTACGCACTTCCCTCGCCGGTACGCAATGTTTTGTGAATCGGAAAATGTCGGAACATTTCTGTACCTATTTTTTTGCTTTGTACTACGTAAGCAACCTTCCCACGTGAATCCTATGCAAGGCGTTATAAATGAGGCCCCAGGTCAGTTTACAGCAGAAACTCTTACTTTGTGTCTGAGGGTCCAGGTTCATTACTGAAGTTTAGAGGAAAGTCTTTAGACCGGTCACTCTTCAGAGACAGACAGCTGGGGACTGGAGACTCTGCTCTCTGTCTGTGGAAACAACACATGTTTTAAACATCATTAGTTCATTCAGAGAGCACATTTTGACTTCTGTCTGTAAGTAGATAATTTACTATCGCTGATGATGCCAGGGATCAAGAGTTTAAACTTTGTTACTGTACTGTTACTAAGTTTCTTTACTGCGATCATTAAAGAACAGGTTAGATTATCAGATAACATAAAAACTGAATCCTCTTCAGGTCAGGTTACAGCAGAAACTCTTACTTTGTGTCTGAGGGTCCAGGTTCATTACTGAAGTTTATAGGGTGATCTATAGACCGGTCACTCTTCAGAGACAGACAGCTGGAGACTGAAGATGTGTCCTCTTCCTCATCTTTTAAACCACTCATCTTCTCCAGTCTGAGAGATAAACTAGTAACACTGGACACACACACACACACACACACACACACACACACACACACACACACACACACACACACACACACACACACACACACACACACACACACACACACACACACACACACACACACACACACACACACACACACACACACACACACACACACACACACACACACACACACACACACACACACACACGTTTAAATCGTAACCATCATAATAATAAACTTGTGTTATGATATTAGGGTCATGCAGAGTCAGGCAGCTGTCCCTTTAAGAGAGAGAGAAGAGAAGAGAAGAGAAGAGAAGAGAAGAGAGAGAGAGAGAGAGAGAGAGAGAGGGGGGGGGGTGGGTTGGCTCGTGCATGTGTGTGCGCATGGTAGAGCGAGCGAGAGTGAGCGAGCGGTGGTGTGTGTTTTTGAAGTGAACGAAGCAGCAGCAAAGGTCTGTCGTGTGTCTTCAAAGTTAGACCTGTAACAAAGACCTTAATAAATGCAACGGCCTCCCAAAGAAGAGCTCGCCTGTCTGCCTTATTGAAAAGTGGGTTATTGAACCCAAAGTTTCTTGCTTCGGCCCTGGGAGACTGCAGAGAGTCACCCCTGTTTCCTCCACGACGGTCTGGGAGCCGACAGGAAAGTTTAACACTTGGTTCAAATACATCAAATCAGTCAGACTTCAGACAGGCCGCTCCCCATTTTGACTGCGCTGAGCTGTCGCATGTTATGTTGCTTTGATGAGTCAGAACAGGAAATAAAAAGAGTTTACACCACTTGTAGAAGTCTCTTTGGACTCTAGGACGCTGATGTTCTGACATCCAGTAAAACAGAGTAAATAATGTGTTAGAAAGCAGATCCTGGTGTTAACACTCACCCTGTTGTCCTCCTGCTCCGTCGAGCTGTAAAATGGCTTCTGGCACTCTGACAAGTCTGACTTCCTACTTTCACTTTCAACTTCCCTCCCTGTCTGCAGCTTCTCCTCTTGATTCATAACCAGCCTTATCAGCTGAACCAGTTCACACACAGAGACTATGTTCAGTGAGATAGAAATAGAGCTAAACACAAGCTCAACAAAGTTATTGAAATAAACATATTAAAACCACAGTGTGATAACAAAAAATGACCCAGTGAACATCTTGCATTCAAAACCTCACTTAAAGGGGACCTATCATGCAAAATGCACTTTTGTACGTCTTTTATACATGAATATGTGTCCCCGGTGTTCCAGGGAACTCACCAAGTGTCAGAAAACACAACCCTCTCTATTTTCCTCCATACCCAAATCTCTAAAAAAGGGGCTGCAACGGATCTGATAAAAACTGATCCAGATTTGAACACTGTCCTGACGTCAGAACAACAGGCCTGTAAGTGGCGCTGTAGTCTGCCACAAAAGCAGCGAAGAAGACTTCCCGCCCATTGTTACCATGGTTACCCTTCTGTTTATTCTCCGCTGTGGCTTTTTTTCTCCCTCCCCGAGGCAAGCGTTTGCTCCCGCTGCTTTAATTCAATGCAATCCCTCCCCGTCGAGGCAAGCACTGTAATTCTCTCCGGTAGTCCACCAGCAGATGACAAACACCCACCTCTCCGCCTCTTCCAAGTTTTCAGTGTCAGTTTGTTTCGCCGGTCAAGATGTCCGTTAAAGTTTACATCTTCCGGACAAAATTAGAAAACTGCCGGTCAAAGGTCTTCTTTGTTATTTATTGAGCTTTAAAACAAATGAATAACAACTCTATATAATAAAACACGGAGGACGGAGATCTCTTTTTCTCCCCCTCTTCTGACAGCCCAGCAGCTGATCAGAGCACGTCTCCCCTCTCCTGCAGGGGGGCGTGGTCAGCAGAATCAGACCCGTAGACAGCAAACAGCACCAGGGGCGTCGCCTGGACCTGAAAACATTCGGGGCTTAGCCCACAGTGGCGGCGGCACTACAGTGGCATTTTTTACTGCAACACTCCCCCACACGCACACACACAGTACACCCGCGACTGTTACAATGAAGGCTCGATAATCAGCTCACGGCATATAGGCAGGGGTAAAGTGGTATTTTTTATGAGTGGGGGGCTCACCTCCTCTAGGGGGGTCCGGGGGGATGCTCCCCCGGGAAGATTTTTTTTTAAATATTGAAGTTAAATGCATCAATCTGGTGCACTTTGAGAGCAAAATGAAGAGATCTATGGATACCTCTCTCAACACCCATATGAAGCAGAACTGTAAACAGATGTACTTTTTCTTTATGGATATTTTACTAATCACTCCCCTTTTGAACTCTATTCTTGTTTTACTGCCATATAGTATTTCATAACTGTTTTTCCTTTATTCTCTTTTTTTTAATAACTATAATGATCATATGAAGGTGTGCCGCGGAAATAATCTTTTGAATAATTTGTGACCAAACCGTTTGAGACCCACTGAGATAACTTAGACTAAAGTTAACTATCTAAACACTCAGAGAGTCCTTTAGCTCACCTGAGTCTCTCAGTCTGAGAGGAGAGGACTCTCCTCCAGCTTCTTGTGGAACAAACAGCTCCTTATGTCCGTTAGTGCAGCTAGCTAACCAGATGCTAACAACACGGTCCATGCTGGCACCTCCCTCCCTCCCCCTCTCTCCCTCTCTCCCCCTCTCTCTCTCTCTATCACACTAAATGCGCTATTGCCACACACACACAGAGCCGAGCTTGATTGACACAAGCACACGTTTTTTCCATGCAACTCTCTGATTGGTCTGGTGTCATGCCTCTGTTGCATTCACTGAACACGGGAAATTACAGTGCTGCCGTCCTCTCGTGTCATGATGAGGTTCACGTAAAGCACGGTTAATGTATTATATTATTGAGGGAGAATTGTCCGGGGCTACAGAAAAAACATTCGGGGCTAAAGCCCCGGATGCCCAGGCCAGGCGACGCCACTGAACAGCACATAGAGCGAAATGAGGCATGGCTAAAATGCATGATCTGTTTGGTATTTTGAAAACAGAAACGTATAAATATACCTTATATAGGTATGGCCCTACAATATATCATTTAAATATAGCATGATAGGTCCACTTTAAGTTAAAGTGTGTAGGTATTTAAGTACTCTATTGTTAACGGTGCATAAGATTGTTCCCTATTATATATATATATATATGTTTCTGGATTAATAACCCTGCTGCATTGATTGCATATATTACTGTATGTTCCCAGAATACAGAATGTGTGCCTCTGCATGTTGAGGTTACAACCACATTAACATTTACTCTTCACAATTAACTTAAAGGTGGGGTAGGTAATTTTGGAGAAACCGGCTCGAGTGCGCTAGAATTTGAAAATACACAGCCGGAAAAAATCTGCCACTTCTTTACAGAGCCCCTCCTCCAACACACACGAACGCGCACATGACCAATGAGGGCACGAGATAAGTTTGTGCACAGATGGAAGGCTGACAGGCAGGTAGGCCATCCAGTTATTTTAGCCAGGCCGGCTAAAATGATTGGTCGTGCTTTTTACAGTACTACTGCTTCCACAGATGACATTTTTTTATGGAATCTTTGTCAAAGCACTTAAGATATTGATTGCTATCGGGATGTTAAGAGCATTCCATGGAATATAACAAAAAGTGTATCTCGAGCCGGTTTCTCAAACTTACCTACCCTACCTTTAAGACGAACACAACTGTGTTTAAATTATAATAAGATCAAGAGGTTAATAGACCTTTTTTAAATGGATTTCTAATGATTTCAACCCACCATTGAGCGCTGTTAAAAAGCAACAAATTAAACATCAGATACAAAGAGAACCATTGATGTCTGAGCTGGACTGATCCATTTTTTGAAGGCTTCATATTTCTCAAATATACTGAATACAAAGAAAACAAAAAAAGGCTTAATTTAATCAAATGTTTTGATGTCTAAATGTCCTCAAATTCTGGAATGATCCAAATAAAAAGTGAGTCAAGCTCCAGCAAGAGGACAATATTGAAATGTTATCAGATTCACCAGCTAGCTAGCAGTTAGCATTAATTAGCATTGCTAGTGTAACCCTTTATGTAGCCTTTCCCTGCTGGTAGGCGATCTGTAATGCTAACGATGGCACAGTACTTGAGTAAATGTACTTTACTTCCCACCTCTGCTATAATATATATTGATATATATATACTACTATATTATAACACAACCAAGCCTCAACTATGTCTTATACCCCACAATATATCATAATTTACAATATTTACGTAAACTTGTTTAACCTCTAAATACTCTTCCATAATTTTGATTTTTATTCTATATTTATCTTATTTTATTTGACTTCACCTGCGTTTTTCTCCGTCCGGTTGCAATAACTGGATTTCCTCCTCGTGGATCTAATGAAGGTGCATCTTGATGTAATCCAACGTAAAGGTTACAAATAAATAAATACACAACAATAAGAAATGATTAATAAAAACAGGGTTTATTTAATTCACCTGACAGATAATTACAAAACAAAACCATCAAACTTCTGTTTTCCCTTCTGTCTGAACTTTAAATGTGCTTTGCAGAATGAAATGACTGCTAACAGATATCTATTATAACTTATTTTCTCTTAGCTTACAATATAACATGTTGTATTTTCTTATTGGACAAAACAGAAACACACTTTTTAAAAGGTCCCCTATTATGCAAAATCCACTTCTTCATGTCTCTTCTACATCAACATGTGTCCCCTCTTCTTCATGTCTCTTCTACATCAACATGTGTCCCCTCTTCTTCATGTCTCTTCTACATCACCATGTGTCCCCTCTTCTTCATGTCTCTTCTACATCACCATGTGTCCCCTCTGTGTAAAGAGATTCTAACGATGTTTTGTCTTGTGACAAGCCGGCGGATGTTGAAGTTTTTGGCAAACTCTCGGATCTCGTCCAGATTTATCCCCTCCTCGCCGCTGACGACCTGTTGCGGCTCTACATTCAAAAGATTCAAAGGTTTTATTGTCATCTGCACAAAGCTACAGTGTAGAATCAGTGTGTGGATCAGTGTGTGGATCAGTGTGTGGACCAGTGTGTGGATCAGTGAGTGGATCAGTGTGTGGATCAGTGAGTGGATCAGTGAGTGGATCAGTGTGTGGATCAGTGAGTGGATCAGTGAGTGGATCAGTGTGTGGATCAGTGTGTGGATCAGTGAGTGGATCAGTGAGTGGATCAGTGTGTGGATCAGTGTGTGGATCAGTGAGTGGATCAGTGTGTGGATCAGTGAGTGGATCAGTGTGTGGATCAGTGAGTGGATCAGTGAGTGGATCAGTGAGTGGATCAGTGAGTGGACCAGTGAGTGGATCAGTGAGTGGATCAGTGAGTGGATCAGTGAGTGGATCAGTGTGTGGATCAGTGAGTGGATCAGTGAGTGGATCAGTGTGTGGATCAGTGAGTGGATCAGTGTGTGGATCAGTGAGTGGATCAGTGTGTGGATCAGTGAGTGGATCAGTGAGTGGATCAGTGTGTGGATCAGTGTGTGGATCAGTGAGTGGATCAGTGTGTGGATCAGTGAGTGGATCAGTGTGTGGATCAGTGAGTGGATCAGTGAGTGGATCAGTGAGTGGATCAGTGAGTGGATCAGTGAGTGGACCAGTGTGTGGATCAGTGTGTGGATCAGTGAGTGGATCAGTGTGTGGATCAGTGAGTGGATCAGTGAGTGGATCAGTGTGTGGATGAGAGGGGGGGAACGTACTGCCGATGAGCTGGCCCACTTTAGCCATGTCTCCACAGCTGATGTTCACCGCGGGGGGCAGCGGGGGCTTCATGAGGGACGGCTGCGGGGCGATGACGATCGGGGACTGACTGACGGTCGTTACTGAAGCCTCGGGGAACAGAAACAGTTAGAAGAGACTCCCACTACACTCACATTAGACGCGGTATAGAGTGGTGCAGGAACGAGTCCTAAAACCCGGAAGTGCGTCAACATTTCCCCACTTCCTGTTCCCTCGAGTCAATGGGTTTTTAACTTAACTAGTTTTTGGAAAATATCTGGAAATAAGGTCTGTGGTTGAGACACATTGAAGAGACGGATCACGTTTTGTTCTACGACATTAAATCCATCAGCAGTGACCCCACTGGTGATTTGTGAAGAGTTGACGTGTCTGAAAAACGATGGTTGTTACCAAGTGGCTGAATGGGACTATAGAAGTTGTGGAGGCCGTTGTACGTCATTACGCCAAACACGTAAACACTCCCCTAAGTTTGTTTGCCCTGTTCTGCTTGAAAGCAAGTCCCTGCCTCCTGCAAACTGTTCAAACAAACGCTTCAACTCGTACCATTTAGAATCTGTATGTTTGAATATGGATCTTAAGTTGGCGTGACGTTGAAGTCGTGCTGCTGTACTCGGCTGTAGTTCGTTTATAGCATAACGTTAGCATTTTGCTTCTGGCGATTAGATTTATGATTAGAAAATCATAAAAGTAGGGTAGACATGTGGAGATTATCCGGCTGAACAAAACGTGCATTTATCAAACAGGTTCGTTTTCCACAGATCTTAATTTTTACAATATTCCAAAATCCTATGGAGAAATCCCGTTGCTTTTTTTGTCGAGGGAACCCATGCGGCCTACAAAAATACGTCATCACTGCACCACTTTATAAGCTTTCAGTAGCTTTCGGTCTGTTTCAAAGCAGAAACCACTTTGTATTCCACCCAATCACAGACAGGCTGTACCTGTGAGATGGGTTTGGTGAATGTTGGAGGAGCAGCGACTTTGGGCAGAACTGCAGCCGACGTCACAGCACATCCGTTTCCCAGCGTGGCGATGATCTGACCCTGAGAGTTCAGAACCAGCTGGGGAGTCACGGTCTGGACCTGGAGACCCTGGAGACCCTGTTCTGAATCGACCAATCAGAACTTTATTTAGACTCCGTATTGTTTATTGTTGGATGTGGGCCACGAAACATTTTTATATATATTTTTTTGTATTCTTAAGTGGGCCCTGAGTTGAAAAAGGTTGGGAACCGCTGATATAGAATATTCAACCCCCTTCCCGTTAGTAAAGGGTTTCTGATTCAGATGTCTGCAGTACCTCATGCTGTACGCCCCCGCCCCGAGCTCCTGCCCGATGCCCGACAGACTGGCATCGAAATCCTGCACCAAACTAGACTCGATCACCTCGTCCGTGAGAGGAAGCTTCAGAGCCCACGCCATGATGACCAGATGAAAGGAGAGCACTTTGGGTTAAAACCTGCGCCAAGGTTCCCACAACCTGACAATCTGTGGAGGAGAGAGGAGAAGAAGATAATAATAAAGCTTTATTTATACAGCACTTTTCATACAACACATGCAGCTCAAAGTGCTTTACAAAATGACACATCACAAACAAACACCAAGAAATTCCCCTCAGATTATTTGTTAAGAACTTTAAAAAGGTACATGCAGCAAAATATAACATTTGATCAGATAGACACAAGGAGGTCAAAGGTATGATAATAGAAATAAAATAAATAATGGTTTCTCTCTGACAGATAAGACACAAGACCACTGAGTCGATGCAACAATATAAAGACCACAGGATTTATTTCTAAAATAGAGCCCCAAATGTAAGTTTAAATATCACATTTACCCCTTAAATACCCCATCACTCATTCATCACATCACGACTCGACTACTGCAATAGCATCCTCTACGGCAGGGGTATCAAACTCAATTTCATCGCGGGCCACATCAGCATTATGGTTGCACTCAAAGGGCCGGTTGTAACTATATAACTATACATATATAAATATATAATATACATAAAATAATGTATTATATTACATTATTGCCTCTGCATTGGATTATTATCGGATAGGGTAATAACTTCATAATTAACTACGTCTGAAAGCAGAATTCCAGGGCAAATAATTGCAAGTCTCTTCAGTGCGCATGTCACAAAATGAGATGCATTGTGGGACATGTAGTTTATGGGCAACCTGCTTCTGTAAAGTGGCATGTGACCATATAATAAATGTATTATATTCTTTGCAAGCTCTTGCGGGCCACATAAAATGAAGTCGCGGGCCGGATTTGGCCCCCGGGCCTTGAGTTTGACACCCCTGCTCTACGGCATACCATCCAACCTCCTCAATAAACTCCAACATATCCAGAACTCTGCTGCCCGCCTCCTCACCCACACCCGCTCCCGAGACCACATCACTCCCGTCCTCCAGAACCTCCACTGGCTCCCTGTCCGTCAAAGAATCGACTTCAAAGTCCTCCTCATTACTCACAAAGCCCTCACCAACCAGCCCCCCCTCACAGACCTCCTGCACCACCACACCCCTTCCCCCTACCTCACAGACCTGCTGCACCACCACACCCCTTCCCCCTACCTCACAGACCTGCTGCACCACCACACCCCTTCCCCCTGCCTCACAGACCTGCTGCACCACCACACCCCTTCCCCCTACCTCACAGACCTGCTGCACCACCACACCCCTTCCCCCTACCTCACAGACCTGCTGCACCACCACACCCCTTCCCCCTGCTTCCGCTCATCAGAAGCCAACCTCCTATCCATCCCCACCCGCATCAATCACCGGACCTGGGGGGACAGAGCCTTCTCCGTCGCTGCCCCCTCCCTCTGGAACTCACTCCCACAACCCATCAGAGACTGCACTGACCTCACCAGCTTCAAACAACTTACAAAAACTCACCTCTTCAATCTGGCTTTTAATGTGTGATTGTTTTTGTATACACACACGAACGCGCACATGACCAATGAGGGCACGAGATAAGTTTGTGCACAGATGGAAGGCTGACAGGCAGGTAGGCCATCCAGTCATTTTAGCCGGGCCGGCTCAGATGATTGGTCGTGCTTTTTACAGTATTACGGCTTCCACAGATGACATTTTTTTATGGATTTTTTAAGATATTCATTGCTATCAGGATGTTAAGAGCATTCCATGGAATATAACAACAAGTGTATCTCGAGCCGGTTTCTCAAACTTACCTACCCTAACTTTAAGTACTCTAACTTTAACTATATATATGTATTTGTTGTTCTTTTATTTTATTTTCACTATATCTGTAAAGTGTCTTTGAGCACCTGTAAAAGCGCTAACAAAATAAATATATTATTATTATTATTAAATAGTTTCTGTATCCTGGGGGATGCAGTCATTTGATAGGCTGTATCTTTGTGTAAAATGTGGGTCTAATAACAGTGTAACATGGGTATAATATAGGTCTAATAACAGTGTAACATGGTGTAATAATGGTGTAACATGTGTATAATATAGGTGTTCTAATGGTGTAACATTGGTGTATTCATGTATAATTTGGGTTTAATAACAGTGTGATATAGGTGTTATGTAGATAATGGCAATCAATGAATTCTCCAACATATGTGATTGCCTTAAAGGGTTAAAACATATCATACAACATCTGAATGAAATATTCTCCATGTTGGTAATTGTTAAGTCAGTGTTATCTTAACGTTGTTTTTCATGTCGATTCTTCCCAGACGTAAAACAAACATCACGAGCTAACGAAGCTAACTACTGACAGACAGCTAAAACCAATGCTAACCTGTATTAGCCTTCACTTGTAGAGGATTCATGAAAACATAGAGTTCCTGGTAGACATATCTTTACATAGGAGGAATATAAAATGACCTCAGACTCGTTAATATATTAAATTAATGTATTGCTTTTGTTTGTTTATCTAGCTTCGTAGCAGGAAAAGGGAGCTGACGTCACTTCTGGTTCACTCTTCGTCTTCTTCGTGGTGTTATATTACAGCCGGGGGTCACTACCGCCATCTTGCGGTTATGGTGAGTAGTACAACACAAAGCTGAGTATTCATTCATTTTCTACTATCAGAGGTGGAAGAAGTACTCAGATCTTGAAGTAAAAGTAGAAGTACACAGATCTTGTACTTGAGTAAAAGTAGAAGTACACAGATATTGTACTTGAGTAAAAGTAGAAGTACTCAGATCTTGTACTTGAGTAAAAGTACAAGTACCAGAGTGTAGGAATACTCGGTTACAAGTCAAAGTAAAAGTATTAGCATCAAAATATAGTTAAAGTACCACAAGTAAAGTATTCATTGTGCAGATTGGTCAATTTCAGAATAATATATATGATGTTTTATAATTATTGATCATTAAAGTGTTCTCAAAGCTGGTAAAGGTGCAGCTAGTTTGAATGACTTTGTATACTGCATATACTATGTTTAAAATATTTGTAAAAGATCGGAGAGCCAGCCTCTCGTCCAACATGGGATGTCCTGAAAGCTCCTGTAGGTGTAATCAGAATCAGAATCAGAATCAAAATCAGAATCAAAATCAGAATCCCTTTATTAGTCCCACAGAGGATACATGAACATTGTTACAGCAGAAAAGAGACAAAGACAGCTTCATGTTACCTAAAGCATGCATACAACAAAGTATTAAAGATTAAAAAAAGAAATTATAATTTAAAAAAAGTTACACGTTTTACAAAATACACAGTTTTTAACGGCATATATATATATATTGTATATTGCACATCTTGCACATAGTTGGTATTTAACAGCAAGGGGTGTTATAGTCTGTGTTATTGTGTGGGGGGTCTACTAGGGGTCGTGGTGGTTATATAGTCTGACCGCTGCAGGAAGGAAGGACCTGCGGTATCTCTCTAATGTGTAGGTGGTCCAATACTTTTGTCTACATTGTGTATAATTGAGTATCATCCGCATAACAATGAAAATGTCCCGAGTGATTCCTTATCGCCTAAGGAAGCGTATATAATGTGAACACAATAGGTCCAAGCTCTGAGCCCTTATGCTTTGCTGTGGTAGAACTGGCTGGATCAAATCAAACAGAACTCTAAACACATTTTCAGCTCTGCACACAATCTGCAATTCAACTCTGCACTTTATAAAACACTGCACACGGTTCTCTGAGTAACACACAGAGATCTGACATATTCACCTGTCAGCCATTTTCAACACACTGCCATTAAACATGCTACACATATGAGCCAATGAACAGATACACATGCCAGCTGACCGTTAACGCCTGGCTGCTTTACTGCTGACTCATCAATCAGGATATAAGTACAAGAAGTGGGATATTTATGGAAGAAAATAATATTTAGTCTTAAAGTTACGTGAAAAAATATATAATATCCTGTAGGATTATGAAATACACAAGAAAGAAAACAAGATTTAAGTCGTTAATTCATAAGAAAAGCACTCCGATAGAAAGTCAGAAACATTTAAAAATATTTGTTTAAAATGTCGTTTAAATAAAATGTCCAAAGAAAGTATTCAGAGTAATTATTATTACAGTTTTATAATTGTTTTATATATTCCTCAAATGACCTGCTTTGACTGCAGCTTGAGAAACTTCTGGATTCAGTCTGAAAGCATCCTTTTTTAACTTTAAACATGATCTTTAATAATGTTGTAGTTTAGTTTAACTCTGAGAGGTGGACTGGCTGGACTCCTCACTGGGACTCTGGTTCTGGACCAGCTTGCAGGGTCCAGGAGTTCTTGGAGAGAAGGAGCGCTTCCTGCCGCAGGACTCGGGGGATGGGAGTTCCTGAACATGGAGAAACAGCTTCAGTTATTATGCTCCAAATATCTGGAACAAAGTCACAGAAAGAATGTGTCTGCAGCTCAGAGAGTCCTGCTGGGAACCCACACATGTTGAGGAGCCCAAAGTGTGATGAGAGAAATGTACAGTACGGGTCCCCAGCACATAGAAGCTGCCGGATGCTAACCTGCATATGTTGGGAGAGCTTTACAGACCAGGAGAGGAACTAAGTACATTTACTCAAGCACTGTACTTAAGTACAACTTTGAGGTACTTGTACTTTACCTGAGTATTTCCATTTTATGCTACTTTGCACTTCTACTCCTCTACAGTTCAGAGGTAAATGGTGTACTTTTACTCCACTACATGTATTTAATACCTTTAGTTACTTTACAGATGTGGATGAATGATGTGATGTGAATGATGAAATATAATCAAGTGTTAAATCAGACTTTAGTTCCACCTGGAGTAAATCCACAAGCTACCCTGCAGTATACAAAGTCATTCAAACTAGCTGCACCTTTACCAGCTTTGAGAACACTTTAATGATCAATCATTATAAAACATATCATATATATTATTCTGAAATGGACCAATCTCCACAACGACTACTTTTACTGTCGCTACTTTCACTATATTTTGAGGATAATACTTTTCTACTTTTACGTGAGTACAATTTTGAATGCAGGACTTTTACTGTAACAGAGTATTCCTACACTCTGAGTACTTCTACTTTTACTTAAGTACAAGATATGAGTACTTCTACTTTTACTCAAGCACAAGATCTGAGAACTTGTACTTTTACTCAAGTACAAGACCTGAGTACTTCTACTTTTACTCAAGCACAAGATCTGAGTACTTCTACTTTTACTCAAGCACAAGATCTGAGTACTTCTACTTTTACTCAAATACAAGATCTGAGTACTTAAAGGGGACCTATCATGCAAAATGCACTTTTGTACGTCTTTTATACATGAATATGTGTCCCCGGTGTTCCAGGGAACTCACCAAGTGTCAGAAAACACAACCCTCTCTATTTTCCTCCATACCCAAATCTCAAAAAAAGGGGCTGCAACGGATCTGATAAAAACTGATCCAGATTTGAACACTGTCCTGACGTCAGGACGGTGGCGCTACGGCTATTGGGCCAACTCCACCAATCAGGAGGAGACCGCCACGGCCATTGCCGTTCGAAAGCGCTGGAGACGTTGTAGTACATATGCCAGGCCTGTAGATGGTGCTGTTCTCGCAGAATCTGCCCTTACAAACACAGAGCTAGAAATTGTCAAATTGAGCGAAATGAGGCATGGCTAAAATGCATGATCTGTTTGGTATTTTGAAAAAAAAAAAGTATAAATATGCCTTATATAGGTATGGTCCTACACTATATTATTCAAATATAGCATGATAGGTCCACTTTAAGTGCAAGATCTGAGTACTTCTACTCAAGTATATTCTGATGATAATACTGTAACTGGTTATAATGTTGATGTTTTCATGTGTTTTATTCTTCAGAGTTTATTTACATTTTACAGAGTGTCAGTGAACGCGTCACTGTTTTGATAGACAGTTCTTGTGAAGAGAAAGAGCCAAAATGATGAAGAGAGAAAAACAAGAGTGTTGTTTTCCTCTGAGGACATGCTCCATGAAAGAGTTTCATATCTTGATGAATGGAGGATATTCAGTACTCACAGTTCTTCTGGATCTTGGCTCTGATCGTCTCATCATATCTGATCCTGTAGGGATGAACACAATCCAACAGTTATGGATCCAGTTTAAAATAAGTGTTTGTTCTTTGAGTCAGCTTCAGAGTCCTGACTGATCTCATGCTTTACATCCCATCATATCTTCTCTGCAAACACTACGACTGACTGCCACAGCTCTCAGCTGCATTACAGGAAGTAACAGTCATTAGTCAAGGAGCTAAAAACATCCCATCAAAAACAGACTACCTTTTCCACTCTTCTGTCAAATCCCATATGTCTGGTGGAAAGTTGATTACTTACTAAATGTGGCTTTGCATTTTCAGCTGGCCTTCTATAGTTGATGGAAGAATGAAAGAGCCTGCAGTCAGTGGGTAACATCACTGATCTGTTGTGATTCCCCAATGAGAGAAACACCTCCCTGTGTTTCATACAATACTGCTGAACCAGCAGAGACCCCTTACTGACCTGAGGGTCTCCAGTCTGCAGTCTGGACTCTTCAGAAGATCTCTCAGCAGCTTCTCTCCTGAATCCTGCAGAGCGTTTCCTCTCAGGTCCAGATGTCTCAGATGGATGTTGGACTTCAGAGCTGAGGCCAGAGCAGAACAGCTGATCTCTGACAACCTGCAGTTCCTCAGTCTGAATAAAGAAAACATGATGAGGATAAAAATCAGTTTATAATCCAATCAGATGTTACTCAACAACAACAACAATTATACTCACTTACTTACTTTAATAATATCATTGTGTGATTCTTATTTGCTAATGTTTATCTATATTTACTACTTCTCACTCTTCTTAGCTAAGCTTGGGGAAAGTCCTTATGAAGAAGATGTGTTGCAGTGTTGTTAGTGACTCTCTATGTGCACCAACAGTATGACCTTCACCTCAGGTGAACTGAGAACTTCCTGATACGGCCTCCCTAACTCCCAGAATGCTCCTTCATCATCACCAAGCTTCCCCCCTCCCTTTCTCCTCTCTCTCTCGAGACTCATCTCAATACCCCTCCTCGACTCCTCCTTTCCCTCACTCGCGTCCCTTCCTTGCGTCTTAGCTCCGCCTCCGTAAGATGCGAGCGAGAGACACGAGGAGGAGACGCGAGGACAGAGGAGTCCTCAGGTATTAATTGGGATGTCCTCGTTCACTCAAACGTCACTCTTAAACGACGTCTGTTAATGATGACATGTGCACAGCTGTCTCCCCTCTCATCGGGCTTAACTGAATAACCTTTAGAACCGGCCCATTTGTTGTTAAATATTTATTTAAATGATGAATCTTTCTCTTGTTAGTCAAGGAATTCAATGTATGATGGTTGGTCCTGCTTTTGTGTTACGTTTTGGTGTCAAATGTACATTTCAATAAAATTATAATTATAGTAATGTGAAAGCCTTTACTCTGAACATGTGTGTCCTGTAGATCCCGACATTCAGGACTGCATTTTAAAAAATGTAACTACTCAATATTTTAACACAAAACAAAACAAATAATTGTTATTTATCAAGATCTAGCCATTTATGAAATAGCTTTCTTAATAGCTATGTTTTAGTGACGTTCAAGATCATTAAACATGACTTAAATTGTTAGTATAACCTTAAGAAATGAATTGCACATAATAATTCCCACGGAGCTGTGAGCACTTATACATTTATGTGACGCTTTTCCACTCATTCTTCCAGTTCTCCGTTTTCCTCTCTTGAAATCGACCAGCTGTGAAGGTGGGGGCGGGGCTTTTATACGCGAGTAGTGAAAACATTTCCGCGTAGTCTGCTCTCGTGTATCCTCCCTTTGGTCTCCTCCCGCACCCCTCCTCCCTCACCCCTCAAAAAAACGTCCTTCAAAATGGCGTGTCTTGATCGATTTCCGGGTCAAGTCCCGGAGGAGGGGAAAAGAGGAGTCGAGGAGGGGTATTGAGACGAGGCTTCTGTGTTTAAATATGCAACCCAAACTCTACTCTTCGTCTTCCTCTCTGCAGACTGTATGCTCTCTGTGTGACTGACTGAACTTTCTTCAAGAAATAAAATACGACAAAGACAGCTGAGTGGTTTGATTCTCTCTCCACATTTGATGAATAAATTCCCATCACAATGTCAAACTAAAATGACTTCAGATGACCTTTATTCAGACGTTAACGTTTACTAAATATTAAATACATAGATTTACTTTTTACAACTAACATCTATTACAGTTACTTTAAGAAAGAGTCAACATGTATGTCTGCAGTTCTTTCTTCTTACTCTTAAAAATGAAATATGAATAAAAGAATATTTACAACTTTATGGATGTAAGTTATTAATGAATATAAATGAGGTTCAATTACAAAGTGAACATGTGAGATCTCCAGCAGTAACAGAGAGTCAGTGAACTGACCTGAGAGTCTCCAGTCTGCAGTCTGGACTCTCCAGAAGATCTCTCAGCTCCACTCCTGAATCCTTCAGATAGTTGTTGTGACTCAGGTCCAGATCTCTCAGATGGATGTTGGACTTCAGAGCTGAGACCAGAGCAGAACAGCTGATCTCTGACAAACTGCAGTGCTCCAGTCTGAATAAAGAAAACATGATGTAACTTTAGAAAACAATGTTCCTGTTTGAAATAACTCCAGGTTTAATAATCTGTTCAGAGTGAAACAGGGTTTTAATGTCAGAGATGATGCAGAAACAATCCACTGATAATCTGGAACTTTAACTTTGATCAGATGTTGAACAACTCCTTCATCTCCCTCACAGCTCATCAGTACTGACAGCATCTCCACTGACTCATGGAGCACAGAGTGAGTCTGTGGAAGCTCAAACTCTCTCCCTCACACATTCACCTTCTCTCTGTTACTCTGATCAATATTCAGTCATTAGCAAAAATGGAACAAATAAAAATAACATTTTTTTTTTATTTAGCCTTTATTTATACAGGTGTAAAATCTCATTGAGACACAAGGTCTCATTTGCAAGAGAGACCTGTCAGTGGTAACACTACCACACAAAGTTACAGACAGACAGGACACTAAACACAGAGGCAACAATAAAATACAACATCGTAAAAAAGTAGTCATTGAAATCCATATAAAGTATTCAGATATTGCAGGTGCAAACACCCACAGATGATTTCTCCAGCTTTTTTTAAATTAGTTTAAAATCTGTGATGGGTATCAAACTGGTCAGCTTAAGTTCCTGCTGAAGTGTGTTCCAGGTCGAGGGGGCAGAGTATGATATGGCTTTTTTCCCAAGCACCGTGCGTACTGAGGGGACGGACAGAGTGATGTAATGTTGAGATCGTAGGCTATAGCTGTACTGTTTGTGTGATATGTAAGTGGATATGTAGAGGGGCAGCAGTCCAAGCATAGCGGTATAGATGAGTTTGTACCAGTGCAGTGATCTGCGCATTGATAATGATGTCCAGTTGACTAAAGAGTACAGCGTGCAATGGTGTGTGAGGGGTTTACAGTTGGTTATGAACCTCAGAGCCCCATGGTAGACAGCGTCCAGCAGATGAAGTGAGTGAGCTGAGGCGTTCATGTACAAAACATCCCCGTAGTCCAAGAGCGGCAAAAATGTGGCAGCTACAAGCCGTTTCCTCGCACTTGTGGAGAAGCAAGCCTTATTTCTAAAAAAGAATCCCAGTTTTAATTTCAATTTCCTTAAGAGATTGTCAATATGTGGTTTGAAACAGAGATTTTCATCTATAGTAATGCCTAAGTATCTGTAGGTGTTAACAGCTTCAATGGGGTTATGCTGTGCAGACATGATGCAGGGAAGAACAGTTGGTAACCTTTTCTTATTGGAAAACAACATGACTTTTGTCTTGTCTGAATTTAACACCAACCTAAGGTGGAACAGATGTGACTGAAAAGTGTCAAAAGCAGACTGCAGACGTTCAAATGCAAGGGCAACAGTGCTAGCACAACAGTACACAACAGCATCATCTGCATATAGATGTACAGAGGCATCAATACTTTGACCCACATCATTTATATAAATAGTAAAAAGGGTCGGTCCCAAGACCAAACCTTGAGGAACACCTCTGGTTAAATTAAGAAAGCTTGCGGAGAGACCGCTGAATTTTACACATTGCTTGCGATTCGAAAGATAGTTTGCAAACCAACCAACAGCTTGGTCAGACAGGCCTATATAAGATAACTTCTGGCCTAGAATGCCATGGTCCACAGTATCAAATGCCTTGGATAAGTCTATAAAAAGGGCAGCAACATTGTATTTGTTCAAATTCAGAAAATCCTTAACACAAACAGATCAATATGAACTGCAGTCAGTGAACTGACCTGAGAGCCTCCAGTCTGCAGTTTGGACTCTTTAGTCCAGAACTCAGCAGCTCCACTTCTGAATCCTTCAGATGGTTGCCACTCAGGTCCAGATCTCTCAGATGGGAGGGGTCAGACTTCAGAGCTGAGGCCACGACTTCACAGTGAGTCTCTGAGAGTCCATAGTGTCCCCAGCCAGTAAGTCTATAATAAAACATATATTACAACATGTGTTAAAAAGAGGAAACATTATATTAACATCAAGCATTTGATGAAAAAAGATTTGACATGTTCTGATAGACATTTGCTGTTAGTCCATTTAATATAATATATAATAATATATGATAATAGAGTGTAATGAGTTGTCAGTGTGATCTGATCACATGTCTGTGCTCCTGCTGTCACTGACTGTTACCAAAAGAAACAGAAATTAAATGAATCACTTGACAATATTAGAGATGTACATATTTAAATGTTAGTTAATATGTGGATGTGAATGATGGATGAAGGATGCTTTGGCTTCTCTGAGCAGCTGAACATTTATTGCGCACACAAACACAATTAACAAACCAATAAAGTTTCAATATGTTCAACTTGATACCATCAGATGTTCCCAGTATATCAGCATTAAGACATAACTCTGTTATTGGTGGGAAATGATATAGATCTGATTTTAAACTCTAACACATTGTGATAAAAACGTGTTTAATGATAAAGAAACTACTAGAAAGTAATAATAACATGTTTCTGTGATAACTGTAAGTCCTGCTGTGTGGTGTGATCACATGCTGAGAAACCTCTAGAGTCCTTCATGTGTTTGACATGTCGCCTCCATCACTCAATATGAAGAGAGAAACGCTTCAGTTTAACTATTATTATAAATAAATAGAAGAACAGTGTTGGTTTTATTTTGCTCTCTCAGTATTTAAACAGCAGAAATGTTATAGTGTTTGTTTGAATAATTAAACTCCTGATCCACATTAGTTTATAAAGTTAATCACATCTGGACTTACTTGGCCTTCCTGCAGTTCCTCACAGCTGGAATCAGTCTCCGTCGTCCCTCATCTGATGTGTTGTACTGATCCAGGTCCAACTCATCCAGAACCTCCTCTGACATCTGCAGCATGTAGGCCAGAGCAGAGCAGTGGATCTCAGAGAGTCTCTTCTCTGATCTGTTCTCTGACTTCAGGAACTCTGTGATCTCCTGATGTACTGAGTGGTCCTTCATCTCTATCAGACAGTGGAAGATGTTGATGCTCCTGTCAGGAGAGGAATCACTGCTCATCTCCTTCAGGTTGCTGATGGCTCTCTGGATGGTTTCTGGTCTGTTGTCTGTGCGACCCAGCAGGCCTCCTAACAGTCTCTGGTTGGACTCCAGAGAGAGGCCGTGGAGAAAGCGGACAAACAGGTCCAGGTGGCCATTTTTACTTTGGAGGGATTTCTCCATGGCTCCCTTCAGGAAGTCATCCAGGGATGGGTAATCCTGATCTCTGATGTTGTTATAGTCTCTCTGCAGGAAGTCCTTCAGTACCTCTGTGTCTCTGTTGGTGTAACAGTGCAACATGTAGACTGCAGCCAGAAACTCCTGAATGCTCAGATGAACAAAGCAGTAGACTGTTTTCTCAAAGATCACTCTCTCTCTTTTGAAGATCTGTGTACAAACTCCTGAGTGCACCAAGGCCTCGGTGACATCAAGACCACAGCGCTGCAGGTCTTCTTGGTAGAACATGATGTCTCCTTTCTCCAGATGTTCAAACGCCAGCCTCCCCAGCTTCAGAAGAAGCTCCCTGTCAGCCTCCGTCAGCTGCTGTGGACTCGTCTCATGTCCCTCTTCATACTTCTGCTTCTTCCTCTTGGTCTGGACCAGCAGGAAGTGTGAGTACATGTCAGTGAGGGTCTGGGGCAGCTCTCCTCTCTGGTCTGTAGTCAACATGTGGTCCAGAACTGCAGCAGTGATCCAGCAGAAGACTGGGATCAGACACATGATGTGGAGGCTCCTGGAGCTCTTGATGTGAGAGATGATTCTGCTGGACAGGTCTTCATCACTCCATCTCCTCCTGAAGTACTCCTCCTTCTGGGCGTCAGTGAAGCCTCGTACTTCTGTTACCCTGTCCACACACTCAGGAGGGATCTGATTGGCCGCTGCAGGTCTGGAAGTTATCCAGACGAGAGCCGAGGGAAGCAGCTTCCCCCTGATGAGGTTTGTCAGCAGCACGTTGACTGAGGACTGCTGTGAGACATCAGACACAACCTCATTGTTTCTGAAGTCCAGAGAAAGTCTGCTTTCATCCAGGCCGTCAAAGATGAGCAGCACTTTGCAGACAGCCAGCTGCTCTGCTGTGACCTTCTGTAAGGTTGGATGGAAAACATGGAGCAGCCTGAGAAGACTGTACTGCTCACCTTTGATCAGGTTCAGCTCCCTGAAGGAGAGCGGGATCACCAGACTGACATCTTGGTTTCCCAAACCCTCGGCCCAGTCCAGAGTGAACTTCTGCACTGAGAAGGTTTTTCCAACTCCAGCCACTCCGTTGGTCAGGACCGCTCTGATGAGAGTCTGTTGGTCAGGTAAGGCTTTAAAGATGTCCTGGCACTTGATTGGAGTGTCATGGAGGGGCTTCTTCTTGGAAGCTGTCTCCAGCTGCCTCACCTCATGTTGGGTATTAACCTCTTCACTCTGGCCTTGTGTGATGTAGAGCTCAGTGAAGATCCTGTTGAGGAGGGTTTCACTTTGATCAGTTCCTTCAGTCACACGTTCACATCTCCTCCTCAGACTGAGCCTATGTTCATCTAAAACCTCCTGCAGACCACTATCTGCTGGAAGAGAAGGAAACACGAGAGAATGAGGGAAATGCTCTGAGAATCTAATTATAACAATAAAACAACAAAAAGAGACTGAGTTTAAATGTTTTATAAACAGCGTACTGTCTATGCTCTACAACAGTATACCTGTTCAAAAACAAATTAACCAGGAAGAGGAATAAAACGCTGCATGTGTTCTTGGGGTGTTGAAAATAATCGTTTCAACGATGCATTGCGATGCGGACGTGGACGATTCGGTATCGATGCAGTGACGGAAGATAATCGATTATAGCATAGTAACGTTGCTTCCTGATTTTCCGGCCGCGGCTTTACTATAACGTTTTTTTTTCTGTCACTTTAATATCAAATCGGTCGGTGACGCAGAGATCAGGGAACAGACGTGACAGCGGCACAGCGGCACAGCAACACCAAACACGGAGCAGTCTGCTTTATCCACCAACACAAGAACACAACCTGGTCTCACCAGAATGCGTGACTCCACCACGACTCCTTAACAGCAGTGCATGGTGGAGTCACGAACTTTGCTACATTTACGTGTCTGCACCACGCAAACAACCCCAATGTAAAGTGAATGAGGCTCCTTTGTCGTGGTGCACACACTCATTTCTACAACGTCCAGCAGTGAGCTTTTATTCTATAAAACGTTTTTAAAATCTACTTTATAGCTTGTAGTAACTCACGAGAGGCTTCTTTTATTTTATTTTTATTCATAATAATTTTTATTTTTCGTCAGAATGTATTATGGTTCATTATTCACCAATGTTTGTTCTCAAAAAACAGTGCATTGTGTGTAATACAACTGTGATTTTTATTAAATGAGTTAGTTTTTAAGGAAGGCCAGAGCTTCAGCTGTGTCAAATAGATTGTTCCCTTTAGTTAACGTTATTTAAAAGATAATTATATTCCTATTTGATCAAGTCCCCTTTATTGTATTACGGACCCAAAGAGCTGAGCGTCCATTCCCATTGGATAACGGAGGATTTTACACCCGGAAGTAAGTATTCTCCTTACTGTCGATTGATTTTACAGTGATATCTGCACTACTCATCTACTCAAAAACACCAGATTATCCTTGTTAATTACACAACATTGATTGGTTTAAATTGTGTACAATGCTTTTGTATTTTCCCCTTTCGATTCGGAGAAACAAATATTCGTTCAGAGTTTAGGATGGCCGAAGACACTACACTACCCAGAATCCTCAGCTATTGTTCCGCTTTGCCTCAAGCTCTGTGATTGGTTGACCTCCAACTGCATTCCAATGAAAAAAACGTTTCGTAAAAGATCAAATCATACTTTATTCAGCAGTGCTTGCTTTACTCTTTGAAAGTCATCACATGAATGCATTGTAATGAATGGTTTGGCTGCATTAAACATTACACATCTGTCGTAGTTCTTTATTTATCTACAGAGATCGGGCCTCAGAATAGACCGGAAACTATTCTTTTACCGTTCTCTTTTAATTTCACAATAAAGTTAGTAGTAATAATTTGTTTTGATATTATTGTTTTTTATGAACTACTAGACCGCTGGGTCATGTTAAGACCATCTTTTCTGTGTTGCTGTGGGTTTTTTACATCGCTTTTGTGTTACAAATATCAAAACAATAACAGAATATATCCGTCGTAAACTAAACCAGAAACAGCAGTATATTTCATTTTGTTAACACTGTAAACTTGACAGCTTTTTAACCCGCACCTCCTACTGGTTAAAGCACGTTATTACACGTTTAGAGTAATGCAATGCAGGTAGATTGGGTTGCTTTTTATTGACTGTTTTAAAATGCCTTTTTCTTAATGTCTTTCATTTTTGTAAAGCACTTTTGAATGTGTTATATTTGATGAAAACATTTAAATATTAAGAGTACATACTCTTAATATAGTGGGAAAGTGGAAGGTCAATGATATAAATAATATAGAATAGAAAATATCAAGAAGATACTGTAAGTGATCTCTACAATTAAACAGTTTAGTGCCTGATAGGAGGATGTGCAAAACAGACAAACTAATAAGGCTTTATTTAAACATGAAAGAATACTTTAGGTTAAGGTCTTCTTTTAAATAAGAAAAAAGCTTTGGGGGTATCTACAGATATTAAGCCTGACAAAGTACTTAACGTCTAATATATTGCATGGTTTGTTTTGGAACTTGACAATCAACTTTCCTGCAATGTTAACTATGTTGAAGCACTTATTTTAACTGATATTATACATATTAATTATACTCTTATAAGATGTATGTAGATAGTATAAGAAATGTGCAGAATATGTTTAATGGTGGAGGTACACAGATATCGATAGATGTCTTGTAATGCACTGTTGAGGAACCTGTGACCCAAGTTTTTCATTCATTGCATAACTACACCGTAGTTGTGTATATGATATGTCAATAAACCTTAGAAAATCTTGAAAGGGATGTGCAAAATAGCCATTATATACAGTTTTTAATTAACTATTAGTAGAGAATAACGAGTAATGAATATACTTTATAGGGATCTGCAGATAAATATTTAGTCTTCTCAAGCACCCACTACCAAATATCTCGCCTGATGTTGGCACTTGAGAATCACCTTCACTGAATTTTACTCAGGTGTAACTAAAGTCTGATTTAAGGGTTGTTTATATTTCACATCATTAATCCAAATCTGTAAAGTAACTAAAATAAATGTAGTGGAGTAAAAATACCAGGTTAACCTTAAAGAAAGCCTTCAGGATTATAAAAGACCCCCATCACCCCAGCCACAAACTGTTCTGTCTGCTGCCGTCTGGCAGGCGGTACCGCAGCATCCGGACTAAAACCACCAGACTCAGGGACAGCTTCATCCCACAAGCCATAAGACTATTAAACACCTGAATGTTGAAACAACATCCATAACATTCATCTGGCTGCTACTTAGAAATTAATTGTCTAATACATCATATTCCAATCACTTGTATATAGACTCGTATTGCACTATTTCACTTTTTACTATTTTACTATTTTTCTTTTTGTATTTACTGCACTATTTGTTCTGTGTAGCCTATCTGTTTTATTGTGTTGCACTGTTGGAGGAGCCTGTGACCTAGGGGGGGGGGGGCGTTCTAAGCACATGGTGTAGTCCCATAGCTGAGGATTCTGGGTAGTGTAGTGTCTTCTGCCATCCACACACTCCGAAAAAATATTTGTTTCTCCGAATCGAAAGGGGAAAATACAAAAGCATTGTACACAATTTAAACCAATCAATGTTGTGTAATTAACAAGGATAATCTGGTGTTTTTGAGTTGATGAGTAGTGCAGATATCACTGTAAATAAAATCAATCGACAGTAAGGAGAATACTTGGCAAATCAGACCATATCTCACTACTGTTGTTGCCTGCGTACAAGCAGAAACTTAAAAGGGACAGACCGATAACAAGGACAGTACAACGATGGAGCGAGGAGTCAGATTCAGCACTGCAGGATTGCTTTGCATCCACGGATTGGAGTGTGTTTGAGGACAATAACATCAACACACACACGGACACTGTCATCTGCTACATTGGGAAATGCATCGATGACGTGGTACCGAAGGTTTCTGTACGGACATTCCCAAATCAAAAGCCCTGGGTAAACGGTGAGGTGCGCGGCAAACTGAAAGCGCGCACTCTCGCGCACACAGCGGGAGATTTGGAGGAGTACAGGAAGTCTAGGTATGATCTCCGGAGAGCAATTCAAAATGCAAAGAGACAGTACAAAGACAAGGTGGAATCTGACTTCAAAGGCTGTAACACTAGGAATATGTGGGCGGGACTAAGGACAATGACTGACTACAAAGGAGCAGCGGGGGGTGCTGCGGGAGTGTCTGCGTGCGCATCTCTCCCAGATGAGCTAAACAGTTTTTTTGCACGCTTTGAGAGCAGCCAGGCTGTGGAGGTACAGAGGGACCAGGAGCTACACTGCCCTTTTGTTTTAAATAGGGCAGATGTGTGTAAATCCTTTAAAAGGGTTAACCCACACAAGGCTCCTGGACCTGATGGCATCCCTGGCCGTGTTCTCAGGGTGTGTGCAGTTCAGCTGGCAGAGGTGTTCACAGACATCTTCAACAGGTCCCTGCTGCAGTCTGTAGTCCCCACATGTCTTAAACACTCCACCATCATTCCTGTCCCCAAAAAGACAATCATCACCTGCCCCAACGACTACCGCCCAGTAGCACTCACCTCCACCATAATGAAGTGCTTTGAGCGGTTAGTCAAATCATTCATCACCTCCTCCCTCCCTGAATCTCTGGACCCCCTGCAGTTTGCCTACAGAGCAAACAGGTCCACAGACGACGCCATAGCCCTCACCCTCCACACTGCCCTCTCACACCTGGACCCGAAGAACAGGAACACATATGTGAGAATGCTGTTCATTGACTACAGTTCAGCATTCAACACCATTGTGCCCTCCAAGCTGGCCATCAAGCTCAGAGACCTCGGGCTCAACAGCGCCCTCTGTGACTGGATCCTGAACTTCCTGACGGGCAGACCCCAGGCAGTGCGGGTGGGAAACATCACATCCTCCACCCTGATTCTTAACACCCGTGCCCCTCAAGGCTGCGTGCTCAGCCCTCTCCTCTACTCCCTGTTCACCCACGACTGCGTGGCCACACACAGCTCCAACACCATCGTGAAGTTTGCTGATGACACGACCGTCATCGGCCAGATCACAGACGATGACGAGACGGCGTACAGAGAGGAGGTCGAAAACCTGACATCTTGGTGCCAGGAGAACAACCTCCATCTCAACATCAGCAAAACAAAGGAGCTGATTGTGGATTACAGGAAGCAGCAGGGAGAGGGACACGCCCCCATCGCCATCAATGGGACTACGGTGGAGAGAGTCAAAAGCTTCAGGTTCCTTGGGGTCCACATCACTGAGGACCTGACATGGTCTCTTCACACCACCACCATCACCAAGAAAGCTCGACAGCGGCTCTTCTTCCTCCGCAGGTTGAGGAGGTTCAAAATGGATTCCAGGATACTCTGCAACTTCTACAGGTGCACGATAGAGAGTATCCTCACTGGCAGCATGACGGCCTGGTACGGCAGCTGCACCGACCTCGATCGTAAGGCTTTACAGAGGGTGGTGAAAACTGCACAGCACATCACCAGGACGGAGCTGCCATCCATGGAGGACCTTTACTCCCAGCGGCTCAGGAAGAAATCACTACGGATTATCAAAGACCCCCATCACCCCAGCCACAAACTGTTCTTTCTGTTGCCGTCTGGCAGACGTTACCGCAGCATCCTGGCAAGGACAAGAAGATTCGGAGACAGTTTCTTCCCGCGGGCAGTGAGACTGTTAAAAAATTGAACTGTTGAAACAACTTCAAACATTCAACTGCTACTCAGTAGTATGTATCTAATACCTAATATATATATATCATTCCAATAACTTGTATATAGACTCATACTGCACTATTCCACATCATAACTTTATTTCATTTTTATAACTATTATTATTTTTCTATTGCTCATGCTCTTATTGTTATTATGTTATTATGTTGCATTGTTGGAGAAGCCTGTGACATAAGATTTTCAACTGCATAATTACTCTGTAGCTATGTCAGATTGACAATAAAGAACCTTGAACCTTGAACTTACTTCCGGGTGTAAAATCCTCCGTTATCCAATGGGAATGGACGCTCAGCTCTTTGGGTCCATAATACAATAAAGGACTTGATCAAATAGGAATATAATTATCTTTTAAATAACGTTAACTAAAGGGAACAATCTCTTTGACACAGCTGAAGCTCTGGCCTTCCTTAAAAACTAACTCATTTAATAAAAATCACAGTTGTATTACACACAATGCACTGTTTTTTGAGAACAAACATTGGTGAATAATGCACCATAATACATTCTGACGAAAAATACAAATTATTATGAATACAAATAAAATAAAAGAAGCCTCCTGTGAGTTACTACAAGCTATAAAGTAGATTTAAAAAACGTTTTATAGAATAAAAGCTCACTGCTGGACGTTGTAGAAATGCGTGTGTGCACCACGACAAAGGAGCCTCATTCACTTTACATTGGGGTTGTTTGCGTGGTGCAGACACGTAAATGTAGCAGAGTGCTTGACTCCACCACGCACTGCGGTGTTAAGGAGTCGTGGTGGAGTCACGCATTCTGGTGAGACCAGGTTGCAAGAACACCAGTCCAGAACCAACAGCAGAAGGACCCGCTCTGAATCACTCCGTGTCGCTGCGGCTCAGAGACACAAGGATTTATGTTTTTCAAAAAGAATCGCGTTACAATCATGTCAGGTTTTTGGTGGATTTAATCAAGTCTTGGATTGCAGAGTATGAATGTCCTCTAGCAATTTTCAGACGATATATACGTGTGTAAAGTTTGTGAAGGCAGGAGGAAAAAAGCTTCCGCGATCACTGTCTCCTCTCTGTTCCTCCAAACCCCGCCCCCTCCCTGAAAATAATGAGTGACAGGCTGATAGTGACCCGATAGAAACTTTATTCACTTAATCACTGATTGAGATATAATGAAGCTAACTTAATCTCATACATTCATGGGATTTATGTAACAGTAAGACAGAGAATGTAAGTGTGCACCCACATGCACTATTTGTGTTTGTATATGCTGTTGTAAATACTCCTGTTGTCTGCTGTGTTCAGACTCAAGTCCTGTGTGTGATGCCACATTCAGGACATTCAGTGTCCTTTCTTTAACAGAAGACCGTTGCTAGAAGCTGCAGCTAGACTGCAGAAGCATTAGTTTTTTGTTTTTGAGGATGGAACAACTTCACACACAGATATAGGGAGGCTAGACCTATACAATTAATTTATTTTGGTTTATAAATTAATGTCAAGACATTTATGTTATTGATTTCTGAAGCACTTTCTAAATAATAAAAAGAGAGTTCATATGTATTGATGAAAAATAAGCCATGTGCAGTAATATAGAAAATTGAGGATGCAACGCATTGGTATGAATCGTGATGCATCGTGATGCATCGGGATATCGAATTGAATCAAATCGTTGAC
This sequence comes from Trematomus bernacchii, assembly GCF_902827165.1. NCBI lineage: Eukaryota > Metazoa > Chordata > Actinopteri > Perciformes > Nototheniidae > Trematomus > Trematomus bernacchii. The sequence goes on from NW_022987615.1 coordinate 97,839, forward strand.
AGGATAATCGTAATCGAATCGAATCGTGAGACCAGTGAAGATGCACAGCCCTAATGTGTTCGGCCACTTACCTCGTACAGAGCTGGTCTGACTGGCTGTCTGCAGTCCAGCTCTGGTTCTGGATCTTTCTCCACACTGGGGACAGGAGGGGTCTCCTGATGGAGGTCTCTGCTCCCAGTATGAGGTGATGCACTGTCTGCAGAACCAGTGTCCACAGCTGGTAGAGACTGGATCCTTCAGGACGTCCTGACACAGAGCACAGCTGGACAGCTGCTCCTCCACAGGAACACCACTCTTCCTCTTCCCTCTGTGGAGATGAACACATCCTTTACAGCACGTCACATTAGTGGAGCTGATTCTCACCAATGGGCAGAGCGTCACAAACGTCACTCTCAAGATGAAATGTGTCACGCTGCACGAATACGCAGGTGACATGAATTTCACCTCTTCACTTTCTTGGTGTCTCCAGGCACGGATCTGGGTCTTTGCATTGACTCTACATGTAATCACACAAAGCTCTGTTATATCTGCTAATGCTAAACACAACCAGCTCACCAGGTTATCACTATTATTAATAAACATCTTTAAAATACATATCATAAACATGCCCAAGTAGTAAATAATGTATTGGACGATATATTTAGTTTTTAGTGAGTATTTATCAATATCTTTGCCATTTAAAACCTTTTGATGCCACTGATACAATGATGCTATAAATGCATATTGAAATATCCTCAAATAATGTTAGCTTGCTGTACTCTGCTGCCTTTGTTCTGTACTATACTGCACACATGATATTATTAAAGAACAGTTTAATATATTAGATGATATAAAAACTGGATCCTCTTCAGGTCAGGTTACAGCAGAAACTCTTACTTTGTGTCTGAGGGTGAAGGTTCATTACTGAAGTCTGGAGGAGACTCTTTAGACCGGTCACTCTTCAGAGACAGACAGCTGGAGACTGGAGACTCTGCTCTCTGTCTGTGGAAACAACACATGTTTTAAACATCATTAGTTCATTCAGAGAGCACATTTTGACTTCTGTCTGTATGTAGATTATTTACTATCGCTGATGACGCCAGGGATCAAGAGTTTAAACGTTGTTACTGTACTGTTACTAAGTTTCTTTACTGCGATCATTAAAGAACAGATTAGATGATCAGATAACATAAAAACTGGATCCTCTTCAGGTCAGGTTACAGCAGAAACTCTTACTTTGTGTCTGAGGGTCCAGGTTCATTACTGAAGTCTGGAGGATTCCACTCTTTAGACCAGTCACTCTTCAGAGACAGACAGCTGGAGACTGAAGATGTGTCCTCTTCCTCATCTTTAAAACCACTCATCTTCCCCAGTCTGAGAGAACACACACACACACACACACACACACACACACACACACACACACACACACACACACACACACACACACACACACACACACACACACACACACACACACACACACACACACACACACACACACACACACACACACACCTTTTTATTACTGAAATTAAGAGCTTCATATATTTTATATACATATTTTAATGAGGCCAATTGAGCAGATAGTATTACACTGGAAAACTAGAACAAACCTTTTTAGTGAAAAAATAATGAAGATTGTTTAGAAAATTCAGCAGTTTTATTTAAAAAGCATGAGTAGGACACGCCTTTTTTGTGCTGATTTTATATGAATATTTTAATGACATTTTAGCTGAAGCCACTCTCACAAAATCACAAGTGTAAAAAAGTTGCAAAAACACCACACTTGTTTACTCCTGTTAGCCACAGATCAACACACACACATGCTGTGTATCCTCATAATATTTAATGTAATGTAATTTAATATAATGTTGGTCTGTTACCTGCTGTTGTGTTAGGGTCAGATCTCTGATCACCACGTGTTCATTAGGATGTGTCTCCCCCTGCTGGAAACACAGGAACAACACGTGGTAAATACACACAATATGTTCTCAGTTAATGAACATTTCTCTAAAGCTTCACTTCATTAAATGCTTTAATATTACCAGTGGCCGACTGTAACTAAGTATATTTCCTCAAGTACTGTACGTTGTTTTTGTTTAATCCAATACATCTCAGAGGGAAAAATTGCACTTATTACTGACTACATTTATCGAACCCACATGGTTTCATCTAAATAACAAATGATCATTATTTCATTACAAATACAATGTTGGAGACATGTCTAGAAAGGGAAAACAGATTTATGTTTTAGAAATCGTTTGCTTCTTTCCACCCGAGATTTACCTGGTGACCTTTGGAGGGGGCCGACCCTTAGGTTGAGAACCTCTGGACTAAACTATCAAACTTTATATTAAGGAGTAAAAAAGCTGCGCTAAGATTAAAGCGTTTGTATTAATAATGTCAGTAATTATGACACACACACACACACACACACACACACACACACACACACACACACACACACACACACACATACACACACACACACACACACACACACACACACACACGCACACACACGCACACACCAGGGGTGTCAAACTCAATTTCATCGCGGGCCACATTAGAATGATGGTTGCACTCAAAGGGTGGTAACTTAAAGACTATATAAATATACATAGATAAATATATATAATATATATAAAATAATGTATTATTTTACAATATTTCCTCTGCATTAGATTATTATCAGATAGGGTAATAACTTCATAATTAGCTGTGAGTTTGACACCCCTGATCTAAACCATCATAATAATAAACTTGGTTAAAATACATCAAATCAGTCAGACTTCAGACAGGCCGCTCTCCATTTTGACTGCGCTGGGCTGTCACATGTTATGTTGCTTTGATGAATCAGAAAACAGGAAATAAAACAAGTTTACAACACTTGTAGAAGTCTCATTGGACTCTAGGACGCTGATGTTCTGACATCCAGTAAAACAGAGTAAATAATGTGTTAGAAAGCAGAGCCTGGTGTTAACACTCACCCTGTTGTCCTCCTGCTCCGTCGAGCTGTAAAATGGCGTTTGGCACTCTGACAAGTCTGACTTCATACTTTCACTTTCAACTTCCCTCCCTCCCTGTCTGCAGCCCCCCCCCCCCCTTCTCTGTTTCATAACCAGCCTTATCAGCTGAACAAGTTCACATATGTTCAGTGAGATACAAATAAAGCTAAAAACAAGCTCAACAAAGTTATTGAAATAAATATATTAAAACCACAGTGTGAAAATAAACCAGTACAAGTAAACATGCTGTCTTCAAAACCTCACTTAAGTTAAAATGTGTAGGTATTTAAGTACTCTAGTGTTAACGTCACATTAAATTGTTCCCTATTATATATATATATATATATATATATATATATATATATATATATATATATATATATATATATTTGTTTCTGGATTAATAACCCTGCTGCATGCATTGCATATATTACTGTATTTTTCCCAGAATATGAATGGCGTTTTTTGTTACTGGTACCAGGGAGCCATTGCATGTTCAAATTCAGACTGTTTGCAGTCAGTATAGAAACCTTGTCCGATCTAGACAGATTAACGTACAGATAAAAAGATACATTATATTTAAATGTTTTTCAGTTGCAGTGCTTGAGTAAATGTACTTGTAATCACCTTGACCACTAGAGGTCGGTGTTACATCAGTTTCTGCATTTAATCACAAACATCCATATGTGCCTTTTCTGTCTTGAAGAGGAATACACAGGAGCGAGAAGTACAGATTGAGTAAAAGTAGAAATACTCAGATCTTGTACTTGAGTAAAAGTAGAAGTAGGCCTGCTCAGATATTGTAGTAAACGTAGAAGAACTCAGATCTTGTACTTGAGTAAAAGTAGAAGTATCAGAGTGTAGGAATACTCTGTTATAAAAGGAAAGCATGAAACATTAATGGCAACACATTCCCCACAATAAACCCCATTTCCCACAGTCCTTGAAGGCGTCTTCCTTGCTGTGGAAACAGCTTGAATCATGAGGCAATGTCCATAAAAATGTCCACGAAGCATACTGCATAGATCCTTTTTTTTTTTATTTAAACATTTCAAAGGTGTATAAACACACATACTGACATGTACATAACATACTGTGATGTAGTTAATCAACCCAGTTAAATTAAACACTGTGTGACTTCATTCTATATGATGTGGCTCTTAGGCATTACAATTATCAAACAACAACAAGCATAACTGGCGGTGAAGAACCTGGGTCCTCGAGGGCCTCCACAGCTGGATCCTCTGCGTCTGATGGGGGGTCCCACAGGTGGAGAGGCCCGATGACTGCGTCAGATGAGTTGAGGTCTGGCTGAGGGGGCGGCACCTCGACAGGTGCCCAGGCGTCTGTGTCTTTGAACACCCAGCTGTTGTCTAATGGGGTCCTGGAATAGTAAGACTTGAGCTTGTCATGGTGGACAACTATTTGGCTCTGGGGCTTGTAAGAGTCGGGAGGACTGATAATTTATTCCGGCAAATTACTCAGACCTCCTAATTGACCTAACCGAAGTTATTGAGTCTATGTAAGTTTGCTGCTTGGCTCAGATCCACCAACGTCAGCAAGATCTCACCTCTATTAACTCCCTGAAGAACCAGGTTAAATGAACTGCTGTTTCAATTCAGACGACCCCCTAAATCTGTTTCAGCGATCCCGAAGGATTTTGATATCAGTAAATGAGGTGTGGCCCTACCTAAGTGTGAGTGTGGCAGTGTGCAACCTTTGAAGCAGGAGAGGAGAGCGCAGATGTATTTTAAGTTGTCCCAATCCAAAAGGTGGGATCAGTTTATTTGAAGAAAAATAGGTCCAAACTTATACAGGGTTTTTACCTTCTCTTGTTACAACATTATAATCATACTAAACCTATCATGCTGTGATCATGTTCTAATATGAAACTTTAATTCACAGTTTTACATTTATTACCATAATTTGTAACTTCAACTGCCCAATTCAGTTGTGACATTTAAAACCTCCCGATAGAATTTAGAGGCATTTCCTCATAAAAGACCGGTGATAATAAAAAGCACATTCAAACTTTCATTCAACAAATCAGTTCATTTTCTCATTTCCACATTCGCATACTTCAACTAGTCCCGCTTGAATTCAGAGGACCTTCCTCATAGGTGGCAGGGTACTAACTTTCAACAAACATCAATTCATTCCACTCATTTCACAAAGAAATTCACTCAGCATTCAACAAATAAATTCGAGAGATATTTACCAAGTTTGAGAGTACCTTACCGAGAGCAAAAACCCAGCTCTCAAGCTGTTCCTCTCTCGCCCAGTGTTTTAAAGCTCAAAACAGGGCAGAAAACCCAAGACACACCCTCTCAGGCTTATGTAACAAAAGTTCATGACCTCTAACAGAACTAAAACATTATTCTCGGCTATGGCAAAAACACCTTTTTGGGGCCTCTTAGTTCTTTATCACTAAGTCAGGAGCCCCCCTCCTTGTGCACCGCTGTAGGAAGAGGGAAGAAACTGCCTCTTCTCTTATCAGTGACACCCATGAACCATCATAGGCCTCACACTCAACTTAACAAACCACTTTGTTTATACTGTAAATATAGAAAATCATAACATATGATGCATTTTCATTGTGGGTTATACAAGAATATAATTGATTATACTTGATTATAATTAACTTTCGTTTTAAGTATTCAACCTAATATGAAGATCTCAACAGGCTCTTTTTGAGTCTATAGATCAGGTCATCCAACATGCCTACAATGAAGTAAGGACCCTCGTAGGATGGCAGCAACCTTCATACCTTGTTTTTAACCCTTGTGGTGCCTTTAATCAGGTGCCAGACTGCATCTCTCACTTTGTGTTGGGTTTGACAAATGTTTTTGTCGTACTGTTTTTTAGCTCGCTCAACAGATTTCCCAAGAGCTTTTGCATGTTCAAATTCAGACTGTTTGCAGTCAGTATAGAAACCTTGTCCGATCTAGACAGATTAACGTATTGATAAAAAGTATATTATGTTTAAAGGTAGGGTAGGTAAGTTTGAGAAACCGGCTCGAGATCGCTAGAATTTGAAAATACTCAACCGGAGAAAATCTCCCACTTCCTTACAGAGCCCCTCCTCCAACACACACGAACGCGCACATGACCAATGAGGGCACGAGATAAGTTTGTGCACAGATGGAAGGCTGACAGGCAGGTAGGCCATCCAGTTATTTTAGCAGGGCCGGCTAAAATGATTGGTCGTGCTTTTTACAGTACTACGGCTTCCACAGATGACATTTTTTAATGGATTTTTTGTCAAAGCACTTCAGATATTCATTGCTATCGGGATGTTAAGAGCATTCCATGGAATATAACACAAAGTGTATCTCGAGCCGGTTTCTCAAACTTACCTACCCCACCTTTAAATGTTTTTGATGTGCAGTACTTGAGTAAATGTACTTGTAATCACCTTGACCACTAGAGGTCGGTGTTACATCAGTTTCTGCATTTAATCACAAACATCCATATGTGCCTTTTCTGTCTTGAAGAGGAATACACAGGAGCGAGAAGTACAGATTGAGTAAAAGTAGAAGTACTCAGATCTTGTACTTGAGTAAAAGTAGAAGTACCAGAGTGTAGGAATACTCTGTTACAGTAAAAGTCCTGCATTCAAAATGTTCCTCAAGTAAAAGTAGAAAAGTATTAGCATCAAAATATAGTGAAAGTAGCGACAGTAAAAGTATTCATTGTGCAGATTGGTCCATTTCAGAATAATATATATGATATGTTTTATAATGATTGATCATTAAAGTGTTCTCAAAGCTGGTAAAGGTGCAGCTAGTTTGAATGACTTTGTATACTGCAGGGTAGCTTGTGAATTTACTCCAGGTGGAACTAAAGTCTGATTTAACACTTGATTATATTTCACATCATTCATCCAGATCTGTAAAGTAACTAAAGGTATTAAATACATGTAGTGGAGTAGAAGTACACCATTTACCTCTGAATTGTAGTGGGGTAAGTACAAAGCAGCATAAAATGGAAATACTTAAGTACAACATTGTAAAACACTTTTCTGCTTTTATCTTGTATATCTATCTCTATGCTGCCTGCAAACACACACAGGTGTCTCATTGTATGTCATACACTACATATAAATGCTCATTATCAGTTTATTGGTGAAGAGGAAGGAAGTAACTCTGTCACATAACAAATAAAACGTGAAGTTATCTTACACTTTCTGTCAATTCATTTCAAGTTTCTTCACACTTCCTTGTTCTCTAGTAGTGCACACACAAACACACAAACACACACACACACACACACACACACACACACACACACACACACACACACACACACACACACACACACACACACACACACACACACACACACACACACACACTCACATTATAATAACACACTTGTTTCAATCATAACCATCATAATAATAAACTTGTGTTCTGATATTAGGGTCATGCAGAGTCAGGCAGCTGTCCCTTTAAGAGAGAGAGAGGGGGGGGGGGTTGGCGCGTGCATGTGTGTGTGCATGGGAGAGCGAGCGAGAGTGAGCGAGGGGTGGTATGTGTTTTTGAAGTGAACGAAGCAGCAGCAAAGGTCTGTCGAGTGTCTTCACAGTTAGATCTGTAACAAAGACCTTAATAAATGCAACGGCCTCCCAAAGAAGAGCTCGCCTGTCTGCCTTATTGAAAAGTGGGTTATTGAACCCAAAGTTTGTTGCTTCGGCCCTGGAAGACTGCAGAGAGTCACATGTTATGTTGCTTTGATGAATCATAACACAGGAAATAAAAAAAGTTTAAAGTACTTGTAGAAGTCTCATTGGACTCTAGGACGCTGATGTTCTGACATCCAGTAAAACAGAGTAAATCATGTGTTAGAAAGCAGAGCCTGGTGTTAACACTCACCCTGTTGTCCTCCTGCATAAGATTGTTCCCTATTATATATATATATATATATATATATTTGTTTCTGGATTAATAACCCTGCTGCATTGATTGCATATATTACTGTATTTTCCCAGAATACAGAATGTGTGCCTCTGCATGTTGAGGTTACAACCACATTAACATTTAGTCTTCACAATTAACTTAAGACAAACACAACTGAGTTAAAATTATAGTTAGTGTAGTTCATACTGTCCTGACTGAGCGCAGGCACCTGTAACCCTGGCTGCTGTGCTCTCAGTGTTTTGCCTCCCTGTTCCTGCCTGTTGGCGTCAGCTGATAGAGGTGTTATGATTCTATCTTGTTATCCACAATGTTGATTATTCTCTCTGAACTAGCTAAATACACGGGTCTGGGGTAGAGTTCTTCAGAATTGATTGTGGCGTCTCAACCGTGTGGTCAAACCGTGGCCCGTGACATGTCTTGTGAATTCTCCTGCCGAAACTCCAAATAGACCGTCAGTGTTTGCCATCAAAGCTCCAGCTCTCCTCGTGTCTCCTTTGAGTCCTGACTCCTCCATTGCTACAGACGTTTCCCCCACAGTTAGATCAAGAGGGTAATAGACCTTTTTTTAATTGATTTCTAATGATTTCAACCCACCATTGAGCACTGTTAAAAGCAACAAATGAAACATCAGATACAAAGAGAACCATTGATGTCTGAGCTGGACTGATCCATTTTTTGAAGGCTTAATATTTCTCAAATATACTGAATACACAGAAAACAAAAAAAGGCTTAATTTAATCAAATGTTTGGATGTCTAAATGTCCTCCAATTCTGGAATGATCCAAATAAAAAGTGAGTCAAGCTCCAGCAAGAGGACAATATTGAAATGTTATCAGATTCACCTGCTAGCTAGCAGTTAGCATTAATTAGCATTGCTACTGTAACCCTTTATGTAGCCTTACCCTGCTCGTAGGCGATCTGTAATGCTAACGATGGCACAGTACTTGAGTAAATGTACTTTACTTCCCACCTCTGCTATAATATATATTGATATATATATACTACTATATTATAACACAACCAAGCCTCAACTATGTCTTATACCCCACAATATATTATAATTTACTATATTTACGTAAACTTGTTTTACCTCTAAATACTCTTCCATAATTTGGATTTTTATTCTATATTTATCTTATTTTATTTTACTTCACCTGCGTTTTTCTCCGTCCAGTTGCAATAACTGGATTTCCTCCTCGTGGATCTAATGAAGGTGCATCTTGATGTAATCCAACGTAAAGATTACAAATAAATAAATACACAACAATAAGAAATGATTAATAAAAACAGGGTTTATTTAATTCACCTGACAGATAATTACAAAACAAAACCATCAAACTTCTGTTTTCCCTTCAGTCTGTACTTTAAATGTGCTTTGCAGAATGAAATGACTGCTAACAGATATCTTATTATTATAACTTATTTTCTCTTAGCTTACAATATAACATGTTGTTCTTTCTTATTGGACAAAACAGAAACACACATTTTAAAAGGTCCCCTATTATGCAAAATCCACTTCTTCATGTCTCTTCTACATCAACATGTGTCCCTTCTTCTTCATGTCTCTTCTACATCAACATGTGTCCCCTCTTCTTCATGTCTCTTCTACATCAACATGTGTCCCCTCTTCTTCATGTCTCTTCTACATCAACATGTGTCCCCTCTTCTTCATGTCTCTTCTACATCAACATGTGTCCCCTCTTCTTCATGTCTCTTCTACATCAACATGTGTCCCCTCTTCTCCATGTCTCTTCAACATCAACATGTGTCCCCTCTTCTTCATGTCTCTTCTACATCAACATGTGTCCCCTCTTCTTCATGTCTCTTCTACATCAACATGTGTCCCCTCTTCTTCATGTCTCTTCTACATCACCATGTGTCCCCTCTTCTTCATGTCTCTTCTACATCACCATGTGTCCCCTCTGTGTAAAGAGATTCTAACGATGTTTTGTCTTGTGTAACCATTAGCCAATCACCAACCAAGGTAACCCCCCCCCCCTTATCACCTGAATCTCCTCCTAGAGCACCATTAGCCGCGTTCACACCAAGTACTTTCCTGTACTTAGTTCCGGCACTAAGAGCCCTGGCGCTTTTAACCCCAGGGTACTTAGTACAGATCGCGTTCACACCGGAGTACTTTTCCCTGAGGGAAGATTACAAGTACAGTAGGTGGCGGTAAGCACCTTAAAGTTGTTTGCAACCCGCTACAAAACAAGAGAAGAAGAAGAAAAACTGATACAGGATCTGTTTAATCGCCATGTCGGTTTTCTTTATTGCACTCTCAAGACATAACATTAAATAGAAATATTTTAAATGTAACTAAAGTGTCAGTTGTACATGTCAGTAAACATTGTCAATATAAAATAAAGTGTCAGTTGTACTATATAATAACAGTAATAACAATATAAATAAACTCCCAGCTGTAGGGAGTCTCAGCAGCAAACCCACCTTTATTATATATCTTCCTGAGACCCACTGCATCCGTCTGCCATAAACACTATGCAAACATACATGTTAGTTTTGGCCCATAGTGGACTCCATGTTGTGTTGTGTGAAATGGGGGGGAATTAAAAGTTTAGGTCAAATAATATTTAAAATTATATAAATTGTCATATTTGTGTATGTGCCCCTGCCATTCCCCCACAAGGTTGCAACATTGATGATAAATAAATGACAAATAAAGCTTTGCCAGTTTATAACCGATGAAACATGATGGTATCAGAATAATCACTTACATGTGATGTATAGGATGCTACACAGGTCACAAAAGATAAAGTGTCAGGAGAAATAAGCTTAATCGCCATGTCGGTTTTCTTTATTGCACTCTCAAGACATAACATTAAATAGAACAATTTGAAATGTAAATAAAGTGTCAGTTGTACATGTCAGTAAACATTATATATAAAATAAAGTCATAACAGTAATAACAATATAAAATAAACTGTCCCAGGTGTAGGGATAGTCTCAGCAGCATGCACACCTTAGTGCAACGTTGTGTGTCGTGTGTCAGTATTTACAAAAACTATACCAAATAAACTGTTATTAAATGCAGTTTGTCGCTCATCCTGCCGCTGCGCCGACGCTTCCTCATGGCGCAGCGCCCACACTTCATCCTGGTGCTGCTGGCGCTCCATCTGCTGCTTGAACACTTCTGCCTGCGCTCCATCGAGGTGAGCATCTTGTCCTCCGTTTCCTGGGCCTTGGTGAACAGCACCATCTGATCTCCACGCAGCGACTCATTCACCACGGCACGCCGGTCCTCCAACGCCTGGGCGGTGTCAAAAAAATTCGCATCCCGTGTCCGCTTTCCTAAGAGGGGAAAATAAGCAATATACAATATACAAGTTTAGTCGCCATGTAGTTTTACAACATACTAGGAATGTGTTTTTTGTATTTTCACAAATAGAATTAAGGTTTCACAAATCTGAAACTGTGTTATAAAGAATCTTTTGACTCTCTGGGATAATCCAGTCCAGATTTGATGAGTCTAGGTATAGTGGTTTTAGATCAGGACCTGGTCTAATGTGGTCTACATGTAAAAAAAGCACTGAAATCTCCCTTTTTTTTTATTTTCACAAATAGAATTAAGGTTTCACAAATCTGAAACTGTGTTATAAAGAATGTTTGGCCTCTCTGGGATAATCCAGTCCAAATAAATCGGCTATGCAGCGATTTAAGAGGTTCAAACACGGAGGATTGTTCCTTTTTGAAGAGTGCTTCATGTATGCTTGAACTTTGTTAATGTTGTTGAGGCAAGTTAAACATAAAATATGATGAATATTATGAAATAAACATGATTGTGAACATCAGTTCGATGCGTAACGTTCTTTCAAGACAAAGTTACAGTGTGTGTGTACTGTGTGCTCGGGGCCGGTGTTAGCCTATTATGGCTAGCATGGCTAGCTTGATCTACTGAGCAAATAAAAGTACATCTGAGACCATTATTGTGCAGATTAAAACCCCAGTGCATGTAGTTGATTTTACCTTCGTCGTGGTCGTCATCGTTGGCCACTGAATCCGCCGTTTGTAGTCCTGCCCGAGTTTCTTTATTTTTAGCCGGTGTGCCGTGGGGCTGTGCACATTCCCAGGTCGAGTGAAAGCTACTGAACTGGCTTCAGTGCATTCCCTGGGTCGCGTCCTCTGCGTAGATCTCCAGAAGCGCCGACACCTCCTCATCATTTCTTGATGCTTGCCATAACTGCTTTCAAAAACAAACACAACGCACGGAGCGTTGTGTTTTTGTAGCGAGGAAAAACAATGGCGTCTCCACACAACATTTTCAGAGTTGTACGGGCGTGGTTTGCAATTCGCCCAGCCAATCAGCACTGGGGCACTTTTGGAGCACTTTTCACCCACAGAAAAGTACGCTCTCTGAGCTGGCTCTAAAAATGGGGGTAAAAGTACCCGAGATTAAGTACGATTTTTGGTGTGAACGCGACATAAGGGGTACTCACGGAACTAAAACGCGAAAAGTACGGTGAAAGTACTCCGGTGTGAACGCGGCTAATGTGTTCTTTTTAACCAAATCTCTCTCAGAGGGGCGTGGGGAGGGGCTCCTTATTTTCATCTAAAGTAACAGACAGAGAATCAGCACTTTGGAAACAGGGCTGAAACAGAGGGGATTATGGGATGCTGCAATGATCTGTTTGGTGTTTCAGCCAATCAGAGACAGGTTCTGTATATATCTGAGACCTGTGATATATTGTTGAAAAGAGCATAATAGGGGACCTTTAAAGCGTAACCTTTTCAATATCAATTATTTTGTATTTGACTGTATGTCCACTGTAATATAGAGAAACTTGTTTAAAATGATTCAAAAGGAAAATATGATGTAGACCATAAAATGCACCTTATAGTTCACTGAATGATATTATTATTTTAAATTACATTAATCTTAATGATAGTTAAGTTGATGATTGCATTTGTCACCATTACTGCTACATGAAAATGCAGAAATCAAATCCTCCCACACATAAATGAAACCTGTATTCAAACCATTCATTTCCCTTTGTTGCTTTCCCTGCTTTCACTAAAGTGCAAAGAATTTGTGAAGAATTGGCAAAGATACAGAAAAAAACACCAAAATAATTTCACACTGCGCATGCAAACACTCATTCAGATTAAACATATTAGAGAACATCACCTCTCATTGGCTGAACAGGTCCTTACAATGTGTGATTCAGTCATTTGACTGATTTTAGGCTTTCAAAGTATATAAATGGTTGTTAACGCTTATAGGCAACATGAGACAGTTTTAAATTCATTTTAGGCCAATTAATACGGTGTTTGATAGTTGCAAACGTGCTACAACCGCCCAGAAACATTTCTATTAGGAGAAACCCGCTGCAGCTTGCAAACGCTGCAAATATAAAAACACAAATGTTCCAAAACACAGGGGACACTAAAAAGTGACGCACACAGCTGGGAGACCAGGGGACACTAAAAGGTGACGCACACAGCTGGGAGACCAGGGGACACTAAAAGGTGACGCACACAGCTGGGAGACCAGGGGACACTAAAAAGTGACGCACACAGCTGGGAGACCAGGGGACACTAAAGAGTGACGCACACAGCTGGGAGACCAGGGGACACTAAAAGGTGGCGCACACAGCTGGGAGACCAGGGGAGACTAAAAAGTGACATTTTTACCTGTGCTAGACTATGGTGATTTGATCTACATGAATGCACCTGCCCATTGCCTGGAAAGGTTAGATGCCGCCTATCACAGTGCTCTGAGATTTGTTACTAACTGTAAAGCACTTACTCATCACTGTACCCTGTATGCCAAGGCAGGTCTGCCTTCACTTACTGTTCGGAGGCTCAGTCATTGGTACATGTTCATCTACAAAGCCATGCTGGGTAAACTACCTTCTTATATCTGCTCCTTGATCTCACGGAGAGTGGCAAGTAGCTATTGCCTGAGATCACAGGATGTGTTTTTATTACATGTGCAAAGTGCTAGGACTGTTTTAGGTGCTAAAGCTTTTATGTGCGCTGCTCCTCTAGCTTGGAACACTATGCAAAAAATATTGAAACTCAGCATTTTGATTCCCTTGCATCATTTTAAAGCACGACTGGATGAAATATTATTGGATACCTGTAAATGTAAATAGATGCTAATGTATACCCCTGTAATTATGTTGTGATGTCCTTTTTGTTTTCTGTTTGTTTTTATATGTGTAACTCAATGTACCGCAGGTCTCCCTTGTAAAAGAGATCGTTGATCTCAATGGGATTTTTAAACTGGATAAATAAAGGCTACAAACAAACAAGCACACAGCTGGGAGACCAGGGGAGACTAAAAAGTGACGCACACAGCTGGGAGACCAGGGGAGACTAAAAAGTGACGCACACAGCTGGGAGACCAGGGGACACTAAAGAGTGACGCACACAGCTGGGAGACCAGGGGACACTAAAGAGTGACGCACACAGCTGGGAGACCAGGGGACACTAAAGAGTGACGCACACAGCTGGGAGACCAGGGGACACTAAAGAGTGACGCACACAGCTGGGGAGACCAGGGGAGACTAAAAAGTGACGCACACAGCTGGGAGACCAGGGGACACTAAAGAGTGACGCACACAGCTGGGAGACCACGGGACAGTAAAAAGTGACACACACAGCTGGGAGACCAGGGGACACTAAAGAGTGACGCACACAGCTGGGAGACCAGGGGACACTAAAGAGTGACGCACACAGCTGGGAGACCAGGGGACACTAAAAGGTGGCGCACACAGCTGGGAGACCAGGGGAGACTAAAAAGTGACGCACACAGCTGGGAGACCAGGGGAGACTAAAAAGTGACGCACACAGCTGGGAGACCAGGGGACACTAAAAAGTGACGCACACAGCTGGGAGACCAGGGGACACTAAAGAGTGACGCACACAGCTGGGAGACCAGGGGACACTAAAAGGTGGCGCACACAGCTGGGAGACCAGGGGAGACTAAAAAGTGACGCACACAGCTGGGAGACCAGGGGAGACTAAAAAGTGACGCACACAGCTGGGAGACCAGGGGACACTAAAGAGTGACGCACACAGCTGGGAGACCACGGGACAGTAAAAAGTGACACACACAGCTGGGAGACCAGGGGACCCTAAAGAGTGACGCACACAGCTGGGAGACCAGGGGACACTAAAAGGTGGCGCACACAGCTGGGAGACCAGGGGAGACTAAAAAGTGACGCACACAGCTGGGAGACCAGGGGAGACTAAAAAGTGACGCACACAGCTGGGAGACCAGGGGACACTAAAGAGTGACGCACACAGCTGGGAGACCACGGGACAGTAAAAAGTGACACACACAGCTGGGAGACCAGGGGACCCTAAAGAGTGACGCACACAGCTGGGAGACCAGGGGACACTAAAGAGTGACGCACACAGCTGGGAGACCAGGGGACACTAAAGAGTGACGCACACAGCTGGGACGGAGCGCTTGGTGACATTCAGGATGATAAAGCTGAACAACTGTCTCTGTCTCAGAGTGAGTCTGTCTCATAACTGTTAGTGTTTGTCAGGATATCTGAAATGACTAGGTTAGCTACGTTAGCTAGCGAGCTTACAGCAGATCTGCAGTAACAACAGAAGGAGTCATGTGATCACATTGTTAAAATAAGACCATAAAACACTTTAGGTAAGTTTCCAACAACAGAGACAGTTGTCACCTTTTAGTGTCCCCTGGTCTCCCAGCTGTGTGCGTCACTCTTTAGTGTCCCCTGGTCCTCCACCCTGCTGAAAAAAACAGCTATAGACCAGCTTAAGATGGTTGCTGGTTTTAGCTGGTTTTAGCTGTTTTTAGCTGGTTTTTGCTGGTTTTAGCTGGTGTTAGGCTGGTTTAGTTGGTTTACCAGCATAGACCAGCATGGATGTCATGCTGGTCTATGCTGGTTTTAGCTGGTAGTTAAGCTGGATGCTGGTGAAGCTGGTATTTATGCTGGTCTACCAGCAGTCTTGCTGGCTAAACTGAAACAGACACAGACAGACAGAGAGGGCGGGGGACGGCGAGACGGCAGTGGTTGAAACAAAGCGGTATGTTTTGACTGGCACTAATAGGCACTAACGGCACAACGGTCAAGGAGTGAAGAAGATCAGTTGAGCGTTTCTGTGACTCCGCCCAGCGGCTGCTCTTCTGAGAGGCACCGCTCTGACAGCTCTGTCTACTGGGAAACGCGCTAAAAGTCCTTCTGGAGGTAAGCAACACTACACAATTTCACCAAGTCTGATAGTAAAAGCTTTCTCGAAGGTTCGTTTTGCTTTCTTACAACGTTACGTTAATGTTAACTTAATATTACGTTTGCTAGGAGGCTAGCTGTCTTAGCTATCAACAGTTAGCAGCTAACGTTTTCTGCAGTTTGTGTTTCCCCTGAAAAAGGTGATGTAGTTATTTAAGGGTAAGTTAACTTAACGTTATCTTACAAGTTGAGAGAGTTACGTTTTGTTTAAAATTGTCAATGTAATGCCATTAGAGGTTTTGTGTTGAACATGAAGTTAGCAAACTGTAGCTCTCTACCAAAGGTTAACATGTTAAGCTGTACTTTGTGTGGCAGCTCGCTTAATACAAAGAGGGTTTTTGTGCTTCATTGTAAACTTGTCTTACAAATGTGTGTTAATCTACCTGAAATTGTAGGGACAGTTTTTTTCTACTCAATGATACAGACCATTGTTGAGGAGATGCAAAACATACTGTAAATGAGTTGGGTCTGACATACTTTGAGTAATGTTACTTTGTTGTTACTTTAAAAAATGAAACATTATCAGAAGAGGATATCACCAAAGTGTGTGATTCTGTCAGGGGATTTGATCTGTTCTCTGCATGTCGTACAGGGCCTATGTACACACTGCTCTGGTATTAATTAAAAATATAATTGTAAAATGTAAGTCTCCCGCTCTTGTCATCGTTCAGGCTTTGCATTTGAACTCCTGTGACTGGTTGCGGTCTTGAAGGGAATGACTTCCTGGCCTTCCTGACATCCAGGAAAATGGTGAGATTCTAATCCATTTCAATGCCAAAAGCAAGTTATTGTTTTAAACTTTTTTAATATGATTTTTTGGGGAATTTCAGTTTTATTGGACAGTAGAGATCTAATGGAAACAGTGGAGAGGGAGGAGATGATATGCAGCAAAAGGCCGAGCCGGATGGTTGCTGCTCCATGTGGAACGTGTTCTATCAGGTAAAGCACTTTGGTAGCCAGCAGTGGCGGCCGGTGGTCTTTTTTTTTGGTGGGGCTCTTGACGTACCGTAAGTGACCTACCCGGGGGGTCCGGGGGGGTTTCCCCCCGCAAATTTTTTTCGAGAAATGACCCCTTAAATGATGACTTCTGGTGATGTTAGAGGGGGGGGGGAAGGAGAAATCGAGGCTTAAAAATATGAGAAGACTGATCAATACCTCCATAATCTTCAGTGTGGAAAATATTATTTATCAACCTGAACATCTACTACTTTACCAGGAATTTGTGTTCTCAGAACTGGTCTGTTTTTTTCTTTCTTAAAACTGTTCATGTTTTATGAACCAACACCTTCACCAAGTAGCTTTACAGTGAACTGCATGTGAGATATAAAATTAATAGCATCTTTTCAGTAGCATTAATTATAAATATTTAAGTGGTTCAATACAAGTCACTACAGCATTTCAAACTGAACTGTGAATAAATGCAATTTAAAAAAAATAACCACAGCACAAAATGTCATAAATTGTGTTTTTTTCTTTGTTTCTCTGAGGATTATTTACAAACAGGCTTATTTAAATATAGCAATAACTCAGAAATGAAAAAGCTACATCGTCTAACACGAACAACCAGTTAGCATAATGATAATATATGTGTTATGTACAATGTAACTGGCAAGGCTAGAGCAAGAAAGAACATAAAGTTTGCAAAAGGTTTAAATAACTTCAAGTATCTGTCTTCAGATTACGTGGAGGTTTTAGTCCGATGGGAAGCAGATTTTAAGCGACACCGAAGATAAACCAAAAATGTGGTGGAGCTGCAAACCGTGTAGTGTTGCTGGGACAGAACAGGAGCTATAACCGTTGGAAAATACATCACAGACAATGCAACAAACGTGGAGACAGAACAATCACTTCTGTGATAAATGCCCACTTATTAATAAACTTCTAACAACCATGGGAAACCTCCTCTCTACATATAAAGTGATATCCAAGCATGGGAAACAAAAGACAGCATTTACCTGTTTGCATCCAGCTAGCCAAGCCTTTCTTGTGTACCAGCTACTAAGCCTCGTGTATAAATGTTGTCTTTTTCACGAGATTGCTGCGATATATTCAAATCGGGTTGGTCCGGTGCAAGGTCTTTAAGCAACAATTTATCTGCCAAACTTCTCCTTTCGAAAGGATTGGAGATTAGCTCTTGAACAGAATTAGCCGGGGACCGAGGTCCGGAGACTCCACCTGCACACGAAGCCATCCTCATCAACTACTGCGTCAACCGGATACGAGTCACTGTCCAAACTACTCACAGACTGCACTGGGCGCTGACATTGGCGCCCGGTGACCGTCATCTTTGACGACGCTGATTGGCTGAAATTATATTTTCGCGGCATAGTTTACACGTTACAGATAGCAACAGTCAGCTGCTGGTGGCTGCTGCTGCACTGGTTGAAGGCTCCTCTCTTAGCGCCCAGACGAGAGAAGGTGCATGGGCAAGTCCAGGCAGGAAACATGTGACTTATCAGTAACTTTAGACATCGTAACACAATTTTAAACGAGATTTTATTGTAGATTATACATTTTACTGATACCAATTATATAATATTTACCTTGTTCATTAAAAATAAAAATAAAAACATATATATTTTTTTAAACATATTTTTTTTTTTTTATTTTAATTTTAATTATTATTTATTTTTATTTTTTTCAATATGGGAAGAGGTGGGGCGGCGCCCCTAGCGCCCCTATGGACCGGCCGCCACTGGTACCCAGTTATTTATGGTATTGAGTTTGAATTTAGCCTTTGGAAGGTATTTTCCAACAGTGCATTGTAAAGACTGAAAAAACAGGCTCAAGTTAAAGCTTGACATGATTTGGTCTTTTACTTAAAGGTGGGGTAGGTCATTTTGGAGAAACCAGCTCGAGTGCGCTAGAATTTGAAAATACACAACCGGAAAAAAATCTGCCACTTCCTTACAGAGCCCCTTCTCCAACACACACGAGCGCGCACATGACCAATGAGGGCACGAGATAAGTTTGTGCACAGATGGAAGGCTGACAGGCAGGTAGGCCATCCAGTTACTTTAGCCGGGCCGGCTAAAATGATTGGTCGTGCTTTTTACAGTACTACGGCTTCCACAGATAAAAGGTGACTAAAAGGTGACGCACACAGCTGGGAGACCAGGGGACACTAAAGAGTGACGCACACAGCTGGGAGACCAGGGGACACTAAAGAGTGACGCACACAGCTGGGAGACCAGGGGACACTAAAAAGTCTCCCACAGCTCGGAGACCAGGGGACACTAAAGAGTGACGCACACAGCTGGAAGACCAGGGGACACTAAAGAGTGACGCACACAGCTGGGAGACCAGGGGACACTAAAGAGTGACGCACACAGCTGGGACGGAGCGCTTGGTGACGTTCAGGATTATAAAGCTGAACAACTGTCTCTGTCTCAGAGTGAGTCTGTCTCATAACTGTCAGTGTTTGTCAGGATATCTGAAATGACTAGGTTAGCCACGTTAGCTAGCGAGCTTACAGCAGATCTGCAGTAACAACAGAAGGAGTCATGTGATCACATTGTTAAAATAAGACCATTAAACATTTTAGGTAACAGAGACAGTTGTCACCTTTTAGTGTCCCCTGGTCTCCCAGCTGTGTGCGTCACTCTTCAGTGTCCCCTGGTCTCCCAGCTGTGTGCGTCACTCTTCAGTGTCCCCTGGTCTCCCAGCTGTGTGCGTCACTCTTTAGTGTCCCCTGGTCTCCCAGCTGTGTGCGTCACTCTTCAGTGTCCCCTGGTCTCCCAGCTGTGTGCGTCACTCTTCAGTGTCCCCTGGTCTCCCAGCTGTGTGCGTCACTCTTTAGTGTCCCCTGGTCTCCCAGCTGTGTGCGTCACTCTTTAGTGTCCCCTGGTCTCCCAGCTGTGTGCGTCACTCTTCAGTGTCCCCTGGTCTCCCAGCTGTGTGCGTCACTCTTTAGTGTCCCCTGGTTTCTGTTGTGTTTTGAGCTTTTTGCAGCGTTTCCTTTATGCAGCTTTTAGTAAACACTGCTCAAGTTGGTGATCATGTTTCTTCATTTCTTTGCATATGTTTTGGCACATTTGTGTTTTTATATTTGAATCGTTTCTGAAACTGCAGAGCGTTTCTCCTGATGGAAATGTTTTGGGCCGTAGTAAGGCGTTCGCTCCCGTCGGCCACCGTACTTTAAGCTTCTATTGTGACAATAAACTTAATCTAACTTGAGATTAAAAATGCAGCAGAAGCACCGGTTAAAACAGAGAAATGGGAGGAAACGCCACACACACATATACACACGCACACGCACACGCACACGCACACGCGCACACACACACACACACACACACACACACACACACACACACACACACACACACACATACACACACACACAGTATGAAAGTAACATTATAAAAACGGATTAGTTTACAGTTGTGGCTTCGTGGGCAATAGTCAAGTTTCTGTCAGAAATCATTCCCTCTGGACCCCCGACGGTGTGGCACATTTATTTTTATGCTGCTCAATAAAAATATGAAAGCCGAACGAGAGGAAATTAATGCAGATTTTTGGTGATTTTCAATAAGAAATATAAAAATGGTGATTGTCCCCAAACATGGCTGCAGAGTCATGGATGGAAAATTCATTTTTAGTGTTAATTAGACGACAAATTCTGATTAATAAAGGGTTGTTTTTCAGTCTACAGCATCCTATTTAGGTTTTACAAGCTGCCAATGTAGCACAACTACCACGGGAATATAAAATAAATGAGAATTTTTCAAAACATCCATGGTGGTTATTCAAATATCAGCGTAAAGTGACAATTATGCGACTAAAATCAATGTGACTCAATGCACTGCCACTTTGATCATTCAGAGGGATTTTCCTATAAAACCACTTGTATAAAAGTTCAAATATTATTAAATATGAAATGTTATTATCATGACTCTATATGATAAAAGGACCATGCAGTTTGACTTCACAGGAGTTGTGTACACATATCTTAAAATACGATAGAAACTTGTTATTAGAACTCTTTTATGTGTAATTTCTCTTCATTTTTCTTAAAAAGTTCAGGTAACACTTTAGATTAAGGTACACATATTCACCATCAACTAGTTGTTCATTTACACATTAGAGTCAAACTACTAGCTTATTGGTTATGAACAAGACTTCACTTTAAAATAGGGAACTTATTCTGAGTTAGAAAAACCTCATTTTGAGTTATTTTGACACAATTAACACTTGTAGTTTCATGTGTTGTTACATAAGAATAGACCATATTTGTTAGGTGTTATTATGAGAGTTATTAGGCCCATATTGAGCATATTAAGACCCTAAATCATGCACAACAACGTCCTTACTTACAATAAATAAGCTCTCATTAGAGGGTTATTGAGGACAAACTTAACTAATGGCCTTTAGAATATGGTCATGTAGAATAAGGCATTAATTTGTGGTGTTATTTTACAGTCGGTGGTCACTACCGCCATCTTGCGGTTATGGTGGGTACAACACAAAGCTGAGTATTCATTAATTTTCTACTATCAGAGGTAGAAGAAGTACTCAGATCTTGTAGTAAAAGTAGAAGTACTCAGATCTTGTACTTGAGTAAAAGTTTAAGTACTCAGATCTTGTACTTGAGTAAAGTAGAAGTACACAGATCTTGTACTTGAGTAAAAGTACCAGAGTGTAGGAATACTCGGTTACAAGTAAAAGTAAAAGTATTAGCATCAAAATATAGTTAAAGTACCACAAATAAAAGTATTCATTGTGCAGATTGGTCCATTTCAGAATAATATATATGATATGTTTTATAATTATTGATCATTAAAGTGTTCTCAAAGCTGGTAAAGGTGCAGCTAGTTTTAATGACTTTGTATACTGCATATACTATGTTTAAAATATTTTTAAAAGATCAGAG
Organism: Trematomus bernacchii; assembly: GCF_902827165.1. NCBI lineage: Eukaryota > Metazoa > Chordata > Actinopteri > Perciformes > Nototheniidae > Trematomus > Trematomus bernacchii. Next base: position 119,851 of record NW_022987615.1, read on the forward strand.
AGCCAGCCTCTCGTCCAACATCAGTGTGTGACCTCACTAATGCTCTTCTGGATGAAAGGGCTTCCCACAGACACACTCCAAGATCTGTAGAAAGCCTTCCCAGAAGAGTGGAAGCTGTTATAGCTGCAAAGGGGGACCAAGTTCAAATGAATGCCTAAGAGTTTGGAATGGGATGTCCTGAAAGCTCCTGTAGGTGTAATCAGAATCAGAATCAGAATCAGAATCAGAATCAGAATACCTTTATTAGTCCCACAGAGGATACATGTACATTGTTACAGCAGAAAGAGCCAGAGACAGCTTCATGTTACCTAAAGCATGCATACAACAAAGTATTCAAGATTTAAAAAAGAAATGATAATAGGTGTTATAGTCTGTGTTGTTGTGTGGGGGGTCTACTAGGGGTTGTGGTGGTTATATAGTCTGACCGCTGCAGGAAGGAAGGACCTGCGGTATCTCTCTAATGTGTAGGTGGTCCAATACTTTTGTCTATATTGTGTATAATTGAGTATCATCCGCATAACAATGAAAATGTCCCGAGTGATTCCTTATTGCCTAAAGGAAGCGTATATAATGTGAACACAATAGGTCCAAGCTCTGAGCCCTTATGCTTTGCTGTGGCAGAACTGGCTGGATCAAATCAAACAGAACTCTAAACACATTTTCAGCTCTGCACACAATCTGCAATTCAACTCTGCACTTTCTAAAACACTGCACACGGTTCTCTGAGTAACACACAGAGATCTGACATATTCACCTGTCAGCCATTTTCAACACACTGCCATTAAACATGCTACACATATGAGCCAATGAACAGATACACATGCCAGCTGACCGTTAACGCCTGGCTGCTTTACTGCTGACTCATCAATCAGGATATAAGTACAAGAAGTGGGATATTTATTTTAAAAATGTGTTTTTTATCACAGAGCTGAGAAAATAATATTTATTATAAAAAAATCAAATATCCTGTTTATGAAATACACAAGAAAAAAAAAAAAGATTTAAGAACAAATTAACATTAAATTTAAGCAAAACAAATATTATGCTATTTGGAAAACATAAAACAAATCCTCAGGTGCAATTAATACTAGATAACATAAACATAGAAAGAGTATATGAAATGAAGTTCCTTGGTGTGGTTTGAGAGCACAAAATCAGCTGGAAACCTCATATCAATCATGTAAAAGCAAAACTGGCTAAGACTATCGCAATATTGGGGAAAGCAAGACACATTCTGGACTACAACTCATTATGCTCTGTATAACATATTGCCATGTCTGAGTTACTGTGTGGAGATTTGGGGAAACACTTACAAAACCAACCTACAGCCGTTATGCACATTACAAAAAAGGGCTATAAGAATAATCAATAATGTTGGATATCTTGAACACACTCATTCATTACTCTTGAAGTCACACACACTGAAGTTTACTGATCTGGTTACATTTAAAACGGCACAAATCATGTACAGAGCAAGACATAATCTACTTCCTAGGAAATTACAAACATTGTTCATAGACAGAGAGGGCGGGTATAACTTGAGAGGAAATCTACATTTGAAACAACTCAAGGTCAGAACAACTGTGAGAAGTATGAGTAGAACAATCTGTGGGGTGATTTGATGGAACGGTTTGGAGCAGGAGTTCAAACAAAGCACAAATATAATTCACTTTAAAAGGATGTACAGAAACACTTTCTTGGAAAACTATGAGAATGATTTAAGGTGATTGAAGATGAGAAATGATTGTAAATGTATGTATAAATGTAAATATGTAAGTAGGAATAACTTGCAGAAATGATTTAAAGGATAATCATTGATCAGCGGTAAGTAAGGGGTGGGAATTAATAAGCATTTGCTTCCTCCCGCTCCCTTTCGGACACATATAATTTATTATTATAATTAATATGAATATTGATAAATACTGTATTCTAACAATACGGTATTCTGTTTTTCACATTTGTTTTTTTTTATTTGTTTTTTTAATCTGTTCGAAATAAAGATGGAAATGAAAAAAAAATGAAATGAAGTCGTTAATTCATGAGAAAAGCACTCTGATAGAAAGTCAGAAACATTTGAAATATTTGTTGAAAACAAATGTAATAAAATGTCCAAAGAAAGTATTCAGAGTAATTCTTATTACAGTTTTATAATTGTTTTATATATTCCTCAAATGATCTGCTTTGACTGCAGCTTGAGAAACTTCTGGATTCAGTCTGAAAGCATCCTTTTTTAACTTTAATCATGACCTTTAATAATGTTGTAGTTTAGTTTAACTCTGAGAGGTGGACTGGCTGGACTCCTCACTGGGACTCTGGTTCTGGACCAGCTTGCAGGGTCCAGGAGTTCTTGGAGAGAAGGAGCGCTTCCTGCCGCAGGACTCGGGGGATGGGAGTTCCTGAACATGGAGAAACAGCTTCAGTTATTATGCTCCAAATATCTGGAACAAAGTCACAGAAAGAATGTGTCTGCAGCTCAGAGAGTCCTGCTGGGAACCCACACATGTTGAGGAGCCCAAAGTGTGATGAGAGAAATGTACAGTACGGGTCCCCAGCACATAGAAGCTGCCGGATGCTAACCTGCATATGTTGGGAGAGCTTTACAGATCAGGAGGGGAACTAAGTACATTTACTCAAGTACTGTACTTAAGTACTATTTAGAGGTACTTGTACTTTACCTGAGTATTTACATTTTATTCTACTTTGTACTTCTTCTCCTCAACAGTTCAGAGGTAAATGGTGTACTTTTTCTCCACTACATGTATTTAATACCTTTAGTTACTTCACAGATCTGGATGAATGATGTGAAATCTAACCAAGTGTTAAATCAGACTTTAGTTCCACCTGGAGTAAATCCACAAGCTACCCTGCAGTATACAAAGTCATTCAAACTAGCTGCACCTTTACCAGCTTTGAGAACACTTTGATGATCAATCATTATAAAACATATCATATATATTATTCTGAAATGGACCAATCTGCACAATGACTACTTTTACTGTCGCTACTTTCACTATATTTTGATGAGAATACTTTTATACTTTTACTTGAGTAACATTTTTGAATGCAGGACTTTTACTGTAACTCAGTTCACTCTGGTACTTCTACTTTTACTCAAGTACAAGATCTGAGTACTTCTACTTTTACTACAAGATCTGAGTACTTCTACTTTTACTCAAGTACAAGATCTGAGTACTTCTACTTTTACTCAAGTATATTTTGATGGTAATACTGTAACAGACTGGTTATAATGTTGATGTTTTCAAGTGTTTTATTCTTCAGAGTTTATATACATTTTACAGAGTGTCAGTGAACGCGTCACTGTTTTGATAGACAGTTGTTGTGAAGAGAAACAGACAAAATGATGAAGAGAGAAAAACAAGAGTGTTGTTTTCCTCTGAGGACATGCTCCATGAAAGAGTTTCATATCTTGATGAATGGAGGATATTCAGTACTCACAGTTCTTCTGGATCTTGGCTCTGATCGTCTCATCCTCTCTGATCCTGTAGGGATGAACACAATCCAACAGTTATGGATCCAGTTTAAAATAAGTGTTTGTTCTTTGAGTCAGCTTCAGAGTCCTGACTGATCTCATGCTTTACATCCCATCATATCTTCTCTGCAAACACTACGACTGACTGCCACAGCTCTCAGCTGCATTACAGGAAGTAACAGTCATTAGTCAAGGAACTAAAAACATCCCATCAAAAACAGACTACCTTTTCCACTCTTCTGTCAAATCCCATATGTCTGGTGGAAAGTTGATTACTTACTAAATGTGGCTTTGCATTTTCAGCTGGCCTTCTATAGTTGATGGAAGAATGAAAGAGCCTGCAGTCAGTGGGTAACATCACTGATCTGTTGTGATTCCCCAGTGAGAGAAACACCTCCCTGTGTTTCATACAATACTGCTGAACCAGCAGAGACCCCTTACTGACCTGAGGGTCTCCAGTCTGCAGTCTGGACTCTCCACAAGATCTCTCAGCAGCTCCTCTGAATCCTGCAGAGTGTTTCCTCTCAGGTCCAGATCTCTCAGATGGATGTTGGACTTCAGAGCTGAGGCCAGAGCAGAACAGCTGATCTCTGACAAACAGCAGGCACTCAGTCTGAATAAAGAAAACATGATGAGGATACAAATCTGTTTATAATCCAATCAGATGTTACTCAACAACAACAACAATTGTACTCACTTACTTACTTTAATAATATAATTGTGTGATTCTTATTTGCTAATGTTTATCTATATTTACTACTTCTCACACTTCTTAGCTAAGCTTGGGGAAAGTCCTTATGAAGAAGATGTGTTGCGGTGTTGTTAGTGACTCTCTATGTGCACCAACAGTATGACCTTCACCTCAGGTGAACTGAGGACTTCCTGATACGGTCTCCCTAACTCCCTAACTCCCAGAATGCTACTTCATGGTCACCAAGCTTCCCCCCTCCCTTTCTCCTCTCTGTGTTTAAATATGCAACCCAAACTCTACTCTTCCTCTTCCACTCTGCAGACTGTATGCTCTCTGTGTGACTGACTGAACTTTCTTCAAGAAATAAAATACCACAAAGACAGCTGAATGCTTTGATTCTCTTTCCACATTTGATCAATAAATTCCCACCACAATTTAAAATTAAAATGACTTCAGATGACCTTTATTCAGACGTTATCGTTTACTAAATATTAAATACATGGATTTACTTTTTACAACTAACATCTATTACAGTTACTTTAAGAAACAGTCAACATGTATGTCTGCAGTTCTTTCTTCTTACTCTTAAAAATGAAATATGAATAAAAGGACATTTACAACTTTATGGATGTAAGTTATTAATGAATATAAATGAGGTTAAATTACAAAGTGAACATGTGAGATCTCCAGCAGTAACAGAGAGTCATACCCCATTCACACCAACGGTGTTTCAGGGCCGGTTCGGAGCTGGAGCTTGAAAAGCACCGGGTTTTCGTGTTCACACCGCAGCGGAGCAGCCTCTAAGCTCCGGAATCCGGTTCGTTTCGAGCACCAAAAAGTTGTCCGTGTAGAAGCAAGAACCGCATACGTCACATTTACTTCGGAGGGGGGCGAGATTAACCTGAGCTAACAGTTAAGGCGAGTACGGCAAATAAAAGTTGTAACAAGCAGTAGTGCTGAGCAAAGTGACTAGAAGGCAACCACACACTTGTAAAAAAAAACACGCTTTATAAAGTCAGGCAACACTAACCAGGCTTCGTGTGATTCTGTTTATTTGTACCTTACTTTGACCATCCGTTCGCTGTTATTGATCATTGTGGAGAGCAGGCAGATGTTTTGTTTGTTATTATAGCAGCTATCGGATGGAATCAATACATGGGCTGCACAGGTTGTCATGTCCGACTATCACAAGTAGAATCATAATGAAAAATACGCCGGTAAAAAGTGCCTGTAGAAAACGGCTTAGCAAGTAGTCAGTTTAGCTTCGGTTGCTATGCTAACATCACCCATGTTATACCAGAGAAACTTTCATAACAGCGTTGTGATGCCAAACAGCGTCAATTCAGACTGACACCAAACAGCGTCAATTCAGACTGACACACATTCACTTAAGGGGAACTGGGGATATGTTTCAGCTGCTTGTGTGACAGTCAGACAGTGAATACTTTAGAGCCGTGTGAGCTAACCCGGAGCTAACGGGAGAATACACTCCCGTGGAAGAGCAGCCAGCACTGCAGCGGTCGGTAAATGCAGCTGAAACACATTAATAAACAATGAACCACGGCACTCTGGAGAAAAGTATAAGGTTGGAGAAGTCGTTATTTAATTTAATCTGGCTTCGTATGATTAAAAGCAACACGATCATCTACCCGACGCAGTCCCCCCCCCCGTTGTTGTTGTAGTTAGCGCCGTTGGGGAGAAAATCAGCGACGTAAACTGTGACGTCATAACGCAGCAGCGGCAGCACCAGTCGGGCTCTGAGCGGTGTGAACAGAGCGGGAGCTGAACCGAAGAACCGGTTCTGAACCAGAAAAGCTCTAGCACGGAGCTAGAACGGGAAAAGCCTTGGTATGAAAGGGGTATCAGTGAACTGACCTGAGAGTCTCCAGTCTGCAGTCTGGGCTCTCCAGAAGATCTCTCAGCAGCTCCACTCCTGAATCCTGCAGATCGTTGTCACTCAGGTCCAGATATCTCAGATGGAAGTTGGACTTCAGAGCTGAGATCAGAGCAGAACAGCTGATCTCTGTCATCCAGCAGTCCCTCAGTCTGAATAAAGAAAACATGATGTAACTTTAGAAAACAATGTTCCTGTTTGAAATAACTCCAGGTTTAATAATCTGTTCAGAGTTAAACAGGGTTTTAATGTCAGAGATGATGCAGAAACAATCCACTGATAATCTGGAACTTTAACTTGATCAGATGTTTAACAACTCCTTCATCTCCCTCACAGCTCATCAGTACTGACAGCATCTCCACTGACTCATGGAGCACAGAGTGAGTCTGTGGAAGCTCAAACACTCTCCCTCACACATTCACCTTCTCTTTGTTACTCTGATCAATATTCAGTCATTAGCAAAAATAGAAAGAATAAAAATAACATTGTATTTGTTCAAATTCAGAAAATCATAAACACAAACAGATCAATATGAACTGCAGTCAGTGAACTGACCTGAGAGCCTCCAGTCTGCAGTTTGGACTCTTTAGTCCAGAACTCAGCAGCTGTACTTCTGAATCATCCAGAGTGTTCTTACTCAGGTCCAGATCTCTCAGATGAGAGGGGTCAGACTTCAGAGCTGAGGCCAAGACTCCACATTCAGTCTCTGAGAGTCCATAGCCAGTAATTCTATAATAAAACATATATTACAACATGTGTTAAAAAAGAGGAAACATTATATTAACATCAAGCATTTGATGAAAAAAGATTTGACATGTTCTGATAGACATTTGCTGTTAGTCCATTTAATATAATATATAATAATATATGATAATAGAGTGTAATGAGTTGTCAGTGTGATCTGATCACATGTCTGTGCTCCTGCTGTCACTGACTGTTACCAAAAGAAACAGAAATTAAATGAATCACTTGACAATATTAGAGATGTACATATTTAAATGTTAGTTAATATGTGGATGTGAATGATGGATGAAGGATGTTTTGTCTTCTCTGAGCATCTGAACATTTATTGCGCACACAAACACAATTAACAAACCAATAAAGTTTCAATATGTTCAACTTGATACCATCAGATGTTCCCAGTATATCAGCATTAAGACATAACTCTGTTATTGGTGGGAAATGATATAGATCTGATTTTAAACTCTAACACATTGTGATAAAAACGTGTTTAATGATAAAGAAACTACTAGAAAGTAATAATAACATGTTTCTGTGATAACTGTAAGTCCTGCTGTGTGGTGTGATCACATGCTGAGAAACCTCTAAAGTCCTTCATGTGTTTGACATGTCGCCTCCATCACTCAATATGAAGAGAGAAACGCTTCAGTTTAACTATTATTATAAATAAATAGAAGAACAGTGTTGGGTTTATTTTGCTCTCAGTATTTAAACAGCAGAAATGTTATAGTGTTTATTTGAATAATTAAACTCCTGATCCACATTAGTTTATAAAGTTAATCACATCTGGACTTACTTGAACTTCCTGCAGTTCCTCACAGCTGGAATCAGTCTCCGTCGTCCCTCATCTGATGTGTTGTACTTCTTCAGGTCCAACTCATCCAGAACCTCCTCTGACATCTGCAGCATGTAGGCCAGAGCAGAGCAGTGGATCACAGAGAGTTTCTTCTCTGATCTGTTCTCTGACTTCAGGAACTCTGTGATCTCCTGATGTACTGAGTGGTCCTTCATCTCTGTCAGACAGTGGAAGATGTTGATGCTCCTGTCAGGAGAGATTTTAGAACTGCTCATCTCCTTCAGGTTGCTGATGGCTCTCTGGATGGTTTCTGGTCTGTTGTCTGTGCGACCCAGCAGGCCTCCTAACAGTCTCTGGTTGGACTCCAGAGAGAGGCCGTGGAGAAAGCGGACAAACAGGTCCAGGTGGCCATTTTTACTTCTGAGGGATTTCTCCATGGCTCTCTTCAGGAAGTCATCCAGGGATGGGTAATCCTGATCACTGATGTTGTTAAAGTCTCTCTGCAGGAAGTGCTTCAGTACCTCTGTGTTCCTGTTGGTGTAACAGTGCAACATGTAGACTGCAGCCAGAAACTCCTGAATGCTCAGATGAACAAAGCAGTAGACTGTTTTCTTGAAGATCACTCTCTCTCTTTTGAAGATCTGTGTGAAAACTCCTGAGTGCACCAAGGCCTCGGTGACGTCAAGACCACAGCGCTGCAGGTCTTCTTGGTAGAACATGATGTCTCCTTTCTCCAGATGTTCAAACGCCAGCCTCCCCAGCTTCAGAAGAAGCTCCCTGTCAGCCTCCGTCAGCTGCTGTGGACTCGTCTCATGTCCCTCTTCATACTTCTGCTTCTTCCTCTTGGTCTGGACCAGCAGGAAGTGTGAGTACATGTCAGTGAGGGTCTGGGGCAGCTCTCCTCTCTGGTCTGTAGTCAACATGTGGTCCAGAACTGCAGCAGTGATCCAGCAGAAGACTGGGATCAGACACATGATATGGAGGCTCCTGGAGCTCTTGATGTGAGAGATGATTCTGCTGGACAGGTCTTCATCACTCCATCTCCTCCTGAAGTACTCCTCCTTCTGGGCGTCAGTGAAGCCTCGTACTTCTGTCACCCTGTCCACACACTCAGGGGGGATCTGATTGGCCGCTGCAGGTCTGGAAGTTATCCAGACGAGAGCCGAGGGAAGCAGCTTCCCCCTGATGAGGTTTGTCAGCAGCACGTTGACTGAGGACTGCTGTGAGACATCAGACACAACCTCATTGTTTCTGAAGTCCAGAGAAAGTCTGCTTTCATCCAGGCCGTCAAAGATGAGCAGCACTTTGCAGACAGCCAGCTGCTCTGCTGTGACCTTCTGTAAGGTTGGATGGAAAACATGGAGCAGCCTGAGAAGACTGTACTGCTCACCTTTGATCAGGTTCAGCTCCCTGAAGGAGAGCAGGATCACCAGACTGACATCTTGGTTTCCCAAACCCTCGGCCCAGTCCAGAGTGAACTTCTGCACTGAGAAGGTTTTTCCAACTCCAGCGACTCCGTTGGTCAGGACCGCTCTGATGAGAGTCTGTTGGTCAGGTAAGGCTTTAAAGATGTCCTGGCACTTGATTGGAGTGTCATGGAGGGGCTTCTTCTTGGAAGCTGTCTCCAGCTGCCTCACCTCATGTTGGGTATTAACCTCTTCACTCTGGCCTTGTGTGATGTAGAGCTCAGTGAAGATCCTGTTGAGGAGGGTTTCACTTTGATCAGTTCCTTCAGTCACACGTTCACATCTCCTCCTCAAACTGAGCCTATGTTCATCTAAAACCTCCTGCAGACCACTATCTGCTGAAAGAGAAGGAAACAGGAGAGAATCAGGAAAATGCTCTGAGAATCTAATTATAACAATAAAACAACAGAAAACAGACTGAGTTTAAATGTTTTATAAACAGCTTACTGTCTATGCTCTACAACAGTATACCTATTCAAAAACAAATGAACCAGGAAGAGGAATAAGACGCTGCATGTGTTCGGCCTCTTACCTTGTACAGAGCTGGTCTGACTGGCTGTCTGCAGTCCAGCTCTGGTTCTGGATCTTTCTCCACACTGGGGACAGGAGGGGTCTCCTGATGGAGGTCTCTGCTCCCAGTATGAGGTGATGCACTGTCTGCAGAACCAGTGTCCACAGCTGGTAGAGACTGGATCCTTCAGGACGTCCTGACACAGAGCACAGCTGGACAGCTGCTCCTCCACAGGAACACCACTCTTCCTCTTCCCTCTGTGGAGATGAACACATCCTTTACAGCACGTCACATTAGTGGAGCTGATTCTCACCAATGGGCAGAGCGTCACAAACTTCACTCTCAAGATGAAATGTTTCACGCTGCACGAATACGCAGGTGACATGAATTTCACCTCAGTAGTTATACAAATACCCCTTTCGTCTCATTAGAATGCATAAAAAGTGACAGGTCACACCTGCTATGTCCCGCCTCCTACTTATGCTAATGAGCCCCTTTGATATGCTAATGAGCCCCTTTGGTCGAGGTGTTATCACGTGTAGGTGTGATTTCACAGATAGGTGTGATATCCTTTGATGTGAGGGGTAGGTGTGATATTCCCCATTGTAGTATATCCTTTGTTGTGTAATCTAATTAGCCTTTGATGTCTGACCCTTTGTTGTCTATCCTTTGATGGGAGGGGTGAGGTGTTTGTAACATGTAGGTGTGAACTCCCCATTGTAGTAGATCCTTTGTTGTGTAATCTAATTAGCCTTTGATGTCTGACCCCTTGATGTCTATCCTTTGATGTGAGGGGTGAGGTGTTTGTAACATGTAGGTGTGAATTCCCCCTTGTAGTAGATCCTTTGTTGTGTAATCTAATTAGCCTTTGATGTCTGACCCCTTGATGTCTATCCTTTGATGTGAGGGGTGAGGTGTTTGTAACATGTAGGTGTGAATTCCCCCTTGTAGTAGATCCTTTTGTTGTCTAATCTAATTAGCCTTTGGTGTCTGTCCTTTGATGTAAGGGGGTGAGGTGTTGTAACATGTAGGTGTGATATCGCACCGGCGTGTTATAAGCCTTTGATGTCACTCTAATTAGCCCTTTGATGTATGTCCTTTGATGTGAGGGTGGTGAGGTGTTGTCACATGTCTCGCACCCCATCCCCCTCGCACCCCGTCCCCCTCTCATCCCTTCCTGTCACCCCATCCCCCTCGCACCCCGTCCCCCTCTCACCCCTTCCCGTCACCCCTTCCCCCTTCCTTTTGCTGTGATGTCAGAAGATAGTGAGGGGTGCAGTTAGATAAAAAAAAAGAAATCCGTGCAAACTAGATAAAAAGCCACTCACCAAGTCACCTAAACTTTCAAAAACGAAAATGGCAAAGAGACGCATCGATATGGGTTTAATCAGCGAGACGCCTGTGACAACTTACCGCCATCCGTCGGAAGCGCCAGTCAAGAAACGGGTGCAGTATCTGTGCCGGGTTCAGACCCTCCGTCTGAGGCTCTTCATGAAAAATGGAGTCTGGATGTGTGAGACTGTCTCCCCTCACGTCTCCCCAAACATAGGTCACAGGCTCCTCCAACAGTGCACATAAAACAGATAAAATACTGCAATAGAATGTTTTGATATGACAGATTTGTGCGTAATTCTCTCACAAAGGAACTGTAAGATACACGTTTATGTATGGAAAACTTTATAACTTGGTAAAATATTCATTCATTTGTAACGAATTGAGTTTTCTTCAAGAATCAAACTCTAATGGAGAGTTTGTGATTTTAACACTGTTTCGATGAAACAATGCAGTTTTGATAACTTGACTTGACTAACATTACTTTTTTAAATATATGTTTTTAGATGCTTTACTTTTGATTTCTTTCATGTTATTTTAACACATTACTTTTTTCATATTTTTCAACATACTGTGATATTTGTTTTTTCTCTCCTTTTTTCCATTATATTTTTGAATATACAGACATTCAACGCAATAAGTCCCACCCCAATTAGTAAATCATCCAAAACTAAGGACCCCCACTAAGACGAACAGATTTTCTTTAAGACTGTGACTCTTAAAGGCACTTTGGGGTTTTAGTAAGACAATCCAGTTTTCTGGAAATAACTTAAATGATTTTCGTTTTTTCTCCTACAAAGATACTTGGATGCAAAACTTTATAACTTGGTAAAATATTCATTAATTTGTAATGAATTGAGATTCTTAAAGAATCAAACTCTAAATGGAGAGTTTGTGATTTTAACACTGTTTCGATGAAACAATGCCGTTTTGATAACTTGACTTGACTAACATTACTTGTTAAATATATGTTTTGTTAGATGACTTTACTGATTTTTGCTTTTTTCTTCCTTGCTTTTGTTTGTGTTACTAGGATACTTTTAGATACACTTTGAAGTGTGCAACACTTTACAACTGATAGAATAGTACTTTGTAAGGAATTCGTTTTCTTGGTAGAATATAAAGTACTTTTGTAAGGAATTGGGTTTCTTAACAATCCTGCTCCACCATTAAATCACTTAATCTGCTATTTCCAGGCAAAAGCTTTTAAAACTTGCATCGTGTATTAAGTCATGTCTTGGCAAAAATGAGAGTCCTGGGTGCTTTAAAACATTTCTTAGAACATTCTGATATATTCAAACACATAATGAACTGCAATGACTCACTGCTGCATCAAATTTATTTTACACTGTTGGGAGGACAAAACTGTGAGACTCTCAGACCCTTTTGTTGTCAATCTAATTAGCCTTGATCTATAAAAAAGTCACCTACTACTTAAATTAGATTTAGGGTTTTTAAAATTCTGAAAAGGCGTGTTGTGAGGGGGAAAAACAGATGTATGTATGCGGTTTTGAATGGTGGCTGGTTGATGAAAACTGATCCAAAATAAAGGGTCAGGAATAATATGGCTTGAAATATGAGCAATCATGTTAATAGCTACAGATACGCTAAAGTACTACAACAACAACATAGGAGTGCTTATACTGTATGTTGTAAAAGCAGGACAAACAAATAAATAAAATGCTGCATTGTTTTTAAAACAAGAACCATATGCCCAAGGCATTTCTACATTTAGATGACATGTTCAGAACTCAGTACATTTGAACCAATAACTAATTTAGCCATCAACATCAATTTAAGTGCACACAGCAGTGCAAACAAACAAAAAAAACAGGCTTGTGTGCATCAGACAACTCAAATTACTCCACTTTAACCATATTTAGAATGTCCTCATTTTAACTAAAGTAATTTAACCTAAGTGGAGCCAACCTAAGGAGTGGGCCCTACAGTCTGGGACTAGCTTACTTTTTAACATTCTACTCAAAGGGCCCGTAAATATTATCTCCGCCAATATGCTATATTAAAATATCATTTAAAAAAAATAAAAAAATAAAACTCATTTCATGTTGAAATGATCAAGGAAAAGCCAGTCAATGTTATGTTAACACAAACAAAAGTTCTGTTTTATATGTTGAAATATAATTTAAAAAACAACGATATAGTATTTTCAAGTCTTACTTTAGTATGGCAAAATTAAGATTAAGTCACATTAAAGTTTGTCATGATTTTCCGTAAAAAAGTCAAGTATAGTTTGTCAAAAGAATATGAAAAATCATTATGTAGAATAGTATGTTGAAAATCTCAGTGTTTAACTGAACACACCTACATGTGATAACACCTCGAACAAAGGGGTAATTAGCATACAAAGGGGGGTCACTAGCATCAGTGGGGGAAAGGTGCTACGAAAATGAACTTTGAGGAGGGGGAACTTGTAGGAATTTCCAAGGCGAGAGGGGTCTTTGATAAAAAATATGAACAGAGTTATACCGACTAATTATTTACGGCGTCCGAACGCATACCTCGTCAACCATCTGTTTACAAACTCAAAGATTATGACGGAGAAGAGATCAAGGGGACTTTTTTATGAGAAAGAGTTAAAAAAAGTGAAGGTAGTACTTTTTTCTGAACAGATTTTCTTTAAGACTGTGACTCTTAAAGGCATTTTCTAGTAAGACAATCCAGTTTTCTGGAAATAACTTAAATGATTTTTGTTTTTTCTCCTACAAAGATACTTATAGTTACACTTTAATGGATGCAAAACTTTATAACTTGGTAAAATATTCATTAATTTGTAATGAAATTAGTTTCTTCAAGAATCAAACTCTAAATGGAGAGTTTGTGATTTTAACACTGTTTCGATGAAACAATGCGGTTTTGATAACTTGACTTGACTAACATAACTTTTTTTAAATATATGTTTTTAGATGCTTTACTTTGATTTCTTTCATGTTATTTTAACACAACATTACTTTTTTCATATTTTTCAACATACTGTGATATTTGTTTTTCTCTCCTTTTTTCCATTATATTTTTGAAAAACTACACAGTGATTTTTATCAAAATACAACATGCAACTAATACATTATACAATATTACGACTTTTTGCGATATTTTCAACACAATATACTTGTACCTTTTTCTGTAGGGCTTCAGGATATTTGGCATGTCATGCATAAAACCGGTGTCATCTTTTCCTGAAACTGACGTGCTGTCCGTTTTACAAACAAGTTATCTTTCTGCTTCTTCACCCTCTGAATTTTCCTCCCCCGTCCCTCTTCCTTCAGCCATCACAACAACAATCAAGTCAGATCTGTGAAATTAAACACCTCTTCCCAAAGCGTGACTTCCCTATTGGGGGAGTGGGGCAGTAGGGCCTAACCCGATTGGCCTAATATATTAACATGCAGAACGTATGGTATGTTTGAAAAAAGACTAACCATCTATCCAGTTCAAGCTGTCTTTAAGATGCGACATCGCGCTCTGACTTTTTCCCCGTAAAATCGTGACAAACTATTACTTATTCTTAAATTTGACCTCTTGCTGCTTGGTTGAAAATGATAGATGAAAAAGCTACAACGCTTAAAGAACTTTCTAAAAACTCTCAATTCTACAGATGAATCCCCCCACTCAACGCAATAAGTCCACCCCCCCACTCAGCAAATCATCTAAAACGAATGACCCCCACTAAGACGAGCGTTGAAAACTAGCCAGGGATCTGAGAAAAACCAAGTCGTCGTCGTCCCCACCCCCCCGCGAGTTGCAGCCAGGAACAAACTCCTGTCTCCTATCATCACCACCATTGTGGACACCCACATCTTGCAGTACTACTGCTGCTGATGTTACTCCTGGGGCCAAGACGTCTCTGTTTATGAACATAGTGAAATCGGAGTTGGTTGATATTCTGGAGAGATAGTCAGATTCCTAAAAAGTTACAAACGGATGCTGCAAACATTTGTTTCTTCAGCATCCGTTTGTAACTTTTTAGGAATCTGACTATCTTTTAGAATTGCATCAAATGCTATAGCCACTTCTAAGATACGTTTTTTTAAATGTTTTTTCTCTCATCCTGCTATATTCCTTCCAGGGGAGGATCCCTGGGGATTGATCAGAGCAAAGAAAGGCTGTAAACACTGACACACTGACACACTCAACACTGAAACACTTAAACACTGACACACAAAACACTGAAACACTGAAACACAAAACACTGAAATACTGAAACACTGAAAACACTGACACACAAAAACACAGAAACACAGAAACACTGAAACACAAAACACTGAAATACTGAAACACTGAAAACAATGAAACACAGAAACACTGAAACACTGACACACAGAAACACAAAACACTGAAACACTGAAATACTGAAACACTGATACACTGACACACAAAACACTGAAACACTGAAACACTGACACGCAAAACACTGAAACACTGAAACACTGACACACTGACACGCAAACACTGAAACACTGAAACACTGAAACACTGCAACACTGACACACTGACACACTGACACACAGAACACTGAAACACTGAAACACTGAAAACACTGAAACACTGAAACACTGACACGCAAACACTGAAATACTGCAACACTGACACACACAACTCTGAAACACTGAAACACTGAAACACTGAAAACACTGAAACACTGAAACACAGAAACACTGACACACTGAAACACTGACATACAAAACACTGAAACACTGAAACACTGACACACTGACAGACAAAACACTGAAACACTGAAACACTGCAACACAGACACACTGACACACAGAACACTGAAACACTGAAACACTGAAACACTGAAACACAGAACACTGAAACACTGAAACACTGAAACACTGAAACACAGAAAACTATTAAACAGCCCTGCTATATACTATGACCATTCTTTACTTATTTATAATATGGTTCAAATTGAGTAATTTGAGTTGTCTGATGCACTTGATACAATTTTACTTTTTAAAAATACTGATGTGTTTATTCAAAACCATTTCAACACACAATGTCATATTTTCTTCAAGATCTTTTTGTCAAACTATACTATGACTTTCTCTCTTTTTTTTTTAGAGATCCTATACTGACATTGCAGACAAACTATATAATATCATTCTTAACTACATACTATACTTGGACTTTTTCACGATACTTTTAACATACTATACTAGTACTTTTAAAAATAAATGTTCAGACATTCTATACTGTGACTCTTTAAAAAAAAAATGATATGTAGGAAATACTATACTATGATTTGAAGACAACAGTTTTTTAAAATGTAAAAACACTTTTTATTATTTGCAGAATTTCATATTTACAATTTATTGTTTTCACCCCATAGGAAGCAGTAATACATTTATACTGATTGCAACATCCCCATGATCTTCTCCAGCACAGAATCCCCCAGATGAAGGGATATATTATAATGGAGTTTTTGCACTTCGGCCAAAGTATTCATGTGTATGCTGTTTTTGACACAAAGATGCATTACATCTACAAACAGAGCATACAATGCGAGCACATGATACACTTTTGGTGTTTGTTTCATTTCTTCGGTAATGTTACAGAATGTTTCGGAAAATTAAGATTCCAGTACCACTTTAAAAGTTTTGTTTACAATCGTTTCCCAATGACCCGGAATAGTACTGCCAGAATGAACGATATCCAAAATGTCTTCTAGTCTACAAACTTCAGCCGTTCTGTTTACACGGGGATCACTATTCATTCTGTTTTCAATCGTCATCAACAACACACTCATTAAACAGGTATTGACTGCATTCTGATAGATATATACAGATTGTTTTCCATAGTAGTTACCCATTTTTATTTTACTTTAAAGAAAAGTCAAAGTATCGAAAAAAAAAAAATCCCCGGCTTCAATCAACCGCTGGTTATTAGTCTTCTTCCTATCCATCCAGCTCGGCATGGATCTTTTCAAGTCTCTCCTTGAGGCGTCTGCAGTTTTTGAGATTGTACAGAAAAGCCTCCGAAGCGCCTTGGATCCTCCATTCAGCCGTGTAAATGTTTTTTTTTTTTTTTTTATCATTAAAGGGCCCATGTCATGGCCATTTCCACTGATCATAATTACATTGTTGAGGTATACTAAAATAGATTTATACTGTGCAATTTTCCAAACTCACATTGGTTTCGCATACAGCATCTCTGTCAAGCATGTGTATTCAGCAGTATTCACTTTCTCCACTAAACGACTCGTTGGAGCTCTTGCCCCCCCCCTCCCTGTGAGCCTAGTGTGCTCCGATTGGTCAGCTCGGCCACTCGTTCTGATTAGTCAACCACCAGAGAGGCTGCGCCCATGTCAGTGCTTTTCCCGGCTGCTCTCAGCGTAACATCAGTCTTATCATGGCGTCGGTACAGCGGTATATTTTATATACATATATATTTTTAACTGTTGTTATAGAAGAGTGTGACGGCCCCAGGGCCTTTGTCTTACGATGGGGTGGAGCTGAAGAGGCTAATCAGCACGATCACGGACACCTCCGGACACAGTCTCTCTCCAAAGCGGCTGCAGGAAGACTAACTCTGCGATCCTCTCAACCACCTATCTTTGCATTTACCACAATAAATGTGCCGTGGTTTTGTAAACTCGTGTATGTCTCCTTGTCTTTCCGTTGTGGCCTACGAGCTACTCTCATAACAAAGAGTAAGTTATTTTTACCCGTTATAAACTACTACTGTTTGATGAGAAATCAAATCATGGTTTGCTATATATGAATTCAGGGAAGAAAGGATAGGCCTACTAAGTATTTCCATTAAACTTTATTTTTAGAAATGTACAAAATGAACATAAATATACATATATACACACGGTATATCATTCATTCCTCCTCCTCGCATCTTGCCTGCGCACAGTCGGTGCGGTGCCTTTTAGCACCCTCAGTAGTAGTAGAATCCCTTCCCCGTCATGGATTGTCCGCCAGGATCTGGCTGGACGAAATCAAATGCAAATCACAAAATATTAGAGAAACTTAGTTGTTTTAGATTAGTTAGTAGTAGTTGTGTAATGAACAGCTTGCCTGCTAATATGCTAACCTAGCTTTGTTTACCTTGGTAGCTAACACGATATGAACGTTAGCTTGGAGGAAAGGCAACTATAATGCAGTGTAATAAAACTACTATGAACAAAAGCTAGTGGTTCATATTAGGCTAGCAATAACGTGTTTATAATTGCAATCGTATACGGGTATTCTGCTACCATACAATGTAACTTGCATGAATACATTGTTTTGCGCTAGCATACAGCTAGCCTCGTTAGCTACATGCAGTATATGTACGGTCACAATGTACGGTAAATCACAGTACAGTATACTGTATGAGTATTCCGTGTGTGTGACTGCAGACATTCTCCTGCCATGACAAACATGTAAGGCCATCTGCTGACATTGTAGTTGATATATTTAAACGCTAGCAACGTAGCATCACAAAAATGTTTTTCTGACCGAAACTAGCTCTAGCTCCGTGTGTTAGATCGCTACGCCAGCTATAATGTAATTACGTTTCGCGACTGACCGGCAAATCACCCGGAGTATACTGTCAATAGGTATTTTGTGTGTGAATGCAGACATTCTCCTGCTATGAGATACATGTATGCAAGGCCATCTGCTGATATTAGAGTTGATATATGGAAACTCTAGCAACTTAGTTAGCACTGTGTCAATGGCTTAGCAGTCCAACACAGTTTACACATTTAAACAGTCTTGTTTGATAAATACACAAATAACAATGCAAACTTACAGGTTGTATACCCAGATCTTCCCCTGCTCCAAACGGTCCAAACAAGCTGTGCATATCCGGCCTCAAACTGGGCAATGTTTTTGGAAGCTTTCGTCTGTGAAATGCCGGTTCTTCGAACCTCTGGAGGAGGAACACGCCGCTGCTGGTGTGGCCATAGCTCTTCGGGATTGGTCCATTTCGTTCCGGGTACCGCATGACATCATGCGGTACCCGGAAGAATCAAATGGGCAGTGACGTATCTCCAACGAGGCGTTTTGGGGAGGTATTTTCTGTGTTAGAGTTTTACTCGCTACAGGGTGTACTTTGAGGGTTTTGACTCTGCACACCGTTTACATGCATAAAAACCTTCATAACACACAAGGGGACGGGTAATAACCGGAAAAGCATGACATGGGAGCTTTAAGACTCTGGTCATTCACTGTAATGAAGTCGGCGAGCCAAAGACTTTTCATTAACGCGTTGTAATTATTTCTGAAGAAATATTCTGGAATGTCATTCAGACAATCGTGTTGCCTCTGGCCGGGGTGACTGACTCGGCATCCATTGCAGATTTTTTCTCTGTACCGATGCAGCACCCTCATGTTCATAAACAGAGACGTCTTGGCCCCAGGAGTAACATCAGCAGCAGTAGTACTGCAAGATGTGGGTGTCCACAATGGTGGTGATGATAGGAGACAGGAGTTTGTTCCTAGCTGCAACTCGCGGGGGGGGGGGGGGGGGACTTGGTTTTTCTCAGATCCCTGGCTAGTTTTCAACGCTCGTCTTAGTGGGGGTCCTTCGTTTAGATGATTTGCTGAGTGGGGGGGGGGGGGGGGGGTGGGGGGGGTGGACTTATTGCGTTGAGTGGGGGGATTCATCTGTAGAATTGAGAGTTTTTAGAAAGTTCTTTAAGCGTTGTAGCTTTTTCATCTATCATTTTCAACCAAGCAGCAAGAGGTCAAATTTAAGAATAAGTAATAGTTTGTCACGATTTACGGGGAAAAAGTCAGAGCGCGATGTCGCATCTTAAAGACAGCTTGAACTGGATAGATGGTTAGTCTTTTTTCAAACATACCATACGTTCTGCATGTTAATATATTAGGCCAATCGGGTTAGGCCCTACTGCCCCACTCCCCCAATAGGGAAGTCACGCTTTGGGAAGAGGTGTTTAATTTCACAGATCTGACTTGATTGTTGTTGTGATGGCTGAAGGAAGAGGGACGGGGGAGGAAAATTCAGAGGGTGAAGAAGCAGAAAGATAACTTGTTTGTAAAACGGACAGCACGTCAGTTTCAGGAAAAGATGACACCGGTTTTATGCATGACATGCCAAATATCCTGAAGCCCTACAGAAAAAGGTACAAGTATATTGTGTTGAAAATATCGCAAAAAGTCGTAATATTGTATAATGTATTAGTTGCATGTTGTATTTTGATAAAAATCACTGTGTAGTTTTTCAAAAATATAATGGAAAAAAGGAGAGAAAAACAAATATCACAGTATGTTGAAAAATATGAAAAAAGTAATGTTGTGTTAAAATAACATGAAAGAAATCAAAGTAAAGCATCTAAAAACATATATTTAAAAAAAGTTATGTTAGTCAAGTCAAGTTATCAAAACCGCATTGTTTCATCGAAACAGTGTTAAAATCACAAACTCTCCATTTAGAGTTTGATTCTTGAAGAAACTAATTTCATTACAAATTAATGAATATTTTACCAAGTTATAAAGTTTTGCATCCATTAAAGTGTAACTATAAGTATCTTTGTAGGAGAAAAAACAAAAATCATTTAAGTTATTTCCAGAAAACTGGATTGTCTTACTAGAAAATGCCTTTAAGAGTCACAGTCTTAAAGAAAATCTGTTCAGAAAAAAGTACTACCTTCACTTTTTTTAACTCTTTCTCATAAAAAGTCCCCTTGATCTCTTCTCCGTCATAATCTTTGAGTTTGTAAACAGATGGTTGACGAGGTATGCGTTCGGACGCCGTAAATAATTAGTCGGTATAACTCTGTTCATATTTTTTATCAAAGACCCCTCTCGCCTTGGAAATTCCTACAAGTTCCCCCTCCTCAAAGTTCATTTTCGTAGCACCTTTCCCCCACTGATGCTAGTGACCCCCCTTTGTATGCTAATTACCCCTTTGTTCGAGGTGTTATCACATGTAGGTGTGTTCAGTTAAACACTGAGATTTTCAACATACTATTCTACATAATGATTTTTCATATTCTTTTGACAAACTATACTTGACTTTTTTACGGAAGATCATGACAAACTTTAATGTGACTTAATCTTAATTTTGCCATACTAAAGTAAGACTTGAAAATACTATATCGTTGTTTTTTAAATTATATTTCAACATATAAAACAGAACTTTTGTTTGTGTTAACATAACATTGACTGGCTTTTCCTTGATCATTTCAACATGAAATGAGTTTTATTTTTTTATTTTTTTTAAATGATATTTTAATGTAGCATATTGGCGGAGATAATATTTACGGGCCCTTTGAGTAGAATGTTAAAAAGTAAGCTAGTCCCAGACTGTAGGGCCCACTCCTTAGGTTGGCTCCACTTAGGTTAAATTACTTTAGTTAAAATGAGGACATTCTAAATATGGTTAAAGTGGAGTAATTTGAGTTGTCTGATGCACACAAGCCTGTTTTTTTTGTTTGTTTGCACTGCTGTGTGCACTTAAATTGATGTTGATGGCTAAATTAGTTATTGGTTCAAATGTACTGAGTTCTGAACATGTCATCTAAATGTAGAAATGCCTTGGGCATATGGTTCTTGTTTTAAAAACAATGCAGCATTTTATTTATTTGTTTGTCCTGCTTTTACAACATACAGTATAAGCACTCCTATGTTGTTGTTGTAGTACTTTAGCGTATCTGTAGCTATTAACATGATTGCTCATATTTCAAGCCATATTATTCCTGACCCTTTATTTTGGATCAGTTTTCATCAACCAGCCACCATTCAAAACCGCATACATACATCTGTTTTTCCCCCTCACAACACGCCTTTTCAGAATTTTAAAAACCCTAAATCTAATTTAAGTAGTAGGTGACTTTTTTTATAGATCAAGGCTAATTAGATTGACAACAAAAGGGTCTGAGAGTCTCACAGTTTTGTCCTCCCAACGGTGTAAAATAAATTTGATGCAGCAGTGAGTCATTGCAGTTCATTATGTGTTTGAATATATCAGAATGTTCTAAGAAATGTTTTAAAGCACCCAGGACTCTCATTTTTGCCAAGACATGACTTAATACACGATGCAAGTTTTAAAAGCTTTTGCCTGGAAATAGCAGATTAAGTGATTTAATGGTGGAGCAGGATTGTTAAGAAACCCAATTCCTTACAAAAGTACTTTATATTCTACCAAGAAAACGAATTCCTTACAAAGTACTATTCTATCAGTTGTAAAGTGTTGCACACTTCAAAGTGTATCTAAAAGTATCCTAGTAACACAAACAAAAGCAAGGAAGAAAAAAGCAAAAATCAGTAAAGTCATCTAACAAAACATATATTTAACAAAGTAATGTTAGTCAAGTCAAGTTATCAAAACGGCATTGTTTCATCGAAACAGTGTTAAAATCACAAACTCTCCATTTAGAGTTTGATTCTTTAAGAATCTCAATTCATTACAAATTAATGAATATTTTACCAAGTTATAAAGTTTTGCATCCATTAAAGTGTAACTATAAGTATCTTTGTAGGAGAAAAAACGAAAATCATTTAAGTTATTTCCAGAAAACTGGATTGTCTTACTAAAACCCCAAAGTGCCTTTAAGAGTCACAGTCTTAAAGAAAATCTGTTCGTCTTAGTGGGGGTCCTTAGTTTTGGATGATTTACTAATTGGGGTGGGACTTATTGCGTTGAATGTCTGTATATTCAAAAATATAATGGAAAAAAGGAGAGAAAAAACAAATATCACAGTATGTTGAAAAATATGAAAAAAGTAATGTGTTAAAATAACATGAAAGAAATCAAAAGTAAAGCATCTAAAAACATATATTTAAAAAAGTAATGTTAGTCAAGTCAAGTTATCAAAACTGCATTGTTTCATCGAAACAGTGTTAAAATCACAAACTCTCCATTAGAGTTTGATTCTTGAAGAAAACTCAATTCGTTACAAATGAATGAATATTTTACCAAGTTATAAAGTTTTCCATACATAAACGTGTATCTTACAGTTCCTTTGTGAGAGAATTACGCACAAATCTGTCATATCAAAACATTCTATTGCAGTATTTTATCTGTTTTATGTGCACTGTTGGAGGAGCCTGTGACCTATGTTTTTCATTGACATATCTACACTGTAGCTAATGGGCATATGCCATAAAGCCTTGAAACTTGAAAACTTAAAATGATCAGAAACTGCATTGTCTCACTGAAAACAGCTCTAAAGAAAACCCAATTCCATACAAAGTACTTAACTTTCTACCAGTTGTAAAGTGTTGCTCACTTCAAAAGTGTATCTAAAAAGTATCTTAGTAATAAAAACAAAAGCATTAATGTTAACAACGCCTCAAAGGGCGGACTCCTGAGTTCCGTAATGCCCCCCTACCATGGCACTTGGACTATTTACATCATCCAGGGCTCAACACCAGTAAATACACCTCTCTTGTGTGAGGGGGTGTGAGGGGAGACAGTCTCACACATCCAGACTCCATTTTTCATGAAGAGCCTCAGACGGAGGGTCTGAACCCGGCACAGATACTGCACCCGTTTCTTGACTGGCGCTCCCGACGGATGGCAGTAAGTTGTCACAGGCGTCTCGCTGATTAAACCCATATCGATGCGTCTCTTTGCCATTTTCGTTTTTGAAAGTTTAGGTGACTTGGTGAGTGGCTTTTTATCTAGTTTGCACGGATTTCTTTTTTTTATCTAACTCCACCCCTCACTATCTTCTGACATCACAGCAAAAGGAAGGGGGAAGGGGTGACGGGAAGGGGTGAGAGGGGGACGGGGTGCGAGGGCGATGGGGTGACAGGAAGGGATGAGAGGGGGACGGGGTGCGAGGGGGATGGGGTGCGAGACATGTGACAACACCTCACCACCCTCACATCAAAGGACATACATCAAAGGGCTAATTAGAGTGAAATCAAAGGCTTATAACACGCCGGTGCGATATCACACCTACATGTTACAACACCTCACCCCCTTACATCAAAGGACAGACACCAAAGGCTAATTAGATTAGACAACAAAAGGATCTACTACAAGGGGGAATTCACACCTACATGTTACAAACACCTCACCCCTCACATCAAAGGATAGACATCAAGGGGTCAGACATCAAAGGCTAATTAGATTACACAACAAAGGATCTACTACAAGGGGGAATTCACACCTACATGTTACAAACACCTCACCCCTCACATCAAAGGATAGACATCAAGGGGTCAGACATCAAAGGCTAATTAGATTACACAACAAAGGATCTACTACAATGGGGAGTTCACACCTACATGTTACAAACACCTCGCCCCTCACATCAAAGGATAGACAACAAAGGGTCAGACATCAAAGGCTAATTAGATTACACAACAAAGGATCTACTACAATGGGGAATATCACACCTACATGCTACAACACCTCAACCCCTCACATCAAAGGATATCACACCTATCTGTGAAATCACACCTACACGTGATAACACCTCAAACAAAGGGGCTCATTAGCATATCAAAGGGGCTCATTAGCATAAGTAGGAGGCGGGACATAGCAGGTGTGACCTGTCACTTTTTATGCATACTAATGAGACGAAAGGGGTATTTGTATAACTACTCACCTCTTCACTTTCTTGGTGTCTCCAGGCACGGATCTGGGTCTTTGCATTGACTCTACATGTAATCACACAAAGGTCTGTTATATCTGCTGATGCTAAACACAACCAGCTCACCAGGTTATCACTATTATTAATAAACATCTTTAAAATACATATCATAAACAAGTAGTAAATCATGTTTTGGACGATATATTTAGTTTTTAGTGAGTATTTATCAATATCTTTGCCATTTAAAACCTTTTGATGCCACTGATACAATGATGCTATAAATGCATATTGAAATATCCTCAAATAATGTTAGCTTGCTGTACTCTGCTGCCTTTGTTCTGTACTATACTGCACACATGATATTATTAAAGAACAGTTTCATATATTAGATTAAATAAAAACTGGATCCTCTTCAGGTCAGGTTACAGCAGAAACTCTTACTTTGTGTCTGAGGGTCCAGGTTCATTACTGAAGTTTAGAGGTTGATCTCTAGACCAGTCACTCTTCAGAGACAGACAGCTGGGGACTGGAGACTCTGCTCTCTGTCTGTGGAAACAACACATGTTTTAAACATCATTAGTTCATTCAGAGAGCACATTTTGACTTCTGTCTGTATGTAGATTATTTACTATCGCTGATGAAGCCAGGGATCAAGAGTTTAAACGTTGTTACTCTACTGTTACTCAGTTTCTTTACTGCGATCATTAAATAACAGGTTAGATTATCAGATAACATAAAAACTGGATCCTCTTCAGGTCAGGTTACAGCAGAAACTCTTACTTTGTGTCTGAGGGTCCAGGTTCATTACTGAAGTTTAGAGGTGGATCTCTAGACCAGTCACTCTTCAGAGACAGACAGCTGGAGACTGAAGATGTGTCCTCTTCCTCATCTTTAAAACCACTCATCTTCTCCAGTCTGAGAGAAAAACCAGTAACACTGCAGACACACACACACACACACACACACACACACACACACACACACACACACACACACACACACACACACACACACACACACACACACACACCACACACACACACACACACACACACACACACACACACACACACACACACACACACACACACACACACACACACACACACACACACACACACACACACACACACACACACACACACACACACACACTTTAATCTAAACCACTCTCCATTTTGACTGCGCTGGGCTGTCATATGTTATGTTGCTTTGATGAATCAGAAAACAGGAAATAAAAAAGGTTTACACCACTTGTATAAGTCTCTTTGGACTCTAGGACGCTGAGGTTCTGACATCCAGTAAAACAGAGTAAATAATGTGTTAGAAAGCAGAGCCTGGTGTTAACACTCACCCTGTTGTCCTCCTGCTCCGTCTAGGTGTAAAATGGCGTCTGGCAATCTGACTTCTTATTTGGACTTTAACACCCTCACCTGTCTGCAGCTCCTCCTCTTGACTCATAACCAGCCTTATCAGCTGAACCAGTTCACACACAGGGACTATGTTCAGTGAGATGGAAATAGAGCTTAACACAAGCTCAACAAAGTTATTGAAATGAACGTATTAAAACCACAATGTGAAAATCACCCAGTAAACATCCTGCATTCAAAACCTCACTTAAAGGGGACCTACCATGCAAAATGCACTTTTGTACGTCTTTTCTACATGAATATGTGTCCCCGGTGTTCCAGGGAACTCACCAAGTGTCAGCAAACAGAACCCTCTCTATTTTCCTCCATACCCAAATCTCTAAAAAAGGGGCTGCAACGGATCTGATAAAAACTGATCCAGATTTGAACACTGTCCTGACGTCAGGACGGTGGCGCTACGGCTATTGGGCCAACTCCACCAATCAGGAGGAGACAGCCACGGCCATTGCCTTTCGAAAGTGCTGGAGACGCTGTAGTACATATGCCAGGCCTGTAGGTGGTGCTGTTCTCACAGAATAAGCCCTTGCAAAAACAGTGCTACAAAAGTGCAAATTGAGCAAAATGAGGCATGGCTAAAATGCATGATCTGTTTGGTATTTTGAACAAAAAAAAGTATAAATATGCCTTATATAGGTATGGTCCTACACTATATTATTAAAATATAGCATGATAGGTCCACTCCTACATACCTACACTAAGTGTGTAGGTATTTAAAGGTAGGGTAGGTACGTTTGAGAAACCGGCTCGAGATCGCTAGAATTTGAAAATACACAACTGGAGAAAATCTGCCACTTCCTTACAGAGCTCCTCCTCCAACACACACGAACGCGCACATGACCAATGAGGGCACGAGATAAGTTTGTGCCCCGATGGAAGGCTGACAGGCAGGTAGGCCATCCAGTTATTTTAGCCGAGCTGGCTAAAATGATTGGTCGTGCTTTTTACAGTACTACGGCTTCCACAGATGACATTTTTTAATGGATTTTTTGTCAAAGCACTTAAGATATTCATTGCTATCGGGATGTTAAGAGCATTCCATGGAATATAACAAAAAGTGTATCTCGAGCCGGTTTCTCAAACTTACCTACCCTAACTTTAAGTACTCTAGTGTTAACGGTGCATAAGATTGTTCCCTATATATATTTGTTTCTGGATTAATAACCTTGCTGCATTGATTGCATATATTACTGTATTTCCCAGAATACAGAATGTGTGCCTCTGCATGTTGAGGTTACAACCACATTAACATTTACTATTCACAATTAACTTAAGACAAACACAACTGTGTTTAAATTATAATTAGATCAAGAGGTTAATAGACCTTTTTTAAATGGATTTCCAATTATTTCAACCCACCATTGAGCGCTGTTAAAAAGCAACAAATAAAACATCAGATAAAAAGAGAACCATTGATGTCTGAGCTGGACTGATCAATTTTTTGAAGGCTTAATATTTCTCAAATATACTGAATACACAGAAAACAAAAAAAGGCTTAATTTAATCAAATGTTTTGATGTCTAAATGTCCTCCAATTCTGGAATCATCCAAATAAAAAGTGAGTCAAGCTCCAGCAAGAGGACGATATTTAAATGTTATCAGGCCTTCAACCACATTTTTAATTGCAGATTCACCAGCTAGCTAGCAGTTAGCATGAATTAGCATTGCTAGTGTAACCCTTTATGTAGCCTTACCCTGCTGGTAGGCGATCTGTAATGCTAACGATGGCACAGTACTCGAGTAAATGTACTTATAGTTACTTCCCACCTCTGCTATAATATATATTGATATATATACTACTATATTATAACACAAACAAGCCTCAACTATGTCTTATACCCCACAATATATCATAATTTACAATATTTACGTAAACTTGTTTTACCTCTAAATACTCTTCCATAATTTGGATTTTTTTTCTATATTTATCTTATTTTATTTTATTTTACTTCACCTGCGTTTTTCTCCATCCGGTTGCAATAACTGGATTTCCTCCTCATGGATCTAATGAAGGTGCATCTTTATGTAATCCAACATAAGGGTTACAAATAAATAAATACACAACAATAAGAAATTATTAATAAAAACAGGGTTTATTTAATTCACCTGACAGATAATTACAAAACAAAACCATCAAACTTCTGTTTTCCCTTCTGTCTGAACTTTAAATGTGCTTTGCAGAATGAAATGACTGCTAACAGATATCTTATTATTATAACTTATTTTCTCTTAGCTTACAATATAACATGTTGTTCTTTCTTATTGGACATAACAGAAACACACATTTTAAAAGGTCCCCTATTATGCAAAATCCACTTCTTCATGTCTCTTCTACATCAACATGTGTCCCCTCTTCTTCATGTCTCTTCTACATCAACATGTGTCCCCTCTTCTTCATGTCTCTTCTACATCAACGTGTGTCCCCTCTGTGTAAAGAGATTCTAACTATGTTTTGGCTTGTGTAACCATTAGCCAATCAGCAACCAAGGTAACCCCCCCCCCCCCCCCTTATCACCTGAATCTCCTCCTAGAGCACCATTGTGTTCTTTGTAACCAAATATCTCTCAGAGGGGCGTGGGGAGGGGCTCCTTATTTTCATCTAAAGTAATAGACAGAGAATCAGCACTTTGGAAATAGGGCTGAAACAGAGGGGATTATGGGATGCTGCAATGATCTGTTTGGTGTTTCAGCCAATCAGACACAGGTTCTGTATATATCTGAGACCTATAATATATTGATGAAAAGAGCATAATAGGGGACCTTTAAAGCGTAATCTTTGCAATATCAATTATTTTGTATTTGACTGTATGTCCACTGTAATATAGAGAGACTTGTTTAAAATGATTCAAAAGGAAAATATGATGTAGACCATAAAATGCACCTTATAGTTCACTGAATGATATTATTATTTTAAATTACATTAATCTTAATGATAGTTAAGTTGATGATTGCATTTGTCACCATTACTGCTACATGAAAATGCAGAAATCAAATCCTCCCACACATAAATGAAACCTGTATTCAAACCATTCATTTCCCTTTGTTGCTTTCCCTGCTTTCACTAAAGTGCAAAGAATTTGTGAAGAATTGGCAAAGATACAGAAAAAAAACACCAAAATAATTTCACACTGCGCATGCAAACACTCATTCAGATTAAACATATTGGAGAACATCACCTCTCATTGGCTGAACAGGTCCTTACAATGTGTGATTCAGTCATTTGACTGATTTTAGGCTTTCAAAGTATATAAATGGTTGTTAACGATTATAGGCAACATGAGACCGTTTTAAATTCATTTTAGGCCAATTAATACGGTGTTTGATAGTTGCAAACGTGCTACAACCGCCCAGAAACATTTCCATTAGGAGAAACCCTCTAAAGCTTGCAAACGCTGCAAATATAAAAACACAAATGTTCCAAAACACAGGGGACACTAAAAAGTGACACGCACAGCTGGGAGACCAGGGGACACTAAAAGGTGACGCACACAGCTGGGAGACCAGGGAACACTAAAAGGTGACGCACACAGCTGGGAGACAAGGGGACACTAAAGAGTGACGCACACAGCTGGGAGACCAGGGGACAATAAAGAGTGAAACACACAGCTGGGAGACCAGGGGACACTAAAAGGTGACTCACACAGCTGGGAGACCAGGGGACACTAAAGAGTGACGCACACAGCTGGGACGGAGCGCTTGGTGACGTTCAGGATGATAAAGCTGAACAACTGTCTCTGTCTCAGAGTTAGTCTGTCTCATAACTGTCAGTGTTTGTCAGTATATCTGAAATGACTAGGTTAGCTACGTTAGCTAGCTAGCTTACATCAGATCTGCAGTAACAACAGAAGGAGTCATGTGATCGCATTGTTAAAATAAGACCATAAAACCTTTTAGGTAAGTTTCCAACAACAGAGACAGTTGTCACTTTTTAGTGTCCCCTGGTCTCCCAGCTGTGTGCGTCACTCTTTAGTGTCCCCTGGTCTCCCAGCTGTGTGCGTCACTCTTTAGTGTCCCCTGGTCTCCCAGCTGTGTGCGTCACTCTTTAGTGTCCCCTGGTCTCCCAGCTGTGTGCGTCACTTTTTAATGTCCCCTGGTCTCCCAGCTGTGTGCGTCACTTTTTAATGTCCCCAGGTCTCCCAGCTGTGTGCGTCACTCTTTAGTGTCCCCTGGTCTCCCAGCTGTGTGCGTCACTCTTTAGTGTCCCCTGGTCTCCCAGCTGTGTGCGTCACTCTTCAGTGGTCCCTGGTCTCCCAGCTGTGTGCGTCACTCTTTAGTGTCCCCTGGTCTCCCAGCTGTGTGCGTCACTCTTTAGTGTCCCCTGGTCTCCCAGTTGTGTGCGTCACTCTTTAGTGTCCCCTGGTCTCCCAGTTGTGTGCGTCACTCTTTAGTGTCCCCTGGTCTCCCAGCTGTGTGCGTCACTCTTTAGTGTCCCCTGGTTTCCGTTGTGCAGAAGAAAGGGGAACAAATATGATACTCGTCACAATCATGTTAGTATGTATTTGAAGACAAAAACAAATGTTTTCATCAGCATGCAGACTGTGCCAAGTAAAGCCATATTCCTCCAGTCTCTGTAGTAATGCTAGCGCTGGGTGACCATAAATCCACTGGAATATACCACACACACACACACACACACACATTTTGCAAATTTCAACTGATTGACAGCTTATTTTTGGTCAATTTCTACCTTTATCTTCACCTAAATGCATTTTCTTGAATTCTGGCGATCTCAAAAGTATCATCAAATGATTGGGCATCCCTAATTTAGTTGGATATACCACATCACACACACACACACACACACACACACACACACACACACACACACACACACACACACACACACACACACACACACACACACACACACACCACACACACACACACACACACACACACACACAGCAAATTTCAACTGATTGACAGCTTATTTTTGGTCAATTTCTACCTTTATCTTCAACTAAATTCATTTTCTTGAATTCTGGCGATCTCAAAAGTATCACCAAATGATTGGGCATCCCTAATTTAGTTGGATATGACACCTTAAATGTTTTTCTACAATGTTTGGTTCCAAAATTAAGCGTGTTTGAACATTTGACCCGAGAGACTGGTGGCCATCTTGGATTTGACCTCTCACGGTCCTCATGGGTCAAATCTGACTTCCCTCCACATCTGAAAATAAACCTTATGGTATGCTCTAACTATGTTAGAAATGTCATGCTTTTCTCATAAAATGCACAATTGTTATAATATGAGAGCTTATCCGCTGTACTAAATCTTCCTGTGCCAGAATAATACACTTGGGTTGCGTTCGAATACTCCAAAAAAACAGCTCCTAAGTTCTAACCCTATCGTCTATTCCTTGACCTCGGAGTGAAACGTCATGGGGTTAAGGGATAGTGGATAGGAGAATTCAAAAGGATTTAGGAGAAGAGACTGCGGCACTTTAGAGAATCCGACTGCACTTTCACTATCCGACGTGTTTATGATGCGCCAGCAGAGGTCATAAATGTGCGCCTGCTGCTGTGGGGAAACTATGGAAACTACAGTTTTCTATACAGCGGACTACAACATGGATGTTTAATAAGAACGAGGGACTACTGTAAACTCATCTAGAGACTCTGCACCGTGCTCTGGTGCTGTTGTTTTATGCTTTATGAACGGGGACAACAGAGAAACATATTCTTCATGACCAAAGTTGGAATTGAAATAAAAAAGGAAAGTGAAACTTATGCTCGTCACCCTCTCCCTCCGGTCCACATTAATACAAATGATCCCAATACATATGATTGTATGAAAAGATCTTAAAATCAATACAAATGTATTTATTATAAACGTTAGTCCTTAACATCTATCACTGTGTATATCACCATTCAAACATCTTTTAAAAGTTGAACAAACCCCACACAGCTCAGTAAAGACTGTGAAATGTTGACTTTATTTGATCATTTCAGTAAAAACTAACGTTCATATTTCTCTTTTTGATTATAATACGGATGAACGTTCAAAACAAAGCACTTTGGCAACTTACCACATACGTTTTAAAATGCTTAATAAGCACCGTAACTTTCATGATATCATTTCTCGTTCATAATCGGTTGTTTCCGTGAACGGCCGACTGTTGTGTGACGGCAAATGCTGCGGCCGCAAGGCATTGTGGGGCAGCATTTTCTCCTCTCCTTTCGGTTAGGGAGGTCCAGTGGTTCCTAGGCTAAAGGAGGTTATAAAGGAAGTTTGAAACCTCCTTTCCTTTTAATTTAGAGAATTCGAACGGCACTTATCATGGCTGCCACTGAGGGACTTCCGGGTCATTTCACTCCGTTAGGAAGGTTCCTAAGCTAAATGGACTATTCGAATGCAACCTAGGACGCACCAAAGCTTTGTGATTGGCGTGACCCCATGTGCGGGGCGTGGCTAGTGGGCAGTGGGCTCTTGTTCGCTGACTGACGTTGTCCGTGGCAACAGGAGTGACAGTCCGCACACACACAAGACCGCAATTATGGCAGAAGCAAAAAAGCCCAAAATAGATCATTTTCACTCCGAGTGGGAGGACGGTTATTTTTTTAATAATCTCTCATTAGAGGGTTATTGAGGACAAACTCTTAACTAATGGCCGTACTTGTAGAATAAGGTCATGTAGAATAAGGAATTAATTTGTGGTGTTATTTTACAGTCGGTGGTCACTACCGCCATCTTGTGGTTATGGTGGGTTCAACACAAAGCATGAGTATTCATTCATTTTCTACTATCAGAGGTAGAAGAAGTATTCAGATCTTGTAGTAAAAGTAGAAGTACTCAGATCTTGTACTTGAGTAAAAGTAGAAGTACTCAGATCTTGTACTTGAGTAAAGTAGAAGTACACAGATCTTGTACTTGAGTAAAGTAGAAGTACTCAGATCTTGTACTTGAGTAAAGTAGAAGTACACAGATCTTGTACTTGAGTAAAAGTAGAAGTACTCAGATCTTGAACTTGAGTAAAAGTAGAAGTACCAGAGTGTAGGAATACTCGGTTACAAGTAAAAGTAAAAGTATTAGCATCAAAATATAGTTAAAGTACCACAAGTAAAAGTATTCATTGTGCAGATTGGTCCATTTCAGAATAATATATATGATGTTTTATAATTATTGATCATTAAAGTGTTATCAAAGCTGGTAAAGGTGCAGCTAGTTTTAATGGCTTTGTATACTGCATATACTATGTTTAAAATATTTTTAAAAGATCGGAGAGCCAGCCTCTCGTCCAACATCAGTGTGTGACCTCACTAATGCTCTTCTGGATGAAAGGGCTTCCCACAGACACACTCCAAGATCTGTAGAAAGCCTTCCCAGAAGAGTGGAAGCTGTTATAGCTGCAAAGGGGGACCAAGTTCAAATGAATGCCTAAGAGTTTGGAATGGGATGTCCTGAAAGCTCCTGTAGGTGTAATCAGAATCAGAATCAGAATCAGAATCAGAATCCCTTTATTAGTCCCACAGAGGATACATGTACATTGTTACAGCAGAAAAGAGACAAAGACAGCTTAATGTTTCCTAAAGCATGCAGACAACAAAGTATTCAAGATTATGGTATATATTGCAGAGTATTAACGGCATATATATATATATATATATATATATATATATATATATATATTGCACATCTTGCACATAGTTGGTATTTAACAACAAGGGGTGTTATAGTCTGTGTTGTTGTGTTGGGGGTCTACTAGGGGTCGTGGTGGTTATATAGTCTGACCGCTGCAGGAAGGAAGGACCTGCGGTATCTCTCTAATGTGTAGGTGGTCCAATACTTTTGTCTATATTGTGTATAATTGAGTATCATCCGCATAACAATGAAAATGTCCCGAGTGATTCCTTATTGCCTAAAGGAAGCGTATATAATGTGAACACAATAGGTCCAAGCTCTGAGCCCTTATGCTTTGCTGTGGCAGAACTGGCTGGATCAAATCAAACAGAACTCTAAACACATTTTCAGCTCTGCACACAATCTGCAATTCAACTCTGCACTTTCTAAAACACTGCACACGGTTCTCTGAGTAATACACAGAGATCTGACATATTCACCTGTCAGCCATTTTCAAAACACTGCCGTTAAACATGCTACACATATGAGCCAATGAACAGATACACATGCCAGCTGAACGTTAACGCCTGGCTGCTTTAATGTTGACTCATCAATCAGGATATAAGTACAAGAAGTGGGATATTTATTTTAAAATGTGTTTTTTTATTACAGAGCTGAGAAAATAATATTTGGTCTTAAAGTTACGTGAAAAAAATATCTAATATCCTATAGGATTATGAAATACACAAGAAAGAAAAGCCAGATTTAAGTCGTTAATTCATGAGAAAAGCACTCAGAAAGTCAGAAACATTTAAAATATTTGTTTAAAATTGTGTTTGAATAAAATGTCCAAAGAAAGTATTCAGAGTAATTCTTATTACAGTTTTATAATTGTTTTATATATTCCTCAAATGACCTGCTTTGACTGCAGCTTGAGAAACTTCTGGATTCAGTCTGAAAGCATCCTTTTTTAACATGATCTTTAATAATGTTGTAGTTTAGTTTAACTCTGAGAGGTGGACTGGCTGGACTCCTCACTGGGACTCTGGTTCTGGACCAGCTTGCAGGGTCCAGGAGTTCTTGGAGAGAAGGAGCGCTTCCTGCCGCAGGACTCGGGGGATGGGAGTTCCTGAACATGGAGAAACAGCTTCAGTTATTATGCTCCAAATATCTGGAACAAAGTCACAGAAAGAATGTGTCTGCAGCTCAGAGAGTCCTGCTGGGAACCCACACATGTTGAGGAGCCCAAAGTGTGATGAGAGAAATGTACAGTACGGGTCCCCAGCACATAGAAGCTGCCGGATGCTAACCTGCATATGTTGGGAGAGCTTTACAGATCAGGAGAGGAACTAAGTACATTTACTCAAGCACTGTACTTAAGTACAACTTTGAGATACTTTACCTGAGTATTTCCATTTTATTCTACTTTGTACTTCTAATCCACTACAGTTCAGAGGTGTATGGTGTACTTGTACTCCACTACATGTATTTAATACCTTTAGTTACTTCACAGATGTGGATGAATGATGTGAAATATAACCAAGTGTTAAATCAGACTTTAGTTCCACCTGGAGTAAATTCACAAGCTACCCTGCAGAATACAAAGTCATTCAAACTAGCTGCACCTTTACCAGCTTTGAGAACACTTTCATGATCAATCATTATAAAACATATCATATATATTATTCTGAAATGGACCAATCTGCACAATGACTACTTTTACTGTCGATACTTTCACTATATTTTGATGATAATACTTTTCTACTTTTACTTGAGGAACATTTTGAATGCAGGACTTTTACCGTAACAGAGTATTCCTACACTCTGGTACTTCTACTTTTACTCAAGTACAAGATCTGAGTACTTCTACTTTTACTCAAGTACAAGATCTGAGTACTTCTACTTTTACTCAAGTATATTTTGATGGTAATCCTGTAACGGACTAGTTATAATGTTGATGTTTTCAAGTGTTTTATTCTTCAGAGTTTATTTACATTTTACAGAGTGTCAGTGAACGCGTCACTGTTTTGATAGACAGTTCTTGTGAAGAGAAACAGACAAAATGACGAAGAGAGAAAAACAAGAGTGTTGTTTTCCTCTGAGGACATGCTCCATGAAAGAGTTTCATATCTTGATGAATGGAGGATATTCAGTACTCACAGTTCTTCTGGATCTTGGCTCTGATCGTCTCATCCTCTCTGATCCTGTAGGGATGAACACAATCCAACAGTTATGGATCCAGTTTAAAATAAGTGTTTGTTCTTTGAGTTAGTCAGCTTCAGAGTCCTGACTGATCTCATGCTTTACATCCCATCATATCTTCTCTGCAAACACTACGACTGACTGCCACAGCTCTCAGCTGCATTACAGGAAGTAACAGTCATTAGTCAAGGAACTAAAAACATCCCATCAAAAACAGACTACCTTTTCCACTCTTCTGTCAAATCCCATATGTCTGGTGGAAAGTTGATTACTTACTAAATGTGGCTTTGCATTTTCAGCTGGCCTTCTATAGTTGATGGAAGAATGAAAGAGCCTGCAGTCAGTGGGTAACATCACTGATCTGTTGTGATTCCCCAGTGAGAGAAACACCTCCCTGTGTTTCATACAATACTGCTGAACCAGCAGAGACCCCTTACTGACCTGAGGGTCTCCAGTCTGCAGTCTGGACTCTCCAGACGATCTCTCAGCAGCTCCACTCCTGAATCCTGCAGATCGTTGTGACTCAGGTCCAGATCTCTCAGATGGATGTTGGACTTCAGAGCTGAGGCCAGAGCAGAACAGCTGATCTCTGACAACCTGCAGTACTCCAGTCTGAATAAAGAAAACATGATGAGGATAAAAATCTGTTTATAATCCAATCAGATGTTACTCAACAACAACAACAATTATACTCACTTACTTACTTTAATAATATCATTGCGTGATTCTTATTTGCTAATGTTTATCTATATTTACTACTTCTCACACTTCTTAGCTAAGCTTGGGGAAAGTCCTTATTAAGAAGATGTGTTGCAGTGTTGTTAGTGACTCTCTATGTGCACCAACAGTATGACCTTCACCTCAGGTGAACTGAGAACTTCCTGATACGGTCTCCCTAACTCCCTAACTCCCAGAATGCTCCTTCATCATCACCAAGCTTCACCCCTCCCTTTCTCCTCTCTCGAGCCTCATCTCAATACCCCTCCTCGACTCCTCCTTTCCCTCACTTGGGATGTCCTCGTTCACTCAAACGTCACTCTTAAACGAGATCATTAAACATGACTTAAATTGTTAGTATAACCTTAAGAAATTAATTGCACATAATAATTCCCACAGAGCTGTGAGCACTTATACATTGATGTGACGCTTTCCCACTCATTCTTCCAGTTCTCCGTTTTCCTCTCTTGAAGTCGACCAGCTGTGAAGGTGGGGGTGGGGCTTTTATACGCGAGTAGTGAAAACACTTCCGCGTAGTCTGCTCTCGTGTATCCTCCCTTTCGTCTCCTCCCGCACCCCTCCTCCCTCACCCCTCAAAAAAACGTCCTTCAAAATGGCGTGTCTTGATCGATTTCCGGGTCAAGTCCCGGAGGAGGGTAAGAGAGGAGTCGAGGAGGGGTATTGAGACGAGGCTTCTGTGTTTAAATATGCAACCCAAACTCTACTCTTCCTCTTCCTCTCTGCAGACTGTATGCTCTCTGTGTGACTGACTGAACTTTCTTCAATAAATAAAATACCACAAAGAGCTGAATGCTTTGATTCTCTCTCCACATTTGCAGTGGCGTTTTTATATGTACAAAAGTGGTGGGGCACAAAAAACTTAGATGTCTATATATAAGCTTCTGCAGTGACGTGCAGTGAGGTTCATGGCTGGTGAGGCACTGGCACTGACTCTTCAGGTTTACAAATATTATATTTTGACCTAAACCAAAATAAAATATTATTTTCAAAAGCTTTTTTTGTCTGATGCTTCGATTAATTTTAAACAGACAGTTCAACAAAAGGATACCCAAAAAATGTAATTTTATCATTTAAATATTGAATTGTTCTCTCTTAGTAAGATCCCATTTTCAAAAAATTGCGGTCTTACCTTGACTTGAAGATGAAGTCCATTTGCCTATCCTTCTGGACAAAAAATTCTATAACTTTTTTGTAAAAGTCCTTCTTATCTTCTTGTAGTTTCAAAAGTCTATCATAAATCTAATCGATAGATTTATGATTAGAAAATTAGAAAAGTAGGGTAGACATGTGGATATTATCCGGCTGAACAAAACGTGCATTTATCTAACAGGTACGTTTCCCACAGATCTTATTTCGAGCTATTTTCTAAAATCCTATGGAGAAACCTCATTGCTTTTTTGCAGCTTACTTCCTGGTTTTAGGACGCGTCACTGCAGCTCTCTCGTCTCCTCTTCACACACCACACTTTTCGCGGCACACGTACTTACAGCCAATCAGCTCTGAATGATGTGAGATGACGTATGGTGGGGATGGCAGCTCTGTGCCCCTATGGTCTTTTTTTTTTTGCCACACACATTACATTGAAAAATACTCTGAGCATGCGCAGTGTAGTTTTTACAGTCACCGTTCACTTTGACAGTGAAAGGGTGGGGCATGATCAGGTTTTGTCCCACATGGCTCAAAACGGCACTGTAGACACTAATTAGAAGAACACAGACTAAAACAGCAATGTACAGACGAATCAGATGATTAAACATGACCTTAAAATATATTTTATATATTTTTTAATTTCTTTTTTTGCATCTCTTTGCATTTTTTGTAATCATTATGTGTAATACTTTCTGCTGACACTAGGTGGGGCTGTGCCCCACCTGCCCCTAATGACCAGTCGCCACTGCACATTTGATGAATAAATTCCCATCACAATGTCAAACTAAAATGACTTCAGATGACCTCTATTCAGACGTTAACAGTTACTAAATATGAAATACATAGATTTACTTTTTACAACTAACATCTATTTCAGTTACTTTAACCTCTTAAGCCCTGAGCCTGTTTTTCAGGTCTCAGGCTCGAAAATGACATTCCCAGAACAAATGACCATATCTTCCCTTCTAAAAGGGTTAAATTAATAATCTTTATTCTCAAAGTAATGATAAACCTTTGAGTTGGATGTAGAAAAGTCAGAATCAATATAGATGTTTTTTATTTTAAAGAAAATTTAGATTTGACATAGTAAAAAACTGTAAATTATAGTGTCCGTCCAAAAATTCTTTTTTACTTATAGTGAAAACTACCCTTGGATGATGGGTTAGTAGACTAAAAGCTTTAGGAATCCAAAGTACAACATATAATAAGTACCCTGTATCAAGATTGATGCAAAACAAGTTAAATTTGACCTTTTTAGAGAGATTTAGCCAAAAAAACCCACTTCTGGGGTCATTTGGGTGGATTTGACCTATCTCTGGCCCCCCTTGCTCGATTTTGATGAATGAAATCTCTTTATAACCGCTAGAGCCAATGGAATCGAGGGAAAGTTATATACACACCAAAACGTTAACAAATAAGGAGTGAGAGTGACGCGTTACCAAAACCGGAAGCTGCATACACTCTGGTGGCTACCATTAGCAGCTAACTTTTCCGCTCCGATTTTTACATAAAAAATGGAATTATGGATTATAAATTATTTTTTCAAAGGCACAGGTACATTATCAACCTATGGATCAACAGTTGTAGATTTTTTTTCTTCGTTTTTAATGCCATTGAACACGTCTTTTGACCTAATTGACAGCTACGGTGAGACGATCTGCCGTAAAAGCTCCGTAAAGGTACGTGTTGTGATGTCTGTGTTTGCTTCCCCTGTCGCAAGTTCGGATCGCTCAGTGATGATACTATACCTAAATAATCAGTGGAGTCTTAGCTTTAATCGGCTATATTGTATGTGCAGCTACGATAAGTAATAAGGGTATCTTTATCTTGAATTGTGTGCCGCAGTGCGTTAGAATTTTTTCGCTCAGGGGTCATTTAGACCCTTCTTATGAGACTTGTGTTTTGTTTTGGTAAAAATGGTTCATATCTTCAGTTAGCTGAGATTCTTCCCGTTAATCTGGTGCTACACATTAATAGTTTCATAAATGTTAAGAAGCCCTGAGACATTATCTCGAAAACAAAACGGTGGGAGGGGTCCAATGGGGGTACCGCCGTGCTTAAGAGGTTAAGAAACAGTCAACATGTATGTCTACAGTTCTTTCTTCTTACTCTTAAAAATGAAATATGAATAAAAGGACATTTACAACTTTTTGGCTGTAAGTTATTAATGAATATAAATTAGGTTAAATTACAAAGTGAACATGTGAGATCTCCAGCAGTAACAGAGAGTCAGTGAACTGACCTGAGAGTCTCCAGTCTGCAGTCTGGGCTCTCCAGAAGATCTCTCAGCAGCTCCACCTCTGAATCCTGCAGATCGTTGAGACTCAGGTCCAGATCTCTCAGATGGATGTTAGACTTCAGAGCTGAGATCAGAGCAGAACAGCTGATCTCTGACAAGCTGCAGTCCTTCAGTCTGAATAAAGAAAACATGATGAGGATACAAATCTGTTTATAATCCAATCAGATGTTACTCAACAACAACAACAACAATTATACTCACTTACTTACTTTAATAATATCATTGTGTGATTCTTATTTGTTAATGTTTATCTATATTTACTACTTCTCACTCTTCTTAGCTAAGCTTGGGGAAAGTCCTTATTAAGAAGATGTGTTGCAGTGTTGTTAGTGACTCTCTATGTGCACCAACAGTATGACCTTCACCTCAGGGGAACTGAGAACTTCCTGATACGGCCTCCCTAACTCCCTAACTCCCAGAATGCTCCTTCATCATCACCAAGCTTCACCCCTCCCTTTCTCCTCTCTCTCGAGCCTCATCTCAATACCCCTCCTCAACTCCTCCTTTCCCTCACTCGCGTCCCTTCCCTGCATCTTAGCTCCGCCTCCGTAAGATGCGAGCGAGAGACACGAGGAGGAGACGCGAGGACAGAGGAGTCCTCAGGTATTAATTGGGATGTCCTCGTTCACTCAAACGTCACTCTTAAACGACGTCTGTTAATGATGACATGTGCACAGCTGTATCCCCTCTCATCGGGCTTAACTGAATAACCTTTAGAACCGGCCCATTTGTTGTTAAATATGTATTTAAATTATGAATCTTTCTCATGTTAGTCAAGGAATTCAATGTATGATGGTTGGTCCTGCTTTTGTGTTACGTTTTGCTGTCAAATGTACATTTAAATAAAATTATAATTATAGTAATGTGAAAGCCTTTACTCTGAACATGTGTGTCCTGTAGATCCCCACATTCAGGACTGTGAATTTTAAATAATTTAACTACTCAATATTTTAACACAAAACAAAACAAATAATTGTTATTTATCAAGATCTAGCCATTTATGAAATAGCTTTCTTAATAGCTATGTTTTAGTGACGTTCAAGATCATTAAACATGACTTAAATTGTTAGTATAACCTTAAGAAATGAATTGCACATAATAATTCCCACGGAGCTGTGAGCACTTAGACATTTATGTGACGCTTTCCCACTCATTCTTCCAGTTCTCTGTTTTCCTCTCTTGAAATCGACCAGCTGTGAAGCTGGGGGCGGTGCTTTTATACGCGAGTAGTGAAAACACTTCCGCGTAGTCTGCTCTCGTGTATCCTCCCTTTGGTCTCCTCCCGCACCCCTCTTCCCTCACCCCTAAAAAAAACGTCCTTCAAAATGGCGTGTCTTGATCGATTTCCGGGTCAAGTCCCGGAGGAGGGGAAGAGAGGAGTCGAGGAGGGGTATTGAGACGAGGCTTCTGTGTTTGAATATGCAACCCAAACTCTACTCTTCCTCTTCCTCTCTGCAGACTGTATGCTCTCTGTGTGACTGACTGAACTTTCTTCAAGAAATAAAATACGACAAAGACAGCTGAATGCTTTGATTCTCTCTCCACATTTGATCAATAAATTCCCATCACAATATAAAACTAAAATGACTTCAGATGACCTTTATTCAGACGTTAACGTTTACTAAATATTAAATACATAGATTTACTCTTTACAACTAACATCTATTACAGTTACTTTAAGAAACACTCAACATGTATGTCTGCAGTTCTTTCTTCTTACTCTTAAAAATGAAATATGAATAAAAGGACATTTACAACTTTTTGGCTGTAAGTTATTAATGAATATAAATGAGGTTCAATTACAAAGTGAACATGTGAGATCTCCAGCAGTAACAGAGAGTCAGTGAACTGACCTGAGAGTCTCCAGTCTGCAGTCTGGGCTCTCCAGAAGATCTCTCAGCAGCTCCACTCCTGAATCCTTCAGATCGTTGTCACTCAGGTCCAGATCTCTCAGATGGATGTTGGACTTCAGAGCTGAGATCAGAGCAGAACAGCTGATCTCTGACAAACTGCAGTCCCACAGTCTGAATAAAGAAACCATGATGTAACTTTAGAAAACAATGTTCCTTTTGAAATAACTCCAGGTTTAATAATCTGTTCAGAGTTAAACAGGGTTTTAATGTCAGAGATGATGCAGAAACAATCCACTGATAATCTGGAACTTTAACTTTGATCAGATGTTTAACAACTCCTTCATCTCCCTCACAGCTCATCAGTACTGACAGCATCTCCACTGACTCATGGAGCACAGAGTGAGTATGTGGAAGCTCAAACACTCTCCCTCACACATTCACCTTCTCTTTGTTATTCTGATCAATATTCAGTCATTAGCAAACATGGAAAAAATAAAAATAACATTGTATTTGTTCAAATTCAGAAAATCATAAACACAAACAGATCAATATGAACTGCAGTCAGTGAACTGACCTGAGAGCCTCCAGTCTGCAGTTTGGACTCTTTAGTCCAGAACTCAGCAGCTTCACATCTGAATCCTTCAGAGGGTTTTCACTCAGGTCCAGATCTCTCAGATGAGAGGGGTCAGACTTCAGAGCTGAGGCCACGACTTCACAGAAAGCCTCATAGTGTCCTAAGCCAGTAAGTCTATAATAAAACATATATTACAACATGTGTTGGAGAGTCAGGGAGAACAATGTAGTTGTCCCATAGAACGTGTACGTGACGTGACGTGATTCAAGATGGCGCCTGTGTCGGCTCGCCGCTCGCTCAGCTCTCTACCTTTAGCTATCCTGTTTTTGTTTTATGTTTGTCAGAATGTCTCTGCTCTGCTCGTTTATGATCGCCAAGCACTCCTCCACCTCAGACCCTCACTGGAGTTGATATTGCTGCCCAAACCTACATCTGGCAACCATAAATCGCCCCCCCCCCCCTCTACTGTCGAATATTCCCACCTACCTGCGCCGGTTGCCCTGCATCCTGCCTCGCCGAAAGCGTTTTCGACGACGGGGAAAGCGTGGTGGTGCACTGGTCCATCTTAAGGCATACCTGACGGCTTCTTCTGTGAATTATCCACGCCTCGGATGTCATGGCCCTCCCGCTGCACGCCATGTGAGGGATCGGTGGATGCCCGCAGGCAGCTCCTCCTGCCCGACTGACTGCTCCCGGCCCGCGCGGCGTTCAACACGCACATCTTCGTCAGCTGAGACGCACTACACCTTCGGCAAGCCCGGAGCGAAAACTTTGCATGGCTTTGCTAAATGCTAGGTCGATAGCAAACAAAACGTTCCTGCTAAACGACTTCTTCACCTCTCGTGAACTGGATTTTATGTTCCTGACGGAGACCTGGGTCCACGCTGGCGAGTATACACCGTTCTCTGAACTTCTTCCTCCTGACTGTACATTCTTCAGCTCCCCCCGTGCCACTGGCCATGGTGGGGGCATAGCATCAGTGTTTAGAGCTAGCCTCCAATGCCGATTGCTTCACCCTGTAACTAGCTATGCTAGCTTTGAGTTGCAGCTTTTTGAACTGAACCCGGCCTCGCCTATACTCTGCGCAGTCGTGTATCGTCCGCCAAAGTGCAATAAGGATTTCATAAATGACTTTTCTGACTTTCTGTCCGGGATCATGGTGAAATATGATCGTGTTTTGATCTCCGGAGACTTCAATGTCCATGTGTGTTGCGAGTCCAAACCTCTGGTTAGGGACTTTTTAAATCTCCTTGATTCTTTTGGTCTCGTTCAGTCCGTGGCTGGCCCAACACACGAAAAAGGACACACTTTGGACTTAGTATTATCGTTTGGACTGTCTGTATCTGTGGATGAAATATGTGCAGCAACGCGTATCTCAGACCATTTACCGGTTCTGTTTACAACCTCCATCCCTTCCGCAGGAGTCGAATCACGTGCCCCTGCGCGTCGTCTGCGTTCGATTAACCCCTTGACTGCCTCACAGTTCTCTGATGTTTTTAATGCTTCTCCGATCTGTAAATTAGATGTGAACTGTGCTTTTAATGCTGATGAGCTTATCTCCATGTTTGACTCGACATGCACACTAATACCGGATTCTGTTGCTCCTTTTACGCTTAGACGCATCAAAGTTCTATCAGAGCCGTGGCTCAATGACTGTACTCGTGCTCTCAGACGCGCTTGCAGGCGTGCAGAGAGAAAATGGAAAAAGGATAAACTCCATGTCTCCCTAGAAATCCTTCGTGCTTGCCTTTCTGACTACCAGACGGCAGTCAAAGCAGCCAAAACAGAGCACATTTCTCTGTTAATCTCCAAAAACAGCCATAAACCTCAGGTTCTTTTTAATGTCCTCAACTCTATCATTAATCCCTGTGATGTTTCTTCTATTGTCCCATCGACTACTCTCTGTGATAAGTTTCTTACATTTTGTATTGAAAAAGTATCTGCTCTTAGGCTAGCCCACACTAGTGCTACTCCAGATCCTGCTCCTTTTCTGTGCCCTGCTGTCCTCGACCACTTTGAGCCTGTATCCCTCTCTTCTCTCTCGGATGTAGTCAAGCACCTGCGGCCGACAAACTGCACCTCAGACAGCATTCCCTCTCGCCTTCTCAGAGATGTTTTTGATTCAGTTGGAGCAAGTATTTTATTACTTTTAAACACCTCTCTTAGCTCAGGATGTGTCCCAGCTGCCTTCAAACATGCCGTGGTTAAGCCACTACTTAAAAAGAAAAATCTCGACCCCTGCATTATCGGAAATTTTAGGCCCATCTCCCAGCTACCTTTTTTATCAAAAGCCCTGGAGCGAGTAGTCTACGCCCAGCTGCAGTCTTTTTTAACCATCCATGGAATCCATGAAAAGTTTCAGTCTGGCTTC
This sequence comes from Trematomus bernacchii, assembly GCF_902827165.1. NCBI lineage: Eukaryota > Metazoa > Chordata > Actinopteri > Perciformes > Nototheniidae > Trematomus > Trematomus bernacchii. Next base: position 164,467 of record NW_022987615.1, read on the forward strand.
AAACCCATGCACAGCACTGAAACAGCCCTTTTAAGAGTTTTTAATGACCTGCTCCTAGCCGCCGACTCAGGTAGCCCAGCTGTCTTGGTGCTGTTAGACCTGACAGCTGCCTTTGACACTGTGGACCATAGCATCCTGCTGTCACGGCTTGAACAGTCCGCTGGCATCACAGGCTCTGCCCTTGCATGGTTCAGGTCCTACCTGACAGACCGTAGCTTCTCAGTGCAGCTAGGTGCCTTCTCCTCTGCCAAAGCCCCTCTTACCTGTGGGGTTCCCCAAGGCTCAATTCTGGGCCCCATCCTTTTTCTACTGTACATACTGCCCCTAGGTTCAATTCTCACAAAACATAATATTCCCTTCCACTGCTACGCCGACGATGTACAGATCTATCTGCCTCTCAAAGCAAATGTCAAACACTCACTACAGCAGTTGATGGACTGCTTAGCAGAGATAAAATCCTGGCTGAGCAAAAACGTTCTCAACCTCAACGAGAGCAAGACTGAGGTCATCTTTTTTGGACCGCAACCTCCAGCCTCTCCGGTTGATATTCTGGGCTCTCTCAAAAAAAACATCCTCCCCTCGGTCATGAACCTTGGAGTGACCTTCACTAGCACTTTTAAATTCGACAAGCAGGTCAGCACCGTAGTCAAATCCTGCTTTTTTTAAATAAGACTATTGGCCAAAACCAAGTCGTATTTATCTTTTAATGACTTAGAAAGGGTTATTAACGCCTTTGTAACCTCGAGACTGGACTATTGCAACGCTCTGTATGTGGGTATGGACCAGGCCTCAATTAAACGCCTACAGCTAGTCCAAAACGCTGCTGCACGTTTGCTGACTGGCCACAAAAAGCGTGACCACATCACCCCTATTCTGGCCTCACTGCACTGGCTTCCAGTTCGGTTCAGAATTGATTTTAAAATCCTTTTATTTGTTTTTAAAGCACTAAATGGGCTGGCTCCGGCCTATATAACTGAACTGCTCCAGCGCTACACCCCAGCCAGAGCTTTAAGGTCTTCTGACCAGCTGCTGCTGGTAGTGCCCAAGACCAGGCTTAAAACCCGAGGGCACCGAGCCTTCGCAGCAGCTGGCCCTAGGCTCTGGAACACTCTGCCCCTCCATGTGAGGTCGGCCCAGACCCTAGGGGTTTTTAAATCAAAACTAAAAACACACTTCTTCTCTCTGGCTTTCTAGTTAGAGCGGAGCACGACTCCTGACTTTTCCTTGTGTTTTTATTTTTATTTTGTTTTTTATATATATCTGTTGTAATTTATTGTCTTTTATTGTGATTGTAGTAATGTGTTTTTATTACATGTACAGCACTTTGGCTCGACCAAAAATCGCTTTTAAATGTGCTATATAAATAAAACCTGATTTGATTTGATTTTGATTTGATGTGTTAAAAAAGAGGAAACATTATATTAACATCAAGCATTTGATGAAAAAAGATTTGACATGTACATAGACCTTTGCTGTTAGTCCATTTAATACAATATATAATAATATATGATAATAGAGTGTAATGAGTTGTCAGTGTGATCTGATCACATGTCTGTGCTCCTGCTGTCACTGACTGTTACCAAAAGAAACAGAAATTAAATGAATCACTTGACAATATTAGAGATGTACATATTTAAATGTTAGTTAATATGTGGATGTGAATGATGGATGAAGGATGTTTTGGCTTCTCTGAGCATCTGAACATTTATTGCGCACACAAACACAATTAACAAATCAATAAAGTTTCAATATGTTCAACTTGATACCATCAGATGTTCCCAGTATATCAGCATTAAGACATAACTCTGTTATTGGTGGGAAATGATATAGATCTAACACATTGTGATAAAAACGTGTTTAATGATAAAGAAACTACTAGAAAGTAATAATAACATGTTTCTGTGATAACTGTAAGTCCTGCTGTGTGGTGTGATCACATGCTGAGAAACCTCTAAAGTCCTTCATGTGTTTGACATGTCGCCTCCATCACTCAATATGAAGAGAGAAACGCTTCAGTTTAACTATTATTATAAATAAATAGAAGAACAGTGTTGGGTTTATTTTGCTCTCAGTATTTAAACAGCAGAAATGTTATAGTGTTTATTTGAATAATTAAACTCCTGATCCACATTAGTTTATAAAGTTAATCACATCTGGACTTACTTGAACTTCCTGCAGTTCCTCACAGCTGGAATCAGTCTCCGTCGTCCCTCATCTGATGTGTTGTACTTCTTCAGGTCCAACTCATCCAGAACCTCCTCTGACATCTGCAGCATGTAGGCCAGAGCAGAGCAGTGGATCACAGAGAGTTTCTTCTCTGATCTGTTCTCTGACTTCAGGAACTCTGTGATCTCCTGATGTACTGAGTGGTCCTTCATCTCTGTCAGACAGTGGAAGATGTTGATGCTCCTGTCAGGAGAGATTTTAGAACTGCTCATCTCCTTCAGGTTGCTGATGGCTCTCTGGATGGTTTCTGGTCTGTTGTCTGTGCGACCCAGCAGGCCTCCTAACAGTCTCTGGTTGGACTCCAGAGAGAGGCCGTGGAGAAAGCGGACAAACAGGTCCAGGTGGCCATTTTTACTTCTGAGGGATTTCTCCATGGCTCTCTTCAGGAAGTCATCCAGGGATGGGTAATCCTGATCACTGATGTTGTTAAAGTCTCTCTGCAGGAAGTGCTTCAGTACCTCTGTGTTCCTGTTGGTGTAACAGTGCAACATGTAGACTGCAGCCAGAAACTCCTGAATGCTCAGATGAACAAAGCAGTAGACTGTTTTCTTGAAGATCACTCTCTCTCTTTTGAAGATCTGTGTGAAAACTCCTGAGTGCACCAAGGCCTCGGTGACGTCAAGACCACAGCGCTGCAGGTCTTCTTGGTAGAACATGATGTCTCCTTTCTCCAGATGTTCAAACGCCAGCCTCCCCAGCTTCAGAAGAAGCTCCCTGTCAGCCTCCGTCAGCTGCTGTGGACTCGTCTCATGTCCCTCTTCATACTTCTGCTTCTTCCTCTTGGTCTGGACCAGCAGGAAGTGTGAGTACATGTCAGTGAGGGTCTGGGGCAGCTCTCCTCTCTGGTCTGTAGTCAACATGTGGTCCAGAACTGCAAGCAGTGATCCAGCAGAAGACTGGGATCAGACACATGATGTGGAGGCTCCTGGAGCTCTTGATGTGAGAGATGATTCTGCTGGACAGGTCTTCATCACTCCATCTCCTCCTGAAGTACTCCTCCTTCTGGGCGTCAGTGAAGCCTCGTACTTCTGTTACCCTGTCCACACACTCAGGAGGGATCTGATTGGCCGCTGCAGGTCTGGAAGTTATCCAGACGAGAGCCGAGGGAAGCAGCTTCCTCCTGATGAGGTTTGTCAGCAGCACGTTGACTGAGGACTGCTGAGAGACATCAGACACAACCTCATTGTTTCTGAAGTCCAGAGAAAGTCTGCTTTCATCCAGGCCGTCAAAGATGAGCAGCACTTTGCAGACAGCCAGCTGCTCTGCTGTGACCTTCTGTAAGGTTGGATGGAAAACATGGAGCAGCCTGAGAAGACTGTACTGCTCACCTTTGATCAGGTTCAGCTCCCTGAAGGAGAGCGGGATCACCAGACTGACATCTTGGTTTCCCAAACCCTCGGCCCAGTCCAGAGTGAACTTCTGCACTGAGAAGGTTTTTCCAACTCCAGCGACTCCGTTGGTCAGGACCGCTCTGATGAGAGTCTGTTGGTCAGGTAAGGCTTTAAAGATGTCCTGGCACTTGATTGGAGTGTCATGGAGGGGCTTCTTCTTGGAAGCTGTCTCCAGCTGCCTCACCTCATGTTGGGTATTAACCTCTTCACTCTGGCCTTGTGTGATGTAGAGCTCAGTGAAGATCCTGTTGAGGAGGGTTTCACTTTGATCAGTTTCTTCAGTCACACGTTCACATCTCCTCCTCAGACTGAGCCTATGTTTATCTAAAACCTCCTGCAGACCACTATCTGCTGGAAGAGAAGGAAACGTGAGAGAATGAGGGAAATGCACTGAGAATCTAATTATAACATAAAACAACAAAAACCAGACTGAGTTTAAATGTTTTATAAACAGCTTACTGTCTATGCTCTACAACAGTATACCTGTTCAAAAACAAATGAACCAGGAAGAGGAATAAGACGCTGCATGTGTTCGGCCTCTTACCTCGTACAGAGCTGGTCTGACTGGCTGTCTGCAGTCCAGCTCTGGTTCTGGATCTTTTCCCACACTGGGGACAGGAGGGGTCTCCTGATGGAGGTCTTTGCTCCCAGTATGAGGTGATGCACTGTCTGCAGAACCAGTGTCCACAGCTGGTAGACTGGATCCTTCAGGACGTCCTGACACAGAGCACAGCTGGACAGCTGCTCCTCCACAGGAACACCACTCTTCCTCTTCCCTCTGTGGAGATGAACACATCCTTTACAGCACGTCACATTAGTGGAGCTGATTCTCACCAATGGGCAGAGCGTCACAAACGTGACTCTCAAGATGAAATGTGTCACGCTGCACGAATACGCAGGTGACATAAATTTCACCTCTTCACTTTCTTGGTGTCTCCAGGCACGGATCTGGGTCTTTGCATTGACTCTACATGTAATCACACAAAGCTCTGTTATATCTGCTAATGCTAAACACAACCAGCTCACCAGGTTATCACTATTATTAATAAACATCTTTAAAATACATATCATAAACATGCCCAAGTAGTAAATAATGTATTGGACGATATATTTAGTTTTTAGTGAGTATTTATCAATATTGCCTTATATAGGTATGGCCCTTACTTACTGTACTGTTACTAAGTTTCTTTACTGCGATCATTAAAGAACAGGTTAGATGATCAGATAACATAAAAACTGAATCCTCTCCTGGGGTCTCATTTATAAAGGGATATACGCTCAAAAAATTGCGTACGCCAGTTTCTACGCAATGTTTGCGATTTATAAAATACTAACTTGACGGGAAAATGTGCGGTCCTCCACTCAAACTCTAACCCATGCGTACGCACTAAGCACACAAACGGGAGAGACGAGAAACTGCGACACCGTTGGCAGAAGGAAGAATGGAGAGAAATATGTGGAAATAATACCATAAATAAAATGTTACCTCTCATTTATCAATATGAAGAATTCATTTTCAAACATTGATTAAAGCCAATCTTAAAATGATTAAACAAACGCCTGTTTGAGACTCCTCAGTGCACACAAAAACATAACTTGGAGAAATAAATAAATACGGATATGTTATTTAAAACCACCTCGAATATGTTGTGTTAATGTTATGAAATGTTTTCTCATAAATGATGCGGTAAGCAGGAGGACAGAATAACGTCTAAACTGACGCCGTTTTGCATTTCTATAGGTTGTAGATACGAGCATGGTTTTATATACTATCACGTTTAATCGTGTTTTATGCCGTTTGCCAAGACTTGATAAGTCGCTCGTAAAACACAGGAGGTATGGAAACTAAGAACACCATATGTGGTAAATTGTACAGCTAATATAACAACACATTGTATTTCCTTTAACTGGTGGATTATGGATATATAGTTGCTGATCGACAGCTGGAACACAAACCACCAAATACAACAAAATAATTCAGATCCAGTCGTCATGACTCCACTCCGGAGGGATTCCCCGATCATTTCTTACAGTTTCTCATCAAGGGGGTGTCTCCTGTCCCCGGGACAAACACACTGCCTGAGGAAGGTTATGTGCATTTTTTTTGTTATTAACTTTTTTCGGGCCACTTATTTATTTATTTTAGTGACGATCCGACCTCCATGCTGCTACTCTGGTTCAAACTGCATCCACCAAACAATATGATTTAGCTCCACCTCCCCAAAATAACCAAAATCTGACACGGTGTGAGATGTCTTTTTTATGGGCTCAGAACAGTCTCATAATACACACATGCACACAGAAGGATTCACACTTGTATTTCCGGATCCACACTTGTGTTTTTCAATGCACACACAAATGTGTTCCGTTTCATATACATGTAAATAAAATCCAAATACAGAAAAAAGTTTTACATATGTATTTTTGATCCTCACATATTTGTTTTCCGTTTAAATCCCCTGAACCTGCAAACACAACCCGCTTTCTGTGCATGGATCGCTGTGCATTCGTGTGGGTGGGTTTTTTGAGACTCCCCTGACGGTCACCCGATTCGTACTTGTAATTTTTTCTATCTATAGCCAATCAGATGTCTCCTTCATTCTAAGCCAATCACATGAGCACGTCCCCACGAGGGTAGATTTATTGCGTTCATGACGTAGCGCTTCATGTACGCATTTTGCGCTGTCCGGAGCAGGGTTTCCGCGGACAAAATGTATTTTACCGGACAAATTTGAAACTTACCGGTCATGTTTCAATAATAATAATAAGAAGAAGAAGAAGAAGAAGAATTGTGTCGCAGCGTTTCCGTTAGCAGGTAATTACCGGACTATGACCGGATATGGCTAATAACACGGGAGTAAGGATCATCTCTTTTCCTCTCTCCCTCCCTCTCTCCTGACAGCCCGTCAGTTTCTCATGCAGCTCGCTAAAACTTCCCTCGCGTTTATGTCCATATCGATCAGATCCAGCTCTCCTGATCGGCCTTTATAGAGAGCACCGATCAAACTATTAAGAGTGAATATCGGCCGATAATAACCGGCGGGGCTCCCCCCCGTTGACAGTTCACTGTCTTGCACTGGCTTCGTAGTGCACTGATCGATTAGGCTAAGCTAACCTGTAGCTGCTCCCTCCACACTCACAACAACTTCATACAGACATAAATAAAGCAGCTGTAACTATTCGCCATACAGGAAACACACATTTAAAACGGTTTTGCCTGCCGTTTTTGTGTACACAGGCATTCATTAATGGTTCAGAAAGTGGCACTGTACCTTAATAATATAAAGGCTTGTATTTGCGTGCATTTCCTGCTCGGAAAGTGGCAATGTACTGAGAGTGGAAGTGTCCTGAGATTAGCGCCTGCAGGCTCCATGGACCTGTCAGCTCCGGACAGCGCAAAATGCGTACATGAAGCGCTACGTCATGAACGCAAGAAATCTACCCTCGTGGGGGCGCGCTCATGTGATTGGCTTAGAATTGAGGAGACATCTGATTGGCTATAGATAGAAAAGATTACAAGTACGAATCGGGTCACCGTCAGGGGAGTCTCAAAAAACCCACACACGAATGCACAGCGATCCATGCACAGAAAGCGGTTTGTGTTTGTAGGTGCAGGGGATTTAAAACGGAAAACAAATATGTGAGGATCAAAAATACATATGTAAAACTTTTTTCTGTATTTGGATTTTATTTACATGTATATGAAACGGAACACATTTGTGTGTGCATTGAAAAACACAAGTGTGGATCCGGAAATACAAGTGTGAATCCTTCTGTGTGCATGTGTGTATTATGAGACTGTTCTGAGCCCATCATTTTTTTGCTGTTCTATCGTCATTTCCTGCGATCTTCTTCATGCAGTCAGTCAGAATGAATGAATGAATGAATGAATGAATGAACGAATGGGCGTTTCTTTGACTATTTATAGGCAAATATGGGCGTTACGAGTCGATTGTGATTTATAAAGGGAAACAGGCGAGGGAAGTGCCGTACGCACTTCCCTCGCCGGTACGCAATGTTTTGTGAATCGGAAAATGTCGGAACATTTCTGTACCTATTTTTTTGCTTTGTACTACGTAAGCAACCTTCACACGTGAATCCTACGCAAGGCGTTATAAATGAGGCCCCAGGTCAGGTTACAGCAGAAACTCTTACTTTGTGTCTGAGGGTCCAGGTTCATTACTGAAGTCTGGAGGTGGATCATTAGACTGGTCACTCTTCAGAGACAGACAGCTGGGGACTGGAGATGTGTCCTCTTCCTCATCTTTAAAACCACTCATCTTCTCCAGTCTGAGAGATCTCTCACACACACACACACACACACACACACACACACACACACACACACACACACACACACACACACACACACACACACACACCACACACACACACACACACACACACACACACACACACACACACACACACACACACACACACACACACACACACACACACACACACACACACACACACACACACACACACACACACTAATGAGGCCAATTGAGCAGATAGTATTACACTGGAAAACTAGAACAAACCTTTTTAGTGTTAAAAATAATGAAGATTGTTTAGAAAATTCAGCAGTTTTATTTAAAAAGCATGAGTAGGACACGCCTTTTTGTGCTGATTTTATATGAATATTTGAATGACATTTTAGCTGAAGCCACTCTCACAAAATCACAAGTGTAAAAATGTAAAAAAGTTGCAAAAACAACACACTTGTTTACTCCTGTTAGCCACAGATCAACACACACACATGCTGTGTATCATCATATTATTTAATGTAATGTAATTTAATATAATGTCGGTCTGTTACCTGCTGTTATGTTAGGGTCAGATCTCTGATCACCACGTGTTCATTAGGATGTGTCTCCCCCTGCTGGAAACACACAGGAACAACACGTGGTAAATACACACAATATGTTCTCAGTTAATGAACATTTCTCTAAAGCTTCACTTCATTAAATGCTTTAATATTACCAGTGGCCGACTGTAACTAAGTATATTTCCTCAAGTACTGTACGTTGTTTTTGTTTAATCCAATACATCTCAGAGGGAAACATTGCACTTATTAGGCTACTGACTACATTTATCGAACCCACATGGTTTCATCTAAATAACAAATGATCATTATTTCATTACAAATACAATGTTGGAGACATGTCTAGAAAGGGAGAACAGATTTATGTTTTAGAAATCATTTGCTTCTTTCCACCCGAGATTTACCTGGTGACCTTTGGAGGGGGCCGACCCTTAGGTTGAGAACCTCTGGACTAAACTATCTAACTTTATATTAAGGAGTAAAAAAGCTGCTCTAAGATTAAAGCGTTTGTATTAATAATGTCAGTAATTATGACACACACACACGCACACACGCACACACGCACACACACACACACACACACACACACACACACACACACACACACACACACACACACCAGGGGTGTCAAACTCAATTTCATCGCGGGCCACATTAGAATGATGGTTGCACTCAAAGGGTGGTAACTTAAAGACTATATAAATATACATAGATAAATATATATAATATATATCAAATAATGTATTATTTTACAATATTTCCTCTGCATTAGATTATTATCAGATAGGGTAATAACTTCATAATTAACTACGTCTGAAAGCAGAAGTCTAGGGCACATCATTACAAGTAATTGCAAGTCTCTTCAGTGCGCATCTCACAAAATGAGATGCATTGTGGGACATGTAGTTTATGGGCAACGTGCTCCTATAAAGTGCAGCACGTAACCTTATAATAAACGTATTATATTATTTGCAAGCTCTTGTGGGCCACATACAATGAAGTGGCGGACTGTGAGTTTGACACCCCTGATCTAAACCATCATAATAATAAACTTGGTTAAAATACATCAAATCAGTCAGACTTCAGACAGGCCGCTCTCCATTTTGACTGCGCTGGGCTGTCACATGTTATGTTGCTTTGATGAATCAGAAAACAGGAAATAAAACAAGTTTACAACACTTGTAGAAGTCTCATTGGACGCTGATGTTCTGACATCCAGTAAAACAGAGTACATGTGGATCGAAAGCAGAGCCTGGTGTTAACACTCACCCTGTTGTCCTCCTGCTCCGTTGAGCTGTAAAATGGCTTCTGGCACTCTGACAAGTCTGACTTCATACTTTCACTTTCAACTTCCCTCCCTCCCTGTCTGCAGCCCCCCCCCCCCTTCTCTGTTTCATAACCAGCCTTATCAGCTGAACAAGTTCACATATGTTCAGTGAGATACAAATAAAGCTAAAAACAAGCTCAACAAAGTTATTGAAATAAATATATTAAAACCACAGTGTGAAAATAAACCAGTACAAGTAAACATGCTGTCTTCAAAACCTCACTTAAGTTAAAGTGTGTATGTAGGCCTATTGAAGTACTCCAGTGTTAACGTCACATTAAATTATTCCCTATTATATATATATATATATATATATATATATTTGTTTCTGGATTAATAACCCTGCTGCATGTATTGCATATATTACTGTATTTTTCCCAGAATATGAATGGCGTTTTTTGTTACTGGCACCAGGGAGCCATTGCATGTTCAAATTCAGACTGTTTGCAGTCAGTATAGAAACCTTGTCCGATCTAGACAGATTAACGTACAGATAAAAAGATACATTATATTTAAATGTTTTTGAGTTGCAGTACTTGAGTAAATGTACTTGTAATCACCTTGACCACTAGAGGTCAGTGTTACATCAGTTTCTGCATTTAATCACAAACATCCATATGTGCCTTTTCTGTCCTGAAGAGGAATACACAGGAGCGAGAAGTACAGATTGAGTAAAAGTAGAAGTGCTCAGATCTTGTACTTGAGTAGAAGTACCAGAGTGTAGGAATACTCTGTTACAGTAAAAGTCCTGCATTCAAAATGTTACTCAAGTAAAAGTAGAAAAGTATTATCATCAAAATATAGTCAAAGTAGCGACATTAAAAGTAGTCATTGTGCAGATGGGTCCATTTCAGAATAATATATATGTTTTATAATGATAACACAGGAAATAAAAAAAGTTTAAAGCACTTGTTGAAGTCTCATTGGACTCTAGGACGCTGATGTTCTGACATCCAGTATAACAGAGTAAATAATGTGTTAGAAAGCAGAGCCTGGTGTTAACACTCACCCTGTTGTCCTCCTGCATAAGATTGTTCCCTATTATATATATATATATATATATATATATATATATATATATATATATATATATATATATATATATTAGGGCTGTCAAGTTAACGCGTTAATAACGCGTTAACGCAAAAAAAAATTAACGCCACTAATTATTTTAACGCGATTAACGCATGTGTATTTTTTGTCCTCGGCCGCCCCGTAGTTTCAGAGCGCATCGAGTTTAAAATACCATCGACAAGCTGATGCTGACAGCCCCGCTCCTGCCGCCCGCTTGTGGCAGACCACACTTCCACGCTCACCGGCAGGCCCGGACTGGCCATCGGGAGGACCGGGAGGGTGTGTATGTGTGGGGCGACTCGCACGAGCGAGGCACACCTTACGTGTTGTTGTTGTTAGCATCTGGTGCTAGCTAGCTGCGCTAACGGATATAAGGAGCTGTTTCAATGACATTTCGCCGACAACTGCGCCGAGCACTTGACTTGATGCAGGTAGCCAGACAGTGGGACATTGTACGAAAAGTCAGCACACTCAGCACGGATAGTGCGCGCAACATGATTGCAGCTCCCGTTCGAGCATATATGCCTTGAGCTGCACATACTGTAGCTCCAACGATCCATCACAGTGTCTCCACACACACACACACACACACACACACACACACACACACACACACACACACACACACACACACACACACACACTTTGTATTGTATTATTGTATGAGAGAGGTTCCAGGTTGAATTGAGGCGAATATTTGTAATGTTCAGAGGTTGTTTTGTTTAATATTCATGAGAATATTTGTCATTGTTCAAATGATAATAAACAAACATATAAAGCATATTTGTGCACTCATATGTTGATAAGAGTATTAAAAACTTGAAAAATATCCCTCTAAGGTACATTTAGAACAGATAAAAAATGTGAGATTAATTTGCGATTAATCGCGATTAACTATGGACAATCATGCGATTAATCGCGATTAAATATTTTAATCGACTGACAGCCCTAATATATATATATATATATGTTTCTGGATTAATAACCCTGCTGCATTGATTGCATATATTACTGTATTTTCCCAGAATACAGAATGTGTGCCTCTGCATGTTGAGGTTACAACCACATTAACATTTACTCTTCACAATTAACTTAAGACAAACACAACTGAGTTAAAATTATAGTTAGTGTTGGGGAAATATTTTCCAAGGCCCATAGCTTTGACCCAGTTTATCAGTTCATACTGTCCTGACTGAGCGCAGGCACCTGTAACCTTGGCTGCTGTGCGCTCAGTGTTTTGCCTCCCTGTTCCTGCCTGTTGGCGTCAGCTGATAGAGGTGTTATGATTCTATCTTGTTATCCACAATGTTGATTATTCTCTCTGAACTAGCTAAATACACGGGTCTGGGGTAGAGTTCTTCAGAATTGATTGTGGCGTCTCAACCGTGTGGTCAAACCGTGGCCCGTGACATGTCTTGTGAATTCTCCTGCCGAAATCCAAATAGACCGTCAGTGTTTGCCATCAAAGCTCCAGCTCTCCTCGTGTCTCCTTTGAGTCCTGACTCCTCCATTGCTACAGACGTTTCCCCCACAGTTAGATCAAGAGGGTAATAGACCTTTTTTTAATTGATATCTAGTGATTTAAACCCACCATTGAGCGCTGTTAAAAGCAACAAATGAAACATCAGATACAAAGAGAACCATTGATGTCTGAGCTGGACTGATCCATTTTTTGAAGGCTTCATATTTCTCAAATATACTGAATACACAGAAAACAAAAAAAGGCTTAATTTAATCAAATGTTTTGATGTCTAAATGTCCTCAAATTCTGGAATGATCCAAATAAAAAGTGAGTCAAGCTCCAGCAAGAGGACAATATTGAAATGTTATCAGATTCACCAGCTAGCTAGCAGTTAGCATTAATTAGCATTGCTAGTGTAACCCTTTATGTAGCCTTACCCTGCTGGTAGGCGATCTGTAATGCTAACGATGGCACAGTACTTGAGTAAATGTACTTTACTTCCCACCTCTGCTATAATATATATTGATATATATATACTACTATATTATAACACAACCAAGCCTCAACTATGTCTTATACCCCACAATATATCATAATTTACTATATTTACGTAAACTTGTTTAACCTCTAAATACTCTTCCATAATTTGGATTTTTATTCTATATTTACCTTATTTTATTTTACTTCACCTGCGTTTTTCTCCATCCGGTTGCAATAACTGGATTTTCTCCTCGTGGATCTAATGAAGGTGCATCTTGATGTAATCCAACGTAAAGATTACAAATAAATAAATACACAACAATAAGAAATGATTAATAAAAACAGGGTTTATTTAATTTATCTGACAGATAATTACAAAACAAACCCATCAAACTTCTGTTTTCCCTTCTGTCTGAACTTTAAATGTGCTTTGCAGAATGAAATGACTGCTAACAGATATCTTATTATTATAACTTATTTTCTCTTAGCTTACAATATAACATGTTGTATTTTCTTATTGAACAAAACAGAAACACACATTTTAAAAGGTCCTCTATTATGCAAAATCCACTTCTTCATGTCTCTTCTACATCAACATGTGTCCCCTCTTCTTCATGTCTCTTCTACATCAACATGTGTCCCCTCTGTGTAAAGAGATTCTAACGATGTTTTGTCTTGTGTAACCATTAGCCAATCAGCAACCAAGGTAACCCCCCCCCCCCCCCCCTTATCACCTGAATCTCCTCCTAGAGCACCATTGTGTTCTTTGTAACCAAATCTCTCTCAGAGGGGCGTGGGGAGGGGCTCCTTATTTTCATCTAAAGTAACAGACAGAGAATCAGCACTTTTGAAACAGGGCTGAAACAGAGGGGATTATGGGTAATGCTGCAATGAACTGTTTGGTGTTTCAGCCAATCAGAGACAGGTTCTGTGTTGCGTGAGACATTATATTCAGCAGAAGTCTCCACGTTTGCAGTCAACCAAAGTAGTTTGTAAGTATGCTACGGACAGAAAACACACACGACCACATCGCTCAGAGTTTGGCCTGGAGTACGGGCCATTTATTGAATCTGCGCATGCTCATTAGCATGACCACGTTTCTTTCACTCAGGCACATTCTGATGACGTCATACACATGAACTGAAACATGACTTTGTTCATATACAAATATGCTTAACAGTTTCCTTCTATAAAACAGCTGCGGGCAGCAGATACCGTGAGAGTCCCGGACATTAATTCATAGATCAAGGCAGACTGGTTTACTCTCCTGTTTTGCCAATCCGGTGCTTAAACAAATAGCTCTACACCCCTGGCCGACATGTCCTTAAAATGAAGTCCGAGTTTGAAATATATCTCAAATAATGTATGCACCACCATTTCCCCACATAAACATAACAGTCTGCAATCAAACGGTTGTCTCCTGTGCGCTCCTCTTCCTATTTGGCGCACCGGTAACATGCTCGTGCGCACAAGAGGCTGAGACCTAGGCTGAGCCGCCGAATCCCTCGGAACATCATAAAAGCCATTTTCAACGGTTTTCTGGTGAAAGATTAACTAGCTACTGGATGAAATAATATGACTGGTGGCATATGTGCGAAAATTAAACACTTTTTGAAAAAAATATTATGATAAAATATTTTTATATATTTATAATTCTGCAAATATTACGATAAACTCACAGCTATTTCGCGGCCCGGCAGTAACACCTCCGCGGCCCGGTACCGGTCTGCGGACCGGGGGTTGGGAACCCCTGGCCTAGAAGACTCTGACAATCATGTTATCTCGACTCTAATGAACCCTGTGAAGAGTTCTACTCGGTTCTCTTCCATGATTTGGAGACATTGGTGCAATAGCCTCCACAGACAGTGAGCATGTGTGGTTATTCTGAAATGGACCAATCTGCACAATGACTACTTTTACTGTCGCTACTTTAACTATATTTTGATGAGAATACTTTTCTACTTTCACTTGAGGAACATTTTGAATGCAGGACTTTTACTGTAACAGAGTATTCCTACACTCTGGTGCTTCTACTTTTACTAGAGTACAATATCTGAGTACTTCTACTGTTACTCAAGTACAAGATCTGAGTACATCTACTTTTACTCAAGTACAAGATCTGAGTACTTCTACTCAACTATATTTTGATGGTAATACTGTAACGGACTGGTTATAATGTTGATGTTTTCATGTGTTTTATTCTTCAGAGTTTATTTACATTTTACAGAGTGTCAGTGAACGCGTCACTGTTTTGATAGACAGTTCTTGTGAAGAGAAACAGACAAAATCATGAAGAGAGAAAAACAAGAGTGTTGTTTTCCTCTGAGGACATGCTCCATGAAAGAGTTTCATATCTTGATGAATGGAGGATATTCAGTACTCACAGTTCTTCTGGATCTTGGCTCTGATCGTCTCATCCTCTCTGATCCTGTAGGGATGAACACAATCCAACAGTTATGGATCCAGTTTAAAATAAGTGTTTGTTCTTTGAGTCAGCTTCAGAGTCCTGACTGATCTCATGCTTTACATCCCATCATATCTTCTCTGCAAACACTACGACTGACTGCCACAGCTCTCAGCTGCATTACAGGAAGTAACAGTCATTAGTCAAGGAGCTAAAAACATCCCATCAAAAACACACTACCTTTTCCACTCTTCTGTCAAATCCCATATGTCTGGTGGAAAGTTGATTACTTACTAAATGTGGCTTTGCATTTTCAGCTGGCCTTCTATAGTTGATGGAAGAATGAAAGAGCCTGCAGTCAGTGGGTAACATCACTGATCTGTTGTGATTCCCCAGTGAGAGAAACACCTCCCTGTGTTTCATACAATACTGCTGAACCAGCAGAGACCCCTTACTGACCTGAGGGTCTCCAGTCTGCAGTCTGGACTCTCCAGAAGATCTCTCAGCAGCTTCTCTCCTGAATCCTGCAGAGCGTTGAGACTCAGGTCCAGCTCTCTCAGATGGATGTTGGACTTCAGAGCTGAGGCCAGAGCAGAACAGCTGATCTCTGACAACCTGCAGTACCTCAGACTGAATAAAGAAAACATGATGAGGATAAAAATCTGTTTATAATCCAATCAGATGTTACTCAACATTTAAATGAATGGGAACAGAAAAATCTGTCTTCTTCAGAAAGTTAACTTTATCCTGTAAAACTAAAATGACTTCAGATGACCTTTATTCAGACGTTATCGTTTACTAAATATTAAAAACATGGATTTACTTTTTACAACTAACATCTATTACAGTTACTTTAAGAAACACTCAACATGTATGTCTTCAGTTCTTTCTTCTTACTCTTAACCTGTTCCACTCTGAGCCTGTTTTTCAGGTCTCAGGCTCGAAAATGACATTCCCAGAACAAATGACCATATCTTCCCTTCTAAAAGGGTTAAATTAATAATCTTTGTTCGCAAAGTAATGATAAACCTGTGAGTTGGATGTAGAAGTGTCAGAATCAATATAAATGTTTTTTATTTTAAAGAAAATTCAGATTTTACATAGTAAAAAACTGTAAATTATAGTGTCCGTCCAAAAATTATTTTTTACAGATAGTGAAAACTACCCTTGGATGATGGGTTAGTAGACTAAAAGCTTTAGGAATCCAAAGTACAACATATAATAAGTACCCTGTATCAAGATTGATGCAAAACAAGTGAAATTTGACCTTTTTAGAGAGATTTAGCCAAAAACCCCCACTTTTGGGGTCATTTGGGTGGATTTGACCTATCTCTGGCCCCCCTTGGTCGATTTGGTTGGTTGACATACCCTTGTGACCGTTAGAGCCAATAGAATCGAAGGGGGAGGCACACACCCACACACGTTGTAAAGAAAAAATGTGGGGGCTTCGCGTGTGGGAAACGAAAGCAAAGTGGAGGAATGTCTCCTTCTGGAGTTTGGAAACTAAAACGCAGTTGTATTGCTTATGGATTATCAGAAATAATTTCAAAGAAGGCACAGACACATAGGATGAACCTATGGATTAACTGCAGCATCGTTTTTTTATCGTTTTAATGCCATTGAAGACCACTTTTGACCAAGGTAAGCCATATTTATGTTTTTTAGCTACTTAGCTCCACATGTGATGATGTACGCTTTCGTTTATAGCGTCGCGAATGTTTATCACTGAGTGTTGAGGTTTTTTACACAGATTCAGTGTCTCCAGGACACCAAAAACGAGTGGTTGGCTGTGCATCTAGGATAAGTAATAAGGGAGTTATGAGTGAATTTAAGTGCCTTTGTAGGTTCCGTTTTTTTGATCGAGGCTAATTCAGAGGCTGAGTGCTAGCATTGTGGGGTTTTTTTTAAAAAAAAAAATTAAAAAGATCAGTTAGCTGAGTTTCTTCCCGTTACATGGATATAACACATTCATAGTTTTATTCAATATTAAGATTCCTTAGACGTTGTTTCCTGCAAATGACGCGTTTATCCGCCCGGTACCGAGGGGATGGTGTGAAACAGGTTAAAAATGAAATATGAATAAAAGGACATTTACAACTTTATGGATGTAAATTATTAATGAATATAAATGAGGTTAAATTCCAAAGTGAACATGTGAGATCTCCAGCAGTAACAGAGAGTCAGTGAACTGACCTGAGAGTCTCCAGTCTGCAGTCTGGACTCTCCAGAAGATCTCTCAGCTCCACTCCTGAATCCTGCAGATCGTAGTTGTGACTCAGGTCCAGATCTCTCAGATGGATGTTGGACTTCAGAGCTGAGATCAGATCAGAACAGCTGATCTCTGTCAAACTGCAGCGCCTCAGTCTGAATAAAGAAAACATGATGTAACTTTAGAAAACTATGTTCCTGTTTGAAATAACTCCAGGTTTAATCATCTGTTCAGAGTGAAACAGGGTTTTAATGTCAGAGATGATGCAGAAACAATCCACTGATAATCTGGAACTTTAACTTTGATCAGATGTTGAACAACTCCTTCATCTCCCTCACAGCTCATCAGTACTGACAGCATCTCCACTGACTCATGGAGCACAGAGTGAGTCTGTGGAAGCTCAAACACTCTCCCTCACACATTCACCTTCTCTCTGTTACTCTGATCAATATTCAGTCATTAGCAAAAATGGAAAAAAATAAAAATAACATTGTATTTGTTCAAATTCAGAAAATCATAAACACAAACAGATCAATATGAACTGCAGTCAGTGAACTGACCTGAGAGCCTCCAGTCTGCAGTTTGGACTCTTTAGTCCAGAACTCAGCATCTCCACTCCTGAATCATACAGAGTGCTCTCACTCAGGTCCAGATCTCTCAGATGGGAGGGGTCAGACTTCAGAGCTGAGGCCACGACTTCACATTCAGCCTCTGAGAGTCCAGAGAGTCCTAAGCCAGTAAGTCTATAATAAAACATATATTACAACATGTGTTAAAAAAGAGGAAACATTATTTTAACATCAAGCATTTGATGAAAAAAGATTTGACATGTTCTGATAGACATTTGCTGTTAGTCCATTTAATATAATATATGATAATAGAGTGTAATGAGTTGTCAGTGTGATCTGATCACATGTCTGTGCTCCTGCTGTCACTGACTGTTACCAAAAGAAACAGAAATTAAATGAATCACTTGACAATATTAGAGATGTACATATTTAAATGTTAATTAATATGTGGATGTGAATGATGGATGAAGGATGTTTTGGCTTATCTGAGCATCTGAACATTTATTGTGCACACAAACAAAATTAACAAAACCGATAAAGTTTCAATATGTTCAACTTGATACCATCAGATGTTCCCAGTATATCAGCATTAAGACATAACTCTGTTATTGGTGGGAAATGATATAGATCTGATTTTAAACTCTAACACATTGTGATAAAAACGTGTTTAATGATAAAGAAACTACTAGAAAGTAATAATAACATGTTTCTGTGATAACTGTAAGTCCTGCTGTGTGGTGTGATCACATGCTGAGAAACCTCTAAAGTCCTTCATGTGTTTGACATGTCGCCTCCATCACTCAATATGAAGAGAGAAACACTTCAGTTTAACTATTATTATAAATAAATAGAAGAACAGTGTTGGTTTTATTTTGCTCTCTCAGTATTTAAACAGCAGAAATGTTATAGTGTTTATTTGAATAATTAAACTCCTGATCCACATTAGTTTATAAAGTTAATCACATCTGGACTTACTTGAACTTCCTGCAGTTCCTCACAGCTGGAAGCAGTCTCCGTTGTCCCTCCTCTGATGTGTTGTACTTCTCCAGGTCCAACTCATCCAGAACCTCCTCTGACATCTGCAGCATGTAGGCCAGAGCAGAGCAGTGGATCTCAGAGAGTTCCTTCTTTGATCTGTTCTCTGACTTCAGGAACTCTGTGATCTCCTGATGTACTGAGTGGTCCTTCATCTCTGTCAGACAGTGGAAGATGTTGATCATCCTGTCAGGAGAGAATTCATCAATGCTCATCCCCTTCAGGTTGCTGATGGCTCTCTGGATGGTTTCTGGTCTGTTGTCTGTGCGACCCAGCAGGCCTCCTAACAGTCTCTGGTTGGACTCCAGAGAGAGGCCGTGGAGAAAGCGGACAAACAGGTCCAGGTGGCCATTTTCACTTCTGAGGGATTTCTCCATGGCTCCCTTCAGGAAGACAGGCAGGGATGGGTAATCCTGATCACTGCTGTTGTTATAGTCTCTCTTCAGGAAGTCCTTCAGTACCTCTGTGTCTCTGTTGGTGTAACAGTGCAACATGTAGACTGCAGCCAGAAACTCCTGAATGCTCAGATGAACAAAGCAGTAGACTGTTTTCTCAAAGATCACTCTCTCTCTTTTGAAGATCTCTGTACAAACTCCTGAGTGCACCAAGGCCTCGTTGACATCAAGACCACAGCGCTGCAGGTCTTCTTGGTAGAACATGATGTCTCCTTTCTCCAGATGTTCAAACGCCAGCCTCCCCAGCTTCAGAAGAAGCTCCCTGTCAGCCTCCGTCAGCTGCTGTGGACTCGTCTCATGTCCCTCTTCATACTTCTGCTTCTTCCTCTTGGTCTGGACCAGCAGGAAGTGTGAGTACATGTCAGTGAGGGTCTGGGGCAGCTCTCCTCTCTGGTCTGTAGTCAACATGTGGTCCAGAACTGCAGCAGTGATCCAGCAGAAGACTGGGATCAGACACATGATGTGGAGGCTCCTGGAGCTCTTGATGTGAGAGATGATTCTGCTGGACAGGTCTACATCACTCAATCTCCTCCTGAAGTACTCCTCCTTCTGGGCGTCAGTGAAGCCTCGTACTTCTGTTACCCTGTCCACACACTCAGGAGGGATCTGATTGGCTGCTGCAGGTCTGGAAGTTATCCAGACGAGAGCCGAGGGAAGCAGCTTCCCCCTGATGAGGTTTGTCAGCAGCACGTTGACTGAGGACTGCTGTGAGACATCAGACACAACCTCATTGTTTCTGAAGTCCAGAGAAAGTCTGCTTTCATCCAGGCCGTCAAAGATGAGCAGCACTTTGCAGACAGCCAGCTGCTCTGCTGTGACCTTCTGTAAGGTTGGATGGAAAACATGGAGCAGCCTGAGAAGACTGTACTGCTCACCTTTGATCAGGTTCAGCTCCCTGAAGGAGAGCGGGATCACCAGACTGACATCTTGGTTTCCCAAACCCTCGGCCCAGTCCAGAGTGAACTTCTGCACTGAGAAGGTTTTTCCAACTCCAGCGACTCCGTTGGTCAGGACCGCTCTGATGTGAGTCTGTTGGTCAGGTAAGGCTTTGAAGATGTCCTGGCACTTGATTGGAGTGTCATGGAGGGTCTTCTTCTTGGAAGCCGTCTCCAGCTGCCTCACCTCATGTTGGGTATTAACCTCTTCACTCTGGCCTTGTGTGATGTAGAGCTCAGTGAAGATCCTGTTGAGGAGGGTTTCACTTTGATCAGTTCCTTCAGTCACACGTTCACATCTCCTCCTCAGACTGAGCCTATGTTCATCTAAAACCTCCTGCAGACCACTATCTGCTGGAAGAGAAGGAAACGTGAGAGAATGAGGGAAATGCTCTGAGAATCTAATTATAACAATAAAACAACAACAAACAGACTGAGTTTAAATGTTTTATAAACAGCTTACTGTCTATGCTCTACAACAGTATACCTATTCAAACACAAATGAACCAGGAAGAGGAATAAGACGCTGCATGTGTTCGGCCTCTTACCTCGTACAGAGCTGGTCTGACTGGCTGTCTGCAGTCCAGCTCTGGTGCTGGATCTTTCTCCACACTGGGGACAGGAGGGGTCTCCTGATGGAGGTCTCTGCTCCCAGGATGAGGTGATGCACTGTCTGCAGAACCAGTGTCCACAGCTGGTAGAGACTGGATCCTTCAGGACGTCCTGACACAGAGCACAGCTGGACAGCTGCTCCTCCACAGGAACACCACTCTTCCTCTTCCCTCTGTGGAGATGAACACATCCTTTACAGCACGTCACATTAGTGGAGCTGATTCTCACCAATGGGCAGAGCGTCACAAACGTCACTCTCAAGATGAAATGTGTCACGCTGCACGAATACGCAGGTGACATGAATTTCACCTCTTCACTTTCTTGGTGTCTCCAGGCACGGATCTGGGTCTTTGCATTGACTCTACATGTAATCACACAAAGCTCTGTTATATCTGCTAATGCTAAACACAACCAGCTCACCAGGTTATCACTATCATTAATAAACATCTTTAAAATACATATCATAAACATGCCCAGGTAATTTTGAGAAACCGGCTCGAGATACACTTTTTGTTATATTACATGGAATGCTCTTAACATCCCGATAGCAATGAATATCTTAAGTGCTTTGACAAAAAATCCATAAAAAATGTCATCTGTGGAAGCTGTAATACTGTAAAAAGCACGACCAATCATTTTAGCCGGCCCGGATAAAATAACTGGATGGCCTACCTGCCTGTCAGCCTTCCATCTGTGCACAAACTTATCTCGTGCCCTCATTGGTCATGTGCGCGTTCGTGTGTGTTGGAGGAGGGGCTCTATAAGGAAGTGGCAGATTTTCTCCGGTTGTGTATTTTCAAATTCTAGCGATCTCGAGCCGGTTTCTCAAACTTACCTACCCCACCTTTAAGTGAATATCTGTATTTATGTATAATTTGCGAAGACTTGGAAGGAAAGGGGTAATATGTGTGTGTGTGTGAGAAACAACGAGTAGATTTCAGTGGACTGTAAACTGAGGCGGAGACGAATACGCAGGTGACATGAATTTCACCTCTTCACTTTCTTGGTGTCTCCAGGCACGGATCTGGGTCTTTGCATTGACTCTACATGTAATCACACAAAGCTCTGTTATATCTGTTGATGCTAAACACAACCAGCTCACCAGGTTATCACTATTATTAATAAACATCTTTAAAATACATATCATAAACATGCCCAAGTAGTAAATAATGTTTTGGACGATATATTTAGTTTTTAGTGAGTATTTTTCAATATCTTTGCCATTTAAAACCTTTTGATGCCACTGATACAATGATGCTATAAATGCATATTGAAATATCCTCAAATAATGTTAGCTTGCTGTACTCCGCTGCCTTTGTTCTGTACTATACTGCACACATGATATTATTAAAGAACAGTTTAATATATTAGATTATATAAGAACTGGATCCTCTTCAGGTCAGGTTACAGCAGAAACTCTTACTTTGTGTCTGAGGGTCCAGGTTCATTACTGAAGACTGGAGGTGGATCTCTAGACCAGTCACTCTTCAGAGACAGACAGCTGGGGACTGGAGACTCTGCTCTCTGTCTGTGGAAACAACACATGTTTTAAACATCATTAGTTCATTCAGAGAGCACATTTTGACTTCTGTCTGTATGTAGATTATTTACTATCGCTGATGACGCCAGGGATCAAGAGTTTAAACGTTGTTACTGTACTGTTACTAAGTTTCTTTACTGCGATCATTAAAGAACAGGTTAGATGATCAGATAACATAAAAACTGGATCCTCTTCAGGTCAGGTTACAGCAGAAACTCTTACTTTGTGTCTGAGGGTCCAGGTTCATTACTGAAGTTTGGAGGAAAGTCTTTAGACCAGTCACTCTTCAGAGACAGACAGCTGGAGACTGAAGATGTGTCCTCTTCCTCATCTTTAAAACCACTCATCTTCTCCAGTCTGAGAGATAAACCAGTAACACTGGATACACACACACACACACTGAAGTAAAAAGATATGATTCTACACTGTATTGAAGTGAACATGTATTATTTTGAATTGTATTTTAGTGAACATGTATTGTTTGAACTGTTTTAAGTAATCACATATATAGAAATGATATTCTCACTTACAACTCACTGACCCAGAGATCCTGTTTTACACACACCTCCTTTTCACCAGCGCACACACATGTTCTTTTTCAAGGTCCTTATGGACATCATTATATTTGTGCACAAAGGTTTAATTGTATGAGAAAGAATAGTTTATCTGAAAAACTCCCATGGGAAAGTAAGGGAGTGAATATCGGGGCAGAGATAAAATGGACTTTGACCTTGTGAAACTTTAGAATCTCACATTCTGGTCAGAACTCTGATTCGCTGTATTGAACCCGACCAGAAGTGAATCCAACCAGTAAAAACACCTGGGGGATGTGAGCAGCTCACACAGCTCCTCCTCACGGACTCTCTAATTCGCTTTGGAGTAAAAGGGGAAGGGAAAAGTAAACACATCTCCGCCCCAAAATATGATTATGAATACTGTTGTTTTTTAATGTAAATTGCTTTCTTGTTTGGTGAGTTGGCAGGTCCCGATATCTGTGTCCGCATCGCATCACAAACCTGAAGTCAATTTCTTCTTGTTTGATGAGTTGGCGGGTCCCGACACCTTTATCCGCATCGCATCACAAACCTGAAGTCCGGAGTACTCTGTATAACTTGTATATGTGTTTGGTTTCCTACCAGTAAACTCAGATAATTGTTATAACTTTTGATTCCGGTGTTTTCAATTCCTTTCTTTATTTAATAGAGATTCAGCCTCATCCAACGAACGGCGCGTAGCAGAGGGGGTGGCTATCAGCCACCACAATAGGTGTTCTGCTCCAACAACACACACACACACACACACACAAACACACACACACACACACACACACACACACACGTTTTAATCTAAACCATCATAATAATAAACTTGGTTAAAAAACGTCATCAAATCAGTCAGACTTCAGACAGGCCGCTCTCCATTTTGACTGCGCTGGGCTGTCACATGATATGTTGCTTTGATGAGTCAGAAAACAGGAAATAATAAAAGTTTACACCACTTGTAGAAGTCTCTTTGGACTCTAGGACGCTGATGTTCTGACATCCAGTAAAACAGAGTAAATAATGTGTTAGAAAGCAGAGCCTGGTGTTAACACTCACCCTGTTGTCCTCCTGCTCCGTCCAGGTGTAAAATGGTGTCTGGCACTCTAACTTCTTATTTGGACTTTAACACCCTCACCTGTCTGCAGCTCCTCCTCTTGACTCATAATAACCAGCTGTATCAGCTGAACCAGTTCACACACAGGGACTACGTTCAGTGAGATAGAAATAGAGCTTAACACAAGCTCAACAAAGTTATTGAAATAAACATATTAAAACCACAGTGTGAAAATAGCCCAGTAAACATCCTGCATTCAAAACCTCACTTTAGTTAAATTGTGCAGGTATTTTTGTACTCTAGTGTTAACGGTGCATAAGATTGTTCCCTATTATATATATATATATATATTAGGGCTGTCAAGTTAACGCGTTAATAACGCGTTAACGCAAAAAAAAATTAACGCCACTAATTATTTTAACGCGATTAACGCATGTGTATTTTTTGTCCTCGGCCGCCGTAGTTTCAGAGCGCATCGAGTTTAAAATACCATCTACAAGCTGATGCTGACAGCCCCGCTCCTGCTGCCCGCTTGTGGCAGACCACACTTCCACGCTCACCGGCAGGCCCGGACTGGCCATCGGGAGGACCGGGAGGGTGTGTGTATGTGTGGCGCGAGCGAAGCACACCTTACGTGTTGTTGTTAGCATCTGGTGCTAGCTAGCTGAGCTAACGGATATAAGGAGCTGTTTCAATGAAAACAGAGGAGCGACATTTCGCCGACAACTGCGCCGAGCACATGACTTTATGCAGGTAGCCAGACAGCACACTCAGCACGGATAGTGCCGCAACACAGCTCATACACACAGGCATATATGCCTTGAGCTGCACATAGCTCCAACGATCCTCCACATTCACACACACACACACACACACACACACACACACACACACACACACACACACACACACACAGTATTGTATGAGAGAGGTTCTAGGTTGAATTGAGGCGAATATTTGTAATGTTCAGAGGTTGTTGTGTTTAATATTCATGAGAATATTTGTCATTGTTCAAATGATAATAAACAAACATATAAAGCATAGTTGTCCACTCATATGTTGATAAGAGTATTAAAAACTTGAAAAATATCCCTCTAAGGTACATTTAGAACAGATAAAAAATGTGCGATTAATTTGCGATTAATCGCGATTAACTATGGACAATCGTGCGATTAATCGCGATTAAATATTTTAATCGACTGACAGCCCTAATATATATATATATACACTGTAAAAAAAAAATGTTTTTTTACAGTTTTTCCCCAAAAAAATTACAGTTTTTTATTGTATTTCATAATTACAGAAAATCATATTCAATTTACAGGAATAAACGGTTTATTGAAATGTGTCATGTATTTTAACAAAAAAAAACTGTAGAAATGGAATACATTATTTATCTGTTTTTTAGCAGTTTTTAAATGCGAATTTAACTAAACTAACCGTAAAAATAAATGATTTTCTGTTGGCAAAATTAGCTGCATTTTCTGTAATTTTACTAAAAAATACTTTTGTTATGGCTATATATAACTGTCAAATACATAACAAATACTGTTAATACTCATTTAAAAAATGTATAATTTTAAGAAAATATATGAGTAAAGAAAGAAATATTTAGTAATTTTGCTTAATTTAACCACTACTTTACATTGATAAACTGAAAAAACACAGGTATTGACTATCCTATTATAGTAAAAAAAAACTACATTTTAACACATTTTGACTTTCACTTTATTGCTACATTTGTATTAATTTGAAGATTTAATTGTTAAATATGTGAATTTCATGTTATAAAAACTGTGTAAAACCATAGAGTTAAAAAAAAAACTTGACTGTTAGCATGTTGGGTGCGAATTCCTACCAGAGCACAATTCAGATATAAAATGATACTATAACCCACTAGTAACAGCCTGTGGGTTATATAGGAGACATTTGGCTATGCCATGATACATCTATAAACTAGCTCATAGCTGTCAGCATTCACTGCAGGCAAACCTAATGTGACCATTCACTTATGATTTCTAAGTAGAAGAAGAAGAAGAAGAAGAAGATATCATGTATTCATCACTCAGAGGGGAATGTCTTCACCCTCTCTGTTGTGTTTAAACACATTACACACACAGGGAGGATATACTGTACATGCACAAACACACAGAGCATATACATGCACAAACACAACCACATGCGGATAGAAGAGGGGATCGCAGAGAGGCTGCCAGATAGCCGGCGCCAGGGAGCAGTTTTGGTGTTCGGTGCGTTCACAGCCCAAGTAACATTGACCTGCTGATCTCTTTCAACACAAGAAAAAGCTGTGCCAATTTCTGACATCATTTAGCTTTTCAGATGATCAGAGACGCGAAGCTACCGCAAAGTCACTTGTGCAGCTAACGGTGATTGGCAGACAGTATGCAAAAAACATATTGAGTTTCACTGTAAGCGAAAAATGAAAGGATCTAGAAGTTAAATAACATTAGCATCTTCCCCTAGGCCTTATCACACTAGCATAAGCCCATAACATTGAACATGCTAGCAAGCACTTACAGCCAGCCTACTCCAGGGTTGCCAACTCTCACGCATCTGGCGTGTGACACACGCTTTCACTCTCAATCTCACGCTCTCACGCTGCCCAAACTATTCTCACGCCAAAAGCAAGAATACCGAAGACAAGAAACGGTTTTGAAAACTTTTGTCACGTAGTGATCGTCTTCTCATTAGAACATCTTTGATAATGTCTTCTGGCCAATCAGAATCACGATAACGGCGTGGTGTTGTTGCAGGAAGTCCCGACGGAGAATACTTTTGCGGTAGTACATCTCATATCATCGATACAACATTACGTGTTGATAGAAATCAACACGTAATGAAATAAGACCCCACGGTTTGATCATTGATAGGTGTGTGGGCTGTCTTTCATTTTGACACACAGAACAATGGGGGCTATCCACCCTTATCCACAATGTAAGTAATTCACACAGCCTCTTCCCTCTTCTCTCTGTGAGGAGCAGCAGGTTCAGCTTTCAGAACAAAGTAACACAAAACTAAAATGGCATTCATTTTTTTAAATATGTAGTAATAGATTTATTTATTTTTCTTCTCAAGAGAGTACCAGAATGTGTATTTGATGTTAGTATTTAAAAAAATCTCCTGGGGGAGAATCCCCCCAGACCCCCCTGCAGGGGTTGGGTTTTCAGCATGTCTACTCTTTCACCTGTGGGGAAATTGCAGGATTGGCTCCAGGTCGCCCTTTTTATTTACTACAAGACAAATGTGCCTTTTTATTTCATACAGTTCAATTTGGATTGAGAGAGACAGGGAAATAATCTAAACCTCACGCGTGGCGTTTCACTGTCGGGGGGAGCGTGTATGTAATTACATTGCAAATACTGACTTGAGCCCCACCACTGTATGGGTTAGCCCTACCATAGATTACCCAACAAAAATACTCTGGAGCCGCAACTGCAACTGCAGATCTAAGATCCAGTAGAAATGATAAAAAAGTAAAAGTCTGCTGCTTATTGTTCTACTAGGCCAAAATAGAGTCAAAGAGTATATGAGAGTGAGAGTGTGTTAATTAATATATTTGGCAGTTTGGAGTAAGTCTGTAGATTTGTTTGTGTGTGTGTGTTTCATGTATAGGCCTCTCACGATAATTAATTTTGTTGGATACATTTTCCCGGAAATTATTGCGATAAACGATAATATTGTCGGCACCGTTGTATGACCATTTTAGACCACTGACATAATGATAATATATAATAATAATTCAAGTACATCCTTTCAAACTGCTAGTCACATCCTCATGTAAATGGCAATTTATCGAGGTCAGAAAAGTTATCGAGTTCATTTTTATTTATCGTACGATAAGTCAATTAATTGCTTATCGCGACAGGCACACAATAAAACAGTGGAAACAAACATGTTTGACTTTCATTAGTGAATGAAACTGTGTGCCCTTTATAGTCTGTGTCCATTATTGTGTATTTGTATATATTGTATATATATCCTATATATATGCTAAGGTCTCGCTGCTGACACGATAGCAGTCATTTCGTGCGCATATGTGTAATTAAACCGAATTAAACCCATGATATCAAAATCTCACTCCAGCCAGGTACCCAAAGTTGGCAACCCTGGCCTACTCTGAATATCAAAACCTTGTTAGCAGTTAGTGCTACCACTATGCTAAATTGGTATTAGCATTGCGATTACAGTAAAGCAACTCTACTAACAAACAACCAACTGTTGTGCGTTCACAACCCAAGTAACATTGACCTGCTGATCTGTTTCAACACAAGAAAAAGCTGTGTACATTTCTGACATCATTTAGCTTTTCAGATCATCAGAGACGTGAAGCTACCGCAAAGTGCCTTGTGCAGCTAACACAGAGTGCATTCTCGTAGCGATTGCTACAACTGCACCATGTTTGTTAGGAAAGTAGCTTTTAGAAATGTATCAATGTTCTAAAATGTGTGACTCAATATTTATGCACAGTATGCAAAAAACATATTGAGTTTCACTCTAAGTAAAAAATGAAAGGATCTAGAAGTTAAATAACATTAGCATCTTCCCCTATAGGCCTTATCACACTAGCATGTACAATTTAGCCCATAACATTGAACATGCACTAACAGCCAGACTCTGAATATCAAAACCGTGTTAGCAGTTAGTGCTACCACTATGCTAAATTGGTATTAGCATTGCAATTACAGTAAAACAAACAATGTTGTCCTTTTAGACGTCTAACAGTGGCGAGCCGTCAGGGCCATCTAGGCCCTCTGTGAGGGCCTAAGATATTCTAAAAAATAATATTTAAAAACATTTAAAAAATATATATTTTTTTTAAATATATATTTTTTAATATTATTTTGTTATATTTTTCATTAGTTTTACCGAAAAAAAAACTTGATTTAATTGTATTTAAAATAACATTTCCAAATAAATCCTTCGAATCTGCCTGTTCAGTCTCTGTTGAATGTGAAGGGTTACATGAAAGAAGCTCGCCTGGCCCTCTCTGCGATTCACAGAGGGCCCGCTATAGTAACTGAACGAGAGAGTAATGTCAAATGACAGTACAATTGACCAATCATATCTTCCCTCTAAATGGGTGGGTTTTATTATCGCGGACTTTATGACAAGTTCCGCCCGCTGTGAAACTGTTCTTGTTTCCATAGCAACAACAACTTCCTGTCAACAGCGTGAACTCGCCTTCAAAATAAAAGCATGCCAAATTACACTTAAGATATACAACTGCAACGAAAGTAACAAACACAATGCAATATCATTTTCAATGTCAAAGAACACAAATTGGGTTCACAGGTGTTGTTTTGTGTGGTAGAGGGTCGCTGTCATTGATGCGTTTTGCACCCTGGGCCGTTGTTTTGATATTCCGCTGAAGTATACGCTGTGACGTAATAACTATTTTTTTTTCTTTTTTTCGAGGGAATTGGTGGGGGTCAGAGGGCCTAGGTATAAAGCTCACGGCTCGCCACTGACGTCTAATAATATCCAACTATTCAATGCATCACATTGAAAGAATAGGCCTTCACCAAAGCATGTTGACAAAGCTAGTAGCTACAGCGAAATACATTTACAATCCAAGTCAATTAACTTAAATATGTATTGTGATAATGTCCCACACAGCTAGTTGGTTACAACAATCTACAGTGATGTCACAGGGATTTCAGGCAGCAGGTAGTTGAAGGTTAAGTACATAAATTCACTTGTTAATCCATTTGCTATGGCTACAACTGCCTCGTGGAACAACAAAGATTTATTTTCTGTTTGTTTAATATAGGAATGCATCTTTGTCTATCACACTTTGCTTCTGTAGATCTCCCATCTGACTTTATTGTGAGCTTGTGTTTTCAAAAAGTAAATTGAGCATGTTTTATGAGACTGAACAGTCTCATGGGGTATTGGACTCTCTTAAAACCCAGGTAGGTGCAGAATAGGTTTCTCAAAAATAAAGCAAACAGGAAGGCAGTACTATGCATGACTAAAAATGATATGTACAACGTTGATTAATACCTACTTAACTTGTACTTGGGACAGGACTGCAAAGTACAGATGGGATATTCCTGATCATAATCAAACTTATATAAATGTGCACCAACATTAGTTATCAGTGTTCTCTATTCTCAATTTAAAAGAATAAACTGACAATAAAGAAGTCTTATAACATATTTTGCTTGTGTCTTTGGAAGGCCTTCAGTGTTTGTTTTATTATTTATCAACTAGTTACATTGTCATTTTGTAAATTAAGAAAATAAAATCCAAAGAATTAAACAATTATAATTGCAATGTAAATAGTTTGCACCCCATTTTTTTACTTTTAAATTAATCTTTATGGTGTGGCGTTACCAATTCTTAAAATAATACAAGGATTGGATGTTCATCAAAGGATTTTCAGGGCAATCGATTTGCAGCCAATCAGAGACGAGACTTCTGCTGCACTTACCCATCATGCTTTGAGGCACTGATACTACAGAGACCACTCAGTTAGCACGCAGGAGGTGAAGAGCACTGCACGTGGCTCGCCCAGAGGAGAGGAATAAGCACTTTCAGAGGTAACGGTAAAAACTATTTATCAACGGATTCAAAACACTCAAGACTTAAAACATTGCACACGTCAAAGTCCTAGCTATGGTATATATTTTGTTTAACGACCGAAAACAAAGTAATGTTAGCTAACCGGTAGCAGTAGCGGTAGCTACCATGCTTTGAAATTGAGCTGTTCTATGCCGTCATTATGCAGGGTGTTACTTTTTTATTTTGTAATGGTGCTCGAGTGGCTGAGCTGATGTGCAGTGAATGTTTCAGAGTTACTTTTTCGCAATATTATTTAATAAATAGTTTAGCTAGCTCACTAGCATACATTGTCACTAACTCCTAATGTTAGCTCAATCCTTAGTTTTATAATCGATTTTTTTTGTGGGCATAATGTTACACACAATGCACATTATCCATATCTTTTAAATCCTATGTTAAGGCTATAATCAGAGGTGGGAGAAGTTCTCTGATCTTGTACTTGAATAAGAGTAGAAGTACTCAGGTCTTATACTTGAAGTGGCAGAGTTCCCGTTAGAATATTTTTTTGCCGGTCAACATGTCCGTTAAAGTTGAAATCTTCCGGACAAAATGAGAAAAGTGCCGGTCAAAGGTCTTCTTATTTATTGAGCTTTTAAACAAATTGATATGATTCGATATTAAACAAACTAATTCTAGTAGATTAACTACATTATTCAAAAGTGTACAGTAATTTATAACACCGGAGCGCTCTCTCTCCCTCTCCTGACAGCCCGTCAGTATCATGCAGCTCGCGGATCCAGTAATGAGCAACCCAGTAAAACTAAACATATCTATAACTAGTTTAGGTAGTTTGAGAGGTAATTAAAATAGCTACGTGATATTCTAACCTGAAGTGTGTGTTTTGTTCCGCTCACCGCTGCAGATGATCATGCAGAGCTGGGTGTCGACTCGTCAGCAGCAGCTGATCTCTTGCTCCGGTCAGATTAGACTTCACTCGCGTTTATGTCCATATCGATCAGATCTAGCTGGTTCTAGCTAATGATATGACTACCTGCTTATTAAAAGACACCTAAACAATAAGCGTCGCTATGCAACCGGGTGAGGCCGCAAAGTATAGCGCAGCATTATGCATTTGTTTACATGCCCACCGGAACCCCGAGACATTGCCAACAGATCAACGCACAATCAACCCATACAGGACACTCTTTCTCCACATTAAATGTTAGACATTAGAATTGACTATTCTTGTCTGTCACATACTCTTCTTGTCTGTCACATAAGTGGCGCAACTGATGCGGTATTGTGCTAAAGGGAAATTATTTTGACCGGAGAGATTTCGATTTGCCGGTCTTCAGCATATTTTACCGGTCATAATGGGAACTCTGAGTGGTATTACTGTACTTAAAGCTGCTGCTGTGTTATTTAAGTTATTTTTGCTTAAGCATGTGCAAACTTGTGTCTCTTTTTTTCCCCTCAGCTATTACTGTAGCTGCAGTACCAGTAATTGCAACCTACCAAGAATAAACAGCAGCCAGAGATCCTCAAGTAAGATTTCTTGCCATATTACAAGTGTTATAAATTCTCAATGTCCTATATGGTATTGCTATGCAAACAGTGAAAGGATATGGAAATCATCAAGAGGTGGCTAAAATATGTTTTTCTGCTGACCCTGTCCAGAGCAGTACATTGTTTTGCTTCCAGGTGGTTGCTCGGGGCATCCCGGCCATCAGTGGCGGACTGGCCATCGGGACATTCGGGGCGAATCCCGATGGGCCGGTCGGGCCACTCGGCCCACTTCGGTACCGGCAGGGGCGGACTGACCATCTGTAGAATCACCGAACGGCCGGGTCGGTTTGCTGTTTTTAAACGGCATCATTGAAGTTAAGCTGACAGGCGACAGAGGTCCACCGTTTCCCAGTCCGCCCCTGCCGGCCATCATCTACTCTAGGTAATACACTGACTATGGATAAGTACCTTTATAAAACCCCACTTTAAACACCCAAACTATCCCTTTATGATGTGACATGTTCTACACTGTTAACATTAGGAAACACTTAACCTGTTAAGCCCTGAGCCTGTTTTTCAGCTTTCAGGCTCGAAAATGCCACTTACACAACAAAGACTATATCTTCACTTCTAAAAGGGGGAAATTAATAATCTTTTTTCTCAAAGCAAGGTTACATCTGTGAGTTGGATGAAGTAGTGTCAGAAATCAATATAGATGTTTTTATTTTAAAATAAATTCATATGGAACATAGTAAAAACATGTAAATTCTATCTCCGCCTAAAAAAAAAACCATTACAGATAGTGAAAACCACCCTTGGATGATGGGTTAGTAGACTAAAAGCTTTAGGAATCCAAAGTACAAAATATAATAAGTACCCTGTATCAAGATTGATGCAAAACAAGATACATTTGACCTTTTAGAGAGATTTAGAAAAATAAAGTCCAGGCGGACTCACCTCTGGGTAATTTGGGAACCATCAGTTCCATTTGACCTTTTTCACTGTAAAAATCATTTTATTACTTTGAATTATCACTATAGGTATTCATTCCATCCAAATACAACTGTTGTAAAAAAAAAAGAAAAAAGAAAAAAAAATATACAAAATGAAGTTTGACTCCAACTGGAGCAGATTTATTTAAAACTTTACAATTTAGCATGCCATTCCTCGTAACAATTTTTTTTGGAAGTGAAGCACAGAGGGACCTCACACTTCCTGCAGTACACAGCTGTCTTCACCTTCTTTTTGCCAGCATCATGGCAGTTCCTGCAGTTCTTCCTGATCCGGACATCTTTCCCATAAAACTTGGGCCCGCATGTGAGTGGTGGTGGGGGTGGTGGGGGGGGGGGGTGGAGGTGTTCCAAATTCCAACATTTCTGCAGCAAGCTGCTCCCTGAAAGTCTTCTGGGTGTGTGGCTTTGTCCTGCTGGGGTCACTCGTCATCTTGTGCAGCTCCTTGTGGAGAATGAAGCTGTTCACCACTGCAATGTCCACAAAATGGTAAAAAAAAGTCTTGTACCATTTCATAGTTTTGTGGAGAACGCTGTAGTACCCGATCAAAGCGTCAGACACATCCACGCCGCCCATGCTTCTGTTGTAGTCCAACACAGCGTCAGGAACGGGAACAGTCTTAGTCTGCCACACACCAGCCTGTTTCACTTTCCGCTGGACCGTCTGACCGCTGAAGGCCTCGTGCACTGTGGAGCACATGGTCACTTCACGGCTGTCCATCCACTTTATGAATAGGAGTTTGCCTTCCCTTATCCACCGCAGTTCTCCCCTTTCAGCCTTCTTTGGTAGGCCATTCAACTCAGTCTGTGGGAAACCAACTCGATTTTTTCGAATGGTCCCACAACAGCCAATGTTTCTTTTGGCCAAATCCCCAAAGAGGGCAGGGCTAGTGTAGAAATTGTCCACAAAGAGTGTGTAGCCCGCACCGAGCAGAGGGAGGGGCAGGAGGTCGGTCACGGAGGTGTAGCTGAGTCCCTGGCCTGAGAAGAACGTACTCTTCCCTGTGTACACATTGAAGTTCCATGTGTATGCCGTGGAGGAATCCGCCAGCACAAACAGTTTGTATCCCCACTTAGTTGGTTTATCCTTCATGTACTGCTTCATGCTGATGCGGGCCTTTGAGGCGACCATCCTCTCATCTATTGAAATGTTTTGATGGGGCTGGAAATGTGCTTTGCAGGCAGTAACGATGTCCGTGTATAGGGGCTTTATTTTGAAAAGTCTGTCGTACTCAGCGGTGTTCCTTTTGCGAACGTTTTCCTCGTCTTCTTCAGGGTTGCTCAGGTGCAGTGACCACATGATGGCTCCGAAGCGGTCCCGGGACATCGAATCACCTGGGAATTTGAAGTTATATGGCCATTTCTTCCTCCAGTAGTCCGATCGGTTGGGAACGGTGACGAGGCCTGAGAAAATTATAATGGACAGGAAAACATAGAAATCCCTCACAGTCAGCATTTTCCAAACATGCTTCTTTCCAGCCTGCAGTCTTTTCAGGGCGTTGGCGTTCGTGTTGGAAATGATTGTATGAACCACTGAAGCGCTAAAAAAAAAGTCTGAAAATGGAGAGGGGAGACCATGCTACAGTGGGGTCGAGCGCTGGGCCTGGGACCCTGGCTGGTGTGAAATTCAGTGGCTCTGGTGTTTGGTCATTCTCCTCTCTGTTGTGCCACCCGAGTTCTTCTTCTGTCATTCTGGAAGAGGAAGAACCTCGGCCACGCTTCCTGCGTTTTACACATTTATCTGATGCTTTTCCTTTTCCTGGCTGAGGAGCGGGAGCCCCACCTCGGC
Organism: Trematomus bernacchii; assembly: GCF_902827165.1. Taxonomy (NCBI): domain Eukaryota; kingdom Metazoa; phylum Chordata; class Actinopteri; order Perciformes; family Nototheniidae; genus Trematomus; species Trematomus bernacchii. Next base: position 199,443 of record NW_022987615.1, read on the forward strand.
CACGCTTCCTTTGGTTTACAGATGCATCTGACGCTGCAGAAAGCTGGTAGAAACCAGACGATGGTAGCTTTGGAAGTGAGGGCTTTTTGGATGCAGGCTGAGTGGCCAATACTGGTGCAGATCTCTTTCTGGAGGAATGTGATGGTGATGCAGGTGTGGCAGGTGTGGGCTGGGTGAAAGTAGGCAGTGGTGAAGCCATTTCATCCTCATCTCCATCACTATGAAAAGAAATGTGGAAAAACAAAGAGATTAGATTAATTCCTGTAATTCCTGTTTCCTTGGCAGTAAACATGCCATTTTGAATGTGTGAATGCAATACATCTAGTGACTATAGAGCCATTTCATCCTCATCTACATCACTTTGAAAAGAAATGTGGAAAAACCAAGAGATTAGATTAATTCCTGTAATTCCTGTTTCCTTGGCAGTAAACATGCCATTTTGAATGTGTGAAGGCAACACATCTAGTGACTATAGAGCCATTTCATTCTCATCTACATCACTTTGAAAAGAAATGTGGAAAAACCAAGAGATTAGATTAATTCCTGTAATTCCTGTTTCCTTGGCAGTAAACATGCCAACCCTGTCTCCTAAAAATGATGTTCCCACAGAACTAAACTCCAACTAAACACGTTTATTTTCTACATATGTTTGCCATTTATTGTCTTGCTTATAATAATGATAATAGTCATTTATAAACACCATTTTAGAGCACACATTTGAAATCGACGATCGATATATGGTTAAATTAAAATCAGTAGGCGAGGCTGTAATTTCGCCAGCTGTTACTCTCATGAGCAAGGCAGAAAATAATAGTTTTATTATAGCGCTGTATTATTATTTATTAACTATATGAATAATCGTACACCAAATAACTAAGTAATAGATAAAAACAGAGAGATTACATACCTTTCCCGTGGTGGAATTTCATCATCAGTCACAACGCTCCGGGTTCCGTTCTGGCTGCAAGAGGTCCTCGTCGTCTGACTCAGAATCAACAGGTAACATGTCTGCATCGCTGTCAGCATTAGTCACCATTTCCATTGCCTGTAAAGTCGTAAGCATCTCTTTCCTGCAAGCCATTATTACAAGTATAGAGCAAGTATAGCAAAAGTCCTAAACGCCAATCTTGTAGTCTGCTCCGTTATCTGCTGTCCGCTCTGCGCTCTGGGTGCTGCTGCAATTCCTCTTCTTTACGTAGTAAACACTGCGTAGAGTCTGCTGCGTAATGTGTGTGCCGCTGGGATTCACAATTTATACTTTACGCAGGACCATATCTATGGAACCCATTGGTCGATTTGAGTGATTTACACCTTTTTCTTAACCATTAGATCCAATAGAATCCGATGGGCAGTTCCAAAATCTACGTAAACATTACCATTGCGGAGGTAATAGAGAAACAAAGGAAGCACATCTGAAAGTACAAGCCTTGACTGCAAAACTTTATACCCAGTTTATTGCCATAAATATGATGATGTATTATCAGTAAAAAATTCTACGTGACACAGACACATTGGATTAACCTTGAGCGGCGTTTTTATTCCGTTGAACACAACTTTTGATCACAAATCAAAAAAGGTAAGATGTAATTATCGTAATATTTTTGAAACCGGATGTTGTTTACTTTCTCTTTTCTGGCTGAAAGCTCCGCAAATTCGGGGTCGTACAGTGATGACACTACATGTATGGAATATGTGGAGTCTCAGCTTTAATCGGATATCTTGTTTGTGCAGTTACGATAAGTAATAAAGGCATTTTGAGAGTGAGTGCTGTGCAAAACTCCGTTAGCATTAGTTAGCATTTTTTCGCAAAATGCTAATTCTAAGGCTTGGTATTACTGTTGTGTTTCTTTTAGCTAAAAATGGTTCATATCTTCAGTTAGCTGAGATTATTATTATTATGACAGTGCTACACATTAATAGTTTCATAAATTTAAGAAGCCCTGAGACATTATCTAAAAAAAAAAAAGTGGGAGGGGTCCAATGGGGGGATCGCCGGGCTTAAGAGGTTAAGAAAGAAAAGAAAGCTGGAGGAGCTGATCATTCCTAAAATACAATTGGCCATGTGATCACCAGTAAAAAAAAAAAAACAATCTGCACTAAATATTCTTTGGATTTATAAATGTTTTGTGACTTTTTCCTGTTGTGTACCTTAAGGGAGTTCTCCCCTGACAGCTGGACAGTACATGATAGCAGAGGACCATCGTCAGTGACAGTGTCCTGAATGTTGTTGACGCCCTGATGCTGATGTTTGCAGCATATTACTGCCTCAACATCAGTTATCGCTCAGAACTGGGAGCTACCCTGGAGTTCTTGCAGAGGTAAGACTTGAATTGTAATTATGAAGTAATTCCATCTTAAACCACAGAGTAGAGGATTGTGCACATTTCTGACACACGATAAGTGCTCCTGACAATACAAGATAATCGAGATAAAAAGATTATTGTGCTGCATTCTGTTTCGCATTATGCTCTCGTTTTGTCTTGGGTTGTAAATTCAGCGTACCCCTTTCCTTTGCAGTGGTGTGCTTTGGCTCCTCCCTAAAAGCCCAAACTCACTCTTAGCCAATCGGTGGTATGTTTACTTCAGCTCAATGAAAATGACGGAAAGAGGGCCCTTTGTGGACAACAAAAGAAAACCTGGTATTAATGCAGTGAACAAACACATTAAAACTTCTTTCGGTTAACTACGATGCTTTTACACCGCTCACTCTGCTACTGACACGCACCTCATCTGCCCCAGATACACACTAACCTCTCAAGATGGGACTCGTAGCTACCCACATTCAAATGATCTTCAAGTGACCGCTTGCTCCTGTTTACAGACCTGCTGCGATACTGTCCAGTGTGATAGTGATGCCAAGTGACGACTTTATATAACAAAACTATTCAAACCAATGCTTTAAATGCACAGATATGATCATAACAGTTAATGAAAAGTACATTTAAGAGTAGCATTGCCCTTTGACTTCAAGCTGTATAACTGTAAAGACAATTAATGGCTGTATCATCGTCTTAACAGGTGCCTATTCAAGATCAATCCGGACAATGGGACTAGAGTGGAGAGGAAGGAATACAAACAGCACTCGATAAAGATAAAGGTGCATTCATTAATTACAAACGTCGCTGACTTTGAATGGAGAGAGTTGAAACACACACAGTCATGTACACACGCACGCACATAACTGGTAGATTTCTTTAGTGTTTATAATCGTTATCTTTTGAACAAAATGTTGGCTATTGTTAAATGTTGAAATGTTTCATTGCCGGTCTATTCTGCTTTATTATTACTTCAAATATATTTTATTTATTGTTTTTATTTTTGTGATGTATATTATTTTCAATAATATATCGTATATATTTGTGATTTTTTTTCTACAAAACATCGGACAGTTAATGTAAACTTGGGCTTTTGCAAAGTAAAATGACATGTTTACTTTGTGTTTTACATGTAAATGGTCTTAGATTTCATGAAGTTTGCTGACGACACGACCGTCATCGGCCTGATCACCGACGGCGACGAGACGGCGTACAGAGAGGAGGTCGAAAACCTGACATCTTGGTGCCAGGATAACAACCTCCATCTCAACGTCAGCAAAACAAAGGAGCTGATTGTGGACTACAGGAAGCAGCAGAGAGAGGGACACGCCCCCATCGCCATCAATGGGACTACGGTGGAGAGAGTCAGCAGCAACAGGTTCCTTGGGGTCCACAACACTGAGGACCTGACATGGACTCATCACTGAGGACCTGACTCATCACTGAGGACCTGACATGGACTCATCACTGAGGACCTGACTCATCACTGAGGACCTGACATGGACTCATCACACTAACACCATCACCAAAACAGCGGCTCTTTAAAAACAAAATTGTATTAGTCAATTTATTGAACATGTTAGAAACAAAACAAACAATAATATTTATCGTATTTTAGCTTAAAAACGTTTCTGGTCAGGTCCTGCTCGGAACCATTCAGGATTTGGTTTCTAAATAAGAGTTTTAGTTTAGATAAAGTTGCACAGTATTTCAGCTCATCATTACAGTTATTCCACAGATGAACACCTTCTGTTGTGATGCAATGACGTTTGGAATTTGTTCGAATGGGTGGTTTTAAAAAGATGCAGTTTCCTCTCAACATGTGTATGTTTTCTCTCCGTGTGAAAAGTCCCTGGACATTATGATGTAATTGTTCTGCAGGCTGAGGAAGTTCAACATGGACTCCAGGATACTCTGCATCTTCTACAGGTGCACCATAGAGAGTATCCTGACTGGCTGCATCACGGCCTGGTACGGCAGTGCAATCATATTCCGTTTACTTGCATATAGACTCTTCTTGCGCTATTTCTATTCTATTTGTTCTATGTTCTATATATATGTTGCACTGTGGGAGGAGCCTGTGACTTCAGTTGTGCATTGCCATGTCTACACTGAAGCTAATGTACAAATGACAATAAAGCCTTGAATCTTGAATTTACGGTATTTTTTTCAAATGACGACTAATCTTCTTTCTTTCAGCTTTTTTTGATCATTTCAAAAAATATTTATTCAGTTTTTCTAGAGGTGTATAACTATATTCTAACAATTAATATATGTTAAAAGAAAAAGATTTCCTGTGAAATTACAGATGTTTTTTTGGCAACTAAGGCTTTTGCAAAGTAAAATGACATTCTTTTCTTTGTGTTTTAATGGTAAATGGTCTTAGATACACGGTACTTTTTTGTAATTTTATGTATTTTAGCTTTTTTTTAATCATTTTTTAAAAATAATTATTCTGTTTTCTAGAGGTTTATGACTCTATTCTAACAAATAATATATTTGCGCCCCCGTCGCCAGAAAATTTCCGTTTTTTTACAATTTTTTTTTTTACAGTGGTCACAAAAACCAAACATTTTTAGATTAGGACCTGGTCCAATGTGGTCTAGATAAAAAGCACTGAAATCTCCCTTTTTAAAATTTTTACAAATAGAATTAAGGTTTCACAAATCTCAAACTGTGTTATAAGAATGTTTAGCCTCTCTGGGATAATCCAGTCTAGGTATAGTGGTTTTAGATCAGGACCTGGTTTTATGTGGTCAAGGTGTGAAAAAAGCACTGAAATCTTCCTTTTTTGTATTTTCACAAATAGAATTAAGGTTTCACAAATCTAAAACTGTGTTATAAAGAATGTTTAGCCTCTCTGGGATAATCCAGTCCAAATAAATCGACTATGCAGCGATTTAAGAGGTTCAAACACGGAGGATTGTTCGCTCAGCGCTGTAAATTAAATGTCCCTTAACTTTCCCCTTAACTGCCAAATCGGAAGCTCTGAATCGGAAGCCAACCGAAGAGGGTTATTCCATCTTTCTATCCATCAATAATGTCACTCTGTTGTCACAATGCTATTCTAATCCAAGCACCTTTCAAATTGCAGCTTAATAAAATGTTTTAAAGAGGATCTATATTCCTGTCTGCAGTCCTAAGGCAACTTTCTCATTTTAACAAAGTCTTCAATGTTCTTACCTAATTTGATAAACAGTCATATGATCATAATTACAAAAATACTTTTGTTTTATATTTTTGTAAATGTGGTCATATGACTGTATTTTAAAACACAGTGTATTTAAGCTCTTAAAGAAACTATTTGGGCTGGGTGGCGCTCTATAGTTTAGGGCCAATAGGAGACCTCAATGCCTTCTTTCCCCTCCTCCTCATTAGCATTCTGTGCGACTAGTGCGACTAGTGCACATTTGGGATCCACTAGTACTACTAGTGAACATTTTGAGCCTCACTAGTTCACTAGTGGAATTTAAATGTATCTCACTAGTTAACTAGTAAAGGGCAAAGGGTTCACTAGTTAACGTGTAGACATTTTGAGCCCCACTAGTTAACTAGTAAGGTCAAAAGAGGCGTCAACTAGTTAACTAGTGAACCTTTTGCCTTTACTAGTTAACTAGTGAGCGATTCTGGGTGCCACTAGTTAACTAGTGCAGACAAATGTATGCCACTAGTTAACTAGTTGTGCTTCTTTTGTGTAACTAGTTAACATGTCAGAGCTTTTGCAGCCCACTAGTTAACTTGTAAGACTTTTAGCGTCACTAGTACGGTCAGAGAGCCACTAGTTCATCAAAAAGCTTACACGTTGGGACTTTGGCGCTACTAGTGCTGCTCCTGGCGTCACTAGTAAGGCTTATCTGCTAACTAGTCGGACAAAAGTGCCACTAGTTGCTGAAAAAGAGTGACTAGTGTAATGTTTTAATTGACTAGTAAAGCAAAGTGCCAAACTAGTTTGACCATATGTCTAACAAGTGAAATCAAAGAGCCAACTAGTGCAGGCAGCTGCCGTCTGACATCAAGGATATGGAATAAATACTCAAATGGCTTGCCATAGTCACTAGTACGGTCAGAGGGTCACTAGTTCATCAAAAAGCTTACAAGTTGGGACTTTGGCTCTACTAGTGCTGCTCCTGGCGTCACTAGTAAGGCTTATGTGCTAACTAGTCGGACAAAAGTGCCACTAGTTGCTGAAAAAAGAGTGACTAGTGTAATGTTTTATTTAACTAGTAAAGCAGAGTGCCTAACTAGTTTGACCATATGTCTAACAAGTGAAATCAAAGAGCCAACTAGTGCAGGCAGCTGCCGTCTAACATCAAGGATATGGAATAAATACTCAAATGGCTTGCCATAAGTGACACTAAAAGTCTTACAAGTTAACTAGTGCGCTGCAAAAGCTCTGACATGTTAACTAGTTACACAAAAGAAGCACAACTAGTTAACTAGTGGCATACATTTGTCTGCACTAGTTAACTAGTGGCACCCAGAATCGCTCACTAGTTAACTAGTAAAGGCAAAAAGTTGACTAGTTAACTAGTTGACGCCTCTTTTGACCTTACTAGTTAACTAGTGGGGCTCAAAATGTCTACACGTTAACTAGTGAACCCTTTGCCCTTTACTAGTTAACTAGTGAGATACATTTAAATTCCACTAGTGAACTAGTGAGGCTCAAAATGTTCACTAGTAGGACTAGTGGATCCCAAATGTGCACTAGTCACACTAGTCGCACAGAATGCTAATGAGGAGGAGGGGAAAGAAGGCATCGAGGTCTCCTATTGGCCCTAAGCTATAGAGCGCCACCCAGCCCAAATAGTTTCTTTAAGAGCTTAAATACACTGTGTTTTAAAATACAGTCATATGACCATATTTACAAAAATATAAAACAAAAGTATTGTTGTAATTATGATGATATGACTGTTTATCAAATTAGGTAAGAACATTGAAGACTTTGTTAAAATTAGAAAGTTGCCTTAGGACTGCAGACAGGAATATAGATCCTCTTTAAAACATTTTATTAAACTGCAATTTGAAAGGTGCTTGGATTAGAATAGCATTGTGATAACAGAGTGACATTATTGATGGATAGAAAGATGGAATAACCCTCTTCGGTTGGCTTCCGATTCAGAGCTTCCGATTTGGCAGTTAAGGGGAAAGTTAAGGGACATTTAATTTACAGCGCTGAGCGAACAATCCTCCGTGTTTGAACCTCTTAAATCGCTGCATAGCCGATTTATTTGGACTGGATTATCCAGGGTTCCTGCAGGTTTCACCTACTCAAATTTAAGACTTTTTAAGACCTTTTTAAGACCACTTTGAATAGAATTTAAGACCTATTTCACGGCAAGAAAGTATGAAGGAAAATTGCTATGAAAGAAGAAATACGTCCCATAATTACTTACAAAGTAAATGTAAAGGCATAACAGAACTGTGTTAGCGTGTTAGACAAAAAGTGTATGTGTCTGTGTGTGCTTGTGTGTGTGTGTTAGGGGTGTGCAATTAATCGTATTTTAAATCGCAATTACGATTTTGGCCTGCCACAATTACGAAATTATTGAGCTTTGCTCGGTTGTGACAGTACACTACAACATATTTGATCTAATTAATTTTAGTCTAATTTATTTGTATTTATCATATTTATATATGTTTAGTAGCTTGTGGAAGTGCGCTCCAAAATATTTGTTGATCTTGTTTATTGGTATTTATTATTTTGATATTATTTATTTAAATGTATAATTTATTTAATTTATTTTTGTATTGGTTTTGCAGTTGAATTATACGTTCAGGGTAATCAACAGTTAAAAAGATACTGTTCAAATTATTATTTGTTTTAAAGTTCAATAAATGGATGTTTTCAAAGTCAATGAATAATCGTATTTAATAATCTTGATATCAATTATTGACCAAAATAATCGTGATTATGAATTTTGCCATATTCGAGCACCCTAGTGTGTGTGGTGTGTGGTGTGTGTGTGTGTGAGAGAGAGAGAGAGAGAGAGAGAGAGAGAGAGAGAGAGAGAGAAAGATAGAAGAAGAGAAGAGAGAGAGAGAGAGATACTATATAGAGAGACGGACGAGAGGATAGATATAGCTATAGCAGGCTCATAACCGTAGAGAGACAAGAGCTATATTCAGAGCTCTGCTGCCTTGGCTACAATCTTTCATCGTTGCTGTTGTATGATTGGTGTTTAGCCTACGGTATTTAGCGTCTACGGCACCTCCGCTTTTAGGGTGACATACACCCAAACGTCGCCCAGAGGTCCGCCGGTGTTGTTGCAGGAGCTGCTGCACTAGCTAACGCTAAAATACGGTTGAACTTACACTTCCCCATATTTATTTTTAAGTAGATTCTAAGATACATGAGTTTCTGACTGCCGCTAGCTGAAGCTTGCTAGGTTACTAGCTGGGTGTTCTCCAATAAGGGGCCGGGGGAAACAAAGTTAGTGATTACTGGTTCCATGTTGATTTATTTCAATACAAATTGTTGGGGGGAACTGAAAGGCTCTTACCGTACTGGTTACTTTGCAGCCCGGACATTTCCCCCAAAACACATTTAGACGCGATCTCAACACAGAAGTACCTTTCAAATCCGATCATTTTTAAGACCTTCTAAATCATATTTAAGACCTTTCTTATTTTTTTGGTCATATTTAAGACCTTTTTAAGGCCTTAAATTCAGATTATCAAATTTAAGACTTTTTAAGACTTTTTAAGACCCCGCGGGAACCCTGTTATCCCAGAGAGGCTAAACATTCTTTATAACACAGTTTTAGATTTGTGAAACCTTAATTCTATTTGTGAAAATATAAAAAAGGGAGATTTTAGTGCTTTTTATCTAGACCACATTGGACCAGGTCCTAATCTAAAACCCTACAAATCTAAAAAATGTTTGGTTTTTGTGACCACTGTAAAAAAAAAAAATTGTAAAAAAACGGAAATTTTCTGGCGACGGGGGCGCCAGAAATGTCCGTTAAAAAAAGGAAAAAAAAACTGTAAAATAAAATACGGAGATAACATGTAAAAAAAAAGTTACTTACCTTACCACAAGTAGCCTCTATTACTGTAATTTTACATGAAATATTTTTATTTTAACATATATTATTTGTTAGAATAGAGTCATAAACCTCTAGAAAACGGAATTATCTTTAAAAAATGATAAAAAAAAAGCTAAAATACATTAAATTACTTTTATTATTACAAAAAAGTACCGTGTATCTAAGACCATTTACCATTAAAACACAAAGAAAAGAATGTCATTTTACTTTGCAAAAGCCTTAGTTGCCAAAAAACATCTGTAATTTCACAGGAAATCTTTTTCTTTTAACATATATTAATTGTTAGAATATAGTTATACACCTCTAGAAAAACTGAATAAATATCTTTTTAAATGATCAAAAGAAGCTGAAAGAAAGAAGATTAGTCGTCATTTGAAAAAATACCGTAAATTCAAGATTCAAGGCTTTATTGTCATTTGTACATTAGTTTCAGTGTAGACATGGCAATGAACAACTGAAGTCACAGGCTCCTCCAACAGTGCAACATATATATAGAACATAGAACAAATAGAATAGAAATAGTGCAAGAAGAGTCTATATGCAAGTAAACGGAATATGATTGCACTGCCGTACCAGGCCGTGATGCAGCCAGTCAGGATACTCTCTATGGTGCACCTGTAGAAGATGCAGAGTATCCTGGAGTCCATGTTGAACTTCCTCAGCCTGCAGAACAATTACATCATAATGTCCAGGGACTTTTCACACGGAGAGAAAACATACACATGTTGAGAGGAAACTGCATTTTTTTTAAAACCACCCATTCGAACAAATTCCAAACTTCATTGCATCACAACAGAAGGTCTTCATCTGTGGAATAACTGTAATGATGAGCTGAAATACTGTGCAACTTTATCTAAACTAAAACTCTTATTTAGAAACCAAATCCTGAATGGTTCCGAGTAGGACCTGACCAGAAACGTTTTTAAGCTAAAATACGATAAATATTATTGTTTGTTTTGTTTCTAACATGTTCAATAAATTGACTAATACAATTTTGTTTTTAAAGAGCCGCTGTTTTGGTGCTGGTGTTAGTGTGATGAGTCCATGTCAGGTCCTCAGTGATGAGTCCATGTCAGGTCCTCAGTGATGAGTCAGGTCCTCAGTGATGAGGACCCCGAGGAACCTGTAGCTGCTGACTCTCTCCACCATAGTCCCATTGATGGCGATGGGGGCGTGTCCCTCTCCCTGCTGCTTCATGTAGTCCACAATCAGCTCCTTTGTTTTGCTGACGTTGAGATGGAGGTTGTTATCCTGGCACCAAGATGTCAGGTTTTCGACCTCTCTGTACGCAGTCTCGTCGCCGTCGGTGATCAGGCCGATGACGGTCGTGTCGTCAGCAAACTTCATGAAATCTAAGACCATTTACATGTAAAACACAAAGTAAACATGTCATTTTACTTTGCAAAAGCCCAAGTTTACATTAACTGTCCGATGTTTTGTAGAAAAAAAATCACAAATATATATATATACACAATATATTATTGAAAATAATATACATCACAAAAATAAAAACAATAAATAAAATATATTTTAAGTAATAATAAAGCAGAATAGACCGGCAATGAAACATTTAACAATAGCCAACATTTTGTTCAAAAGATAACGATTATAAACACTAAAGAAATCTACCAGTTATGTGCGTGCGTGTGTACATGACTGTGTGTGTTTCAACTCTCCATTCAAAGTCAGCAACGTTTGTAATTAATGAATGCACCTTTATCTTTATCGAGTGCTGTTTGTGTTTGTATTCCTTCCTCTCCACTCTAGTCCCATTGTCCGGATTGATCTTGAATAGGCACCTGTTAAGACGATGATACAGCCATTAATTGTCTTTACAGTTATACAGCTTGAAGTCAAAGGGCAATGCTACTCTTAAATGTACTTTTCATTAACTGTTATCATCATATCTGTGCATTTAAAAGCATTGGTTTGAATAGTTTTGTTATATAAAGTCGTCACTTGGCATCACTATCACACTGGACAGTATCGCAGCAGGTCTGTAAACAGGAGCAAGCGGTCACTTGAAGATCATTTGAATGTGGGTAGCTACGAGTCCCATCTTGAGAGGTTAGTGTGTATCTGGGGCAGATGAGGTGCGTGTCAGTAGCAGAGTGAGCGGTGTAAAAGCATCGTAGTTAACCGAAAGAAGTTTTAATGTGTTTGTTCACTGCATTAATACCAGGTTTTCTTTTGTTGTCCACAAAGGGCCCTCTTTCCGTCATTTTCATTGAGCTGAAGTAAACATACCACCGATTGGCTAAGAGTGAGTTTGGGCTTTTAGGGAGGAGCCAAAGCACACCACTGCAAAGGAAAGGGGTACGCTGAATTTACAACCCAAGACAAAACGAGAGCATAATGCGAAACAGAATGCAGCACAATAATCTTTTTATCTCGATTATCTTGTATTGTCAGGAGCACTTATCGTGTGTCAGAAATGTGCACAATCCTCTACTCTGTGGTTTAAGATGGAATTACTTCATAATTACAATTCAAGTCTTACCTCTGCAAGAACTCCAGGGTAGCTCCCAGTTCTGAGCGATAACTGATGTTGAGGCAGTAATATGCTGCAAACATCAGCATCAGGGCGTCAACAACATTCAGGACACTGTCACTGACGATGGTCCTCTGCTATCATGTACTGTCCAGCTGTCAGGGGAGAACTCCCTTAAGGTACACAACAGGAAAAAGTCACAAAACATTTATAAATCCAAAGAATATTTTGTGCAGATTGTTTGTTTTTTTTTACTGGTGATCACATGGCCAATTGTATTTTAGGAATGATCAGCTCCTGCAGCTTTCTTTTCTTTCTTAAGTGTTTCCTAATGTTAACAGTGTAGAACATGTCACATCATAAAGGGATAGTTTGGGTGTTTAAAGTGGGGTTTTATAAAGGTACTTATCCATAGTCGGTGTATTACCTAGAGTAGATGATGGCCGGCAGGGGCGGACTGGGAAACGGTGGACCTCTGTCGCCTGTCAGCTTAACTTCAATGATGCCGTTTAAAAACAGCAAACCGACCCGGCCATTCGGTGATTCTACAGATGGTCAGTCCGCCCCTGCCGGTACCGAAGTGGGCCGAGTGGCCCGACCGGCCCATCGGGATTCGCCCCGAACGTCCCGATGGCCAGTCCGCCACTGATGGCCGGGATGCCCCGAGCAACCACCTGGAAGCAAAGCAATGTACTGCTCTGGACAGGGTCAGCAAAAAAACATATTTTAGCCACCTCTTGATGATTTCCATATCCTTTCACTGTTTGCATAGCAATACCATATAGGACATTGAGAATTGATAACACTTGTAATATGGCAAGAAATGTTACTTGAGGATCTCTGGCTGCTGTTTATTCTTGGTAGGTTGCAATTACTGGTACTGCAGCTACAGTAACAGCTGAGGGGAAAAAAAAGAGACACAAGTTTGCACATGCTTAAGCAAAAATAACTTAAATAACACAGCAGCAGCTTTAAGTACAGTAATACCACTCAGAGTTCCCGTTATGACCGGTAAAATATGCTGAAGACCGGCAAATCGAAATCTCTCCGGTCAAAATAATTTCCCTTTAGCACAATACCGCATCAGTTGCGCCACTTATGTGACAGACAAGAAGAGTATGTGACAGACAAGAATAGTCAATTCTAATGTCTAACATTTAATGTAGAGAAAGAGTGTCCTGTATGGGTTGATTGTGCGTTGATCTGTTGGCAATGTCTCGGGGTTCCGGTGGGCATGTAAACAAATGCATAATGCTGCGCTATACTTTGCGGCCTCACCCGGTTGCATAGGGACGCTTATTGTTTAGGTGTCTTTTAATAAGCAGGTAGTCATATCATTAGCTAGAACCAGCTAGATCTGATCGATATGGACATAAACGCGAGTGAAGTCTAATCTGACCGGAGCAAGAGATCAGCTGCTGCTGACGAGTCGACACCCAGCTCTGCATGATCATCTGCAGCGGTGAGCGGAACAAAACACACACTTCAGGTTAGAATATCACGTAGCTATTTTAATTACCTCTCAAATTACCTAAACTAGTTATAGATATGTTTAGTTTTACTGGGTTGCTCAACTGAGCGCTCTCTCTCCCTCAGGAGAGGGAGAGAGAGCGCTCAGTTTATTATTCCCGTGTTATAAATTACTGTACACTTTTGAATAATGTAGTTAATCTACTAGAATTAGTTTGTTTAATATCAAATCATATCAATTTGTTTAAAAGCTCAATAAATAAGAAGACCTTTGACCGGCACTTTTCTCATTTTGTCCGGAAGATTTCAACTTTAACGGACATGTTGACCGGCAAAAAAATATTCTAACGGGAACTCTGCCACTTCAAGTATAAGACCTGAGTACTTCTACTCTTATTCAAGTACAAGATCAGAGAACTTCTCCCACCTCTGATTATAGCCTTAACATAGGATTTAAAAGATATGGATAATGTGCATTGTGTGTAACATTATGCCCACAAAAAAAATCGATTATAAAACTAAGGATTGAGCTAACATTAGGAGTTAGTGACAATGTATGCTAGTGAGCTAGCTAAACTATTTATTAAATAATATTGCGAAAAAGTAACTCTGAAACATTCACTGCACATCAGCTCAGCCACTCGAGCACCATTACAAAATAAAAAAGTAACACCCTGCATAATGACGGCATAGAACAGCTCAATTTCAAAGCATGGTAGCTAGCTGCTACCGGTTAGCTAACATTACTTTGTTTTCGGTCGTTAAACAAAATATATACCATAGCTAGGACTTTGACGTGTGCAATGTTTTAAGTCTTGAGTGTTTTGAATCCGTTGATAAATAGTTTTTACCGTTACCTCTGAAAGTGCTTATTCCTCTCCTCTGGGCGAGCCACGTGCAGTGCTCTTCACCTCCTGCGTGCTAACTGAGTGGTCTCTGTAGTATCAGTGCCTCAAAGCATGATGGGTAAGTGCAGCAGAAGTCTCGTCTCTGATTGGCTGCAAATCGATTGCCCTGAAAATCCTTTGATGAACATCCAATCCTTGTATTATTTTAAGAATTGGTAACGCCACACCATAAAGATTAATTTAAAAGTAAAAAAATGGGGTGCAAACTATTTACATTGCAATTATAATTGTTTAATTCTTTGGATTTTATTTTCTTAATTTACAAAATGACAATGTAACTAGTTGATAAATAATAAAACAAACACTGAAGGCCTTCCAAAGACACAAGCAAAATATGTTATAAGACTTCTTTATTGTCAGTTTATTCTTTTAAATTGAGAATAGAGAACACTGATAACTAATGTTGGTGCACATTTATATAAGTTTGATTATGATCAGGAATATCCCATCTGTACTTTGCAGTCCTGTCCCAAGTACAAGTTAAGTAGGTATTAATCAACGTGTACATATCATTTTTAGTCATGCATAGTACTGCCTTCCTGTTTGCTTTATTTTTGAGAAACCTATTCTGCACCTACCTGGGTTTTAAGAGAGTCCAATACCCCATGAGACTGTTCAGTCTCATAAAACATGCTCAATTTACTTTTTGAAAACACAAGCTCACAATAAAGTCAGATGGGAGATCTACAGAAGCAAAGTGTGATAGACAAAGATGCATTCCTATATTAAACAAACAGAAAATAAATCTTTGTTGTTCCACGAGGCAGTTGTAGCCATAGCAAATGGATTAACAAGTGAATTTATGTACTTAACCTTCAACTACCTGCTGCCTGAAATCCCTGTGACATCACTGTAGATTGTTGTAACCAACTAGCTGTGTGGGACATTATCACAATACATATTTAAGTTAATTGACTTGGATTGTAAATGTATTTCGCTGTAGCTACTAGCTTTGTCAACATGCTTTGGTGAAGGCCTATTCTTTCAATGTGATGCATTGAATAGTTGGATATTATTAGACGTCTAAAAGGACAACATTGTTCGTTTTACTGTAATTGCAATGCTAATACCAATTTAGCATAGTGGTAGCACTAACTGCTAACACGGTTTTGATATTCAGAGTCTGGCTGTTAGTGCATGTTCAATGTTATGGGCTAAATTGTACATGCTAGTGTGATAAGGCCTATAGGGGAAGATGCTAATGTTATTTAACTTCTAGATCCTTTCATTTTTTACTTAGAGTGAAACTCAATATGTTTTTTGCATACTGTGCATAAATATTGAGTCACACATTTTAGAACATTGATACATTTCTAAAAGCTACTTTCCTAACAAACATGGTGCAGTTGTAGCAATCGCTACGAGAATGCACTCTGTGTTAGCTGCACAAGGCACTTTGCGGTAGCTTCACGTCTCTGATGATCTGAAAAGCTAAATGATGTCAGAAATGTACACAGCTTTTTCTTGTGTTGAAACAGATCAGCAGGTCAATGTTACTTGGGTTGTGAACGCACAACAGTTGGTTGTTTGTTAGTAGAGTTGCTTTACTGTAATCGCAATGCTAATACAAATTTAGCATAGTGGTAGCACTAACTGCTAACAAGGTTTTGATATTCAGAGTAGGCTGGCTGTAAGTGCTTGCTAGCATGTTCAATGTTATGGGCTTATGCTAGTGTGATAAGGCCTAGGGGAAGATGCTAATGTTATTTAACTTCTAGATCCTTTCATTTTTCGCTTACAGTGAAACTCAATATGTTTTTTGCATACTGTCTGCCAATCACCGTTAGCTGCACAAGTGACTTTGCGGTAGCTTCGCGTCTCTGATCATCTGAAAAGCTAAATGATGTCAGAAATTGGCACAACTTTTTTTTGTGTGGAAAGAGATCAGCAGGTCAATGTTACTTGGGCTGTGAACGCACCGAACACCAAAACTGCTCCCTGGCGCCGGCTATCTGGCAGCCTCTCTGCGATCCCCTCTCCTATCCGCATGTGGTTGTGTTTGTGCATGTATATGCTCTGTGTGTTTGTGCATGTACAGTATATCCTCCCTGTGTGTGTAATGTGTTTAAACACAACAGAGTGGGGGAAGACATTTCCCTCTGAGTGATGAATACATGATATCTTCTTCTTCTTCTTCTTCTACTTAGAAATCATAAGTGAATGGTCACATTAGGTTTGCCTGCAGTGAATGCTGACAGCTATGAGCTAGTTTATAGATGTATCATGGCATAGCCAAATGTCTCCTATATAACCCACAGGCTGTTACTGGTGGGTTATAGTATCATTTTATATCTGAATTGTGCTCTGGTAGGAATTCGCACCCAACATGCTAACAGTCAAATTTTTTTTTAACTCTATGGTTTTACACAGTTTTTATAACATGAAATTCACATATTTAACAATTAAATCTTCAAATTAATACAAATGTAGCAATAAAGTGAAAGTCAAAATGTGTTAATGTAGTTTTTTTTTACTATAATAGGATAGTCAATACCTGTGTTTTTTCAGTTTATCAATGTAAAGTAGTGGTTAAATTAAGCAAAATTACTAAATATTTCTTTCTTTACTCATATATTTTCTTGCAATTATACATTTTTTAAATGAGTATTAACAGTATTTGTTATGTATTTGACAGTTATATATAGCCATAACAAAAGTATTTTTTAGTAAAATTACAGAAAATGCAGCTAATTTTGCCAACAGAAAATCATTTATTTTTACGGTTAGTTTTGTTAAATTCGCATTTAAAAACTGCTAAAAAACTGCTAAAAAACAGATAAATAATGTATTCCATTTCTACAGTTTTTTTTTGTTAAAATACATGACACATTTCAATAAACCGTTTATTCTTGTGAATTGAATATGATTTTCTGTAATTATGAAATACAATAAAAAACTGTAATTTTTTTGGGGGAAAAACTGTAAAAAAAAAAAAATGTTTACAGTGTAGGTAAAATAAGATATGAATGAACAACAAAAAATAAAATAAGTTACATTTATTTGTTATTGGCTATGGGTTATTGGTTATGTTCACATACTTATTTGATTATTAAAATGTAAACCGCTCTTTTTCAAATGGGTGTTTAGAGTTGTACCCCCTAGATCTAGTCTAGTAATTCTGCTCAAAGTGCACCAGATTGAAGCATTTTACTTTAAAATGTTAAAACAAATCTTTCCGGGGGGGGGGGCATACCCCCGGACCCCCCTAGAGGATGTGACGTCCACCCGCCAATTAAAACATGTTCATACAATAATGAATACATTTTAAACCTTTTTGATGTATATAACCAATATGTCAATACGTTTCAGTTTTTGTAGTGTATTGGTCTTTTGTAGAGATTTTTCATTTATTCTTTATATATTCTATTGTGTATTGCTTGCAGGGGGGGGGGACCAAATCATAATCTCGCCTAGGGCACCAAAATGTCTAGGGCCGGCCCTGCCTGGTTTTATGTGGTCTAGATGCGAAAAAAGCACTGAAATCTCCCTTTTTAAAATGTTCACAAATAGAATTAAGGTTTCACAAATCTCAAACTGTGTTATAAAGAATCTTTAGACTCTCTGGGATAATCCAGTCCAAATAAATCGGCTGTGCAGCGATTTAAGAGGTTCAAACACGGAGGATTGTTCGCTCAGCGCTGTAAATTAAATTTCCCTTAACTTTCCCCTTAACTGGGCTGAGAGATCGCCGTGACTTCCGTAAATATTAGTCTTGGCAAATATGGAGAGGTTGTTTATCTTCATACGGACCTATCGTTACCCTGATTTTAAGATATGTCTAGTGTTTCTGCTTTATTCATTTCATGAGCACCGCTTATAAAATGTCCCACAATCACTTCCTCTACTTTTGTGTCTCGAGTGCCGGTGTTCTCACACTCGCACCAACAAAAACACGCACACAAAGCGGAACAAAGCAGAAACAGAAACATGTATTTTTCTAGGCAAAACACACACTGACTTCCCACGGACAATATGTTAACAGGAGGCACTAAATACCCGACTGATACCTCACGTCTTCGAGACGTTGCTAAAAACATTGCAGGAGAATGCTCTCCCTCACAGAGCTGAACTGACCAATCAGAATCTGGGTCCCGCCTACTTCATTTGCATATGGCTGACTAGTTAACGTGTTGGCCATATGAACGGCAACTAGTTAACTAGTGGATGCATATTGCAGCTTACACGTTAACTAGTGAAGGCAAAATGTGCACTAGTCGCACTAGTTGAAGCGTCTTTTGGTCTTACAAGCTGACTAGTGAGGCTCAAAATGTGCACTAGTTAACTAGTGAGGTCCAAATTGTCCACTAGATGCACTAGTAAAATTGATTTTACCTTACTAGTTAACTAGTTACACACACTTTATCTCACTAGTTAACTAGTGGAGCCTTAGAGGAGTCACTAGTAAACTAGTGACACAGATGTTTTTCTTACTAGTTAACTAGTGGAGGGCATTTTTTCTCACTAGTGAGGTTCTGTTATGAACATGTTAGACTTTGACCGTACATGTTACACATTTTTCTTACATGTAAGGCCTTTCCTTCAACTAGTTTGGCTTTTTGTGCACTAGTGAGCAACTGTATGCAACTAGTTAGATGTTGATTCGACATGTATGGCTTTTTCCTAAACTAGTGGATATTTTGAGCCCACTAGTTGTGGTTTTCTTCTCACTAGTTCAACACAATGACTAACTAGTTGACATGTACGTGCAACTAGTTAACTAGTGAATTGTCAAAAAATGCACTAGTCAACATGTATGACTTTGAAACAATTCACTAGTTAACGAGTTGCACGTACATGTCAACTAGTTAGTCATTGTGTTGAACTAGTGAGAAGAAAACCACAACTAGTGGGCTGAACATATCCACTAGTTTAGGAAAAAGCCATACATGTCGAATCAACATCTAACTAGTTGCATACAGTTGCTCACTAGTGCACAAAAAGCCAAACTAGTTGAAGGAAAGGCCTTACATGTAAGAAAAATGTGTAACACGTACGGTCAAAGTCTAACATGTTCATAACAGAACCTGACTAGTGAGAAAAAATGCCCTCCACTAGTTAACTAGTGAGAAAAACATCTGTGTCACTAGTTTACTAGTGACTCCTCTAAGGCTTCACTAGTTAACTAGTGAGACAAAGTGTGTGTAACTAGTTAACTAGTAAGGTACAAACAATTGTACTAGTGCATCTAGTGGACAATTTGGACCTCACTAGTTAACTAGTGAACATTTTGCCTTCACTAGTTAACATGTAAGCTGCAATATGTATCCACTAGTTAACTAGTTGCCGTGCATATGGCCGACACGTTAACTAGTCAGCCATATGCAAATGAAGCAGGCGGGACCCAGATTCTGATTGGTCAGTTCAGCTCTGTGAGGGAGAGCCTTCGGGGGAGTTCTCCTGCAATGTTTTTAGCAACGTCTGGAAGACGTGAGGTGCATCAGTCGGGTATTTAGTGCCTCCTGTTAACATATTGTCCGTGGGAAGTCAGTCAGTGTGTGTTTTGCCTAGAAAAATACATGTTTCTGTTTCTGCTTTGTTCCGCTTTGTGTGTGTGTTTCTGTTGGTGCGAGTGTGCGTACGCTTGTGTGTGAGAACACCGGCACTCGAGACACAAAAGTATATGATCGTGGGACATTTTATAAGCGGTGCTCATGAAATGAATAAAGCAGAAACACTGGACAGATCTTAAAATCAGGATAACGATAGGTCCGTATGAAGATAAACAACCTCTCCATATTTGCCAAGACTAATATTTACGGAAGTCACGGCGATCTCTCAAAGCTGTGATCCGAAGAGGGTTATTCCATCTTTCTATCCATCACTAATGTCACTCTGTTTTCACAATGCTATTCTAATCCAAGCACCTTTCAAATTGCAGTTTAATAAAATGTTTTAAAGAGGATCTATATTCCTGTCTGCAGTCCTAAGGCAACTTTCTAATTTTAACAAAGTATTCAATGTTATTACCTAATTTGATAAACAGTCATATGATCATAATTACACAAATACTTTTGTTTTATATTTTTGTAAATATGGTCATATGACTGTATTTTAAAACACAGTGTATTTAAGCTCTTAAAGAAACTATTTGGGCTGGGTGGCGCTCTATAGCTTAGGGACAATAGGAGACCTCGATGCCTTCTTTCCCCTCCTCCTCATTAGCATTCTGTGCGACTAGTGTGACTAGTGCACATTTGGGATCCACTAGTACTACTAGTGAACATTTTAAGCCTCACTAGTTCACTCGTTGAATTTAAATGTATCTCACTAGTTAACTAGTAAAGGGCAAAGGGTTCACTAGTTAACGTGTAGACATTTTGAGCCCCACTAGTTAACTAGTAAGGTCAAAAGAGGCGTCAACTAGTTAACTAGTGAACCTTTTGCCTTTACTAGTTAACTAGTGAGTGATTCTGGGTGCTACTAGTTAACTAGTGCAGACAAATGTATGCCACTAGTTAACTAGTTGTGCTTTCTTTTGTGTAACTAGTTAACATGTCAGAGCTTTTGCAGCGCACTAGTTAACTTGTAAGACTTTTAGCGTCACTAGTACGGTCAGAGGGTCACTAGTTCATCAAAAAGCTTACAAGTTGTGACTTTGGTGCTACAAGTGCTGCTTCTGGCGTCACTAGTAAGGCTCATGTGCTAACTAGTCGGACAAAAGTGCCACTAGTTGCTGAAAAAGAGTGACTAGTGTAATGTTTTGTTTAACTAGTAAAGCAGAGTGCCAAACTAGTTTGACCATATATCTAACAAGTGAAATCAAAGAGCCAACTAGTGTAGGCAGCTGCCGTCTGACATCAAGGAAATGGAATAAATACTCAAATGGCTTGCCATAAAGCACAACTAGTTAGTGGCATACATTTGTCTGCACTAGTTAACTAGTTGTGCTTTCTTTTGTGTAACTAGTTAACATGTCAGAGCTTTTGCAGCGCACTAGTTAACTTGTAAGACTTTTAGCGTCACTAGTACGGTCAGAGGGCCACTAGTTCATCAAAAAGCTTACAAGTTGGGACTTTGGTGCTACAAGTGCTGCTCCTGGCGTAACTAGTAAGGCTTCTGTGCTAACTAGTCGGACAAAAGTGCCACTAGTTGCTGAAAAAGAGTGACTCGTGTAATGTTTTATTTAACTAGTAAAGCAGAGTGCCACACTAGTTTGACCATATATCTAACAAGTGAAATCAAAGAGCCAACTAGTGCAGGCAGCTGCCGTCTGATATCAAGGATATGGAATAAATACTCAAATGGCTTGCCATACACCCAGAGCAGAGCCTGGTGTTAACACTCACCCTGTTGTCCTCCTGCTCCGTCCAGGTCTAAAATGGCGTCTGGCACTCTGACAAGTCTGACTTCTTCTTTTCACTCTCAACTTCCCTCCCTTACGCAAAGAAAATATATTTCCCCATATATTAACTGTCAATATATTGCATTATTTTGTTTTCTGATTTACTGGTTAATTGAAAAGATTTAATAAAGGAAATCTAGCTGTTGGCTACACCAACTGATACTGATTAATAATCAACATGAAAAACATATTTATTCATATCTACAAAATATATTGAAGATATATAGAATAATATATTGTGTTAATATATTACAATATATTGATATATAGAATAATATATTGTGTTAATATATTGCAATATATGGCATAATACATCAGTAATTGCCGCTTTCCATATATTGAGTAATATATGTAAATATATATAATATATTGGTTGTGTATATATGTGAACATACATTTACTATATATTAACATTTATATGGGGACATGTACTATATATATTCACAAATATATGGGGACATGTATGTACTATATATTCAGATTTATATGGGGACATGTATGTAGAATATATTCACAATTATATGGGGACATGTACTATATATATTCACAAATATATGGGGACATGTATGTACTATATATTCAGATTTATATGGGGACATGTATGCGCTATATATTCACAATTATATGGGGACATGTATGCGCTATATATTCACAATTATATGGGGATATGTATGCACTATATATTCAGATTTATAAAAGACCATGTACGTACCATATATTCTGAACATGAGTGCAATATATGTTCACAATGAGGAGAAATGCATGTTCTGATAAAAAAAATCTTTCATTTCATTTCAAACCTTTATTTATGCAGGTGTATCCCATTGAGATCATTGATCTCTTTTTCAAGGGTGACCTGCTGCAAGTAGGTTCCACATGAATACATATAAACATAACAGAAAAACAAAAAAGGACATCATACAGCATATTTACAGTGACTACAGTTTACATAGCTAGTAACATTTAAAGGTTCCAACAGTTTCCGATTGGATAATATCTATCCTTGCTATAAAAACATTTAGCGGAACCAAATTGCTCAGACTGTTCCAAGTTAGCGGAGCTGCGCATCTAAAAGCTATCTTCCCTAAGACAGTCCTAGCAGTTGGCACATTTAATAAAATCACAGCATTCGATCTCAGGCAGTAGCCCACTTACAATTCGCCGTGAGATCAGGGAGCAGATGTAGGAAGGAAGTTTCCCTAACATGGCTTTGTATATAAAAATGTACCAGTGACTGAGCCTCCGTACAGTTAGTGAAGGCAAACCTGCCCTTGCATACAGGGTACAGTGATGGGTTAATACTTTACAGTTTGTCACAAATCTCAGTGCACTGTGATAGGCGGCATCTAACTTGACCAGGCAATTGGCAGGTGCATTCATATAAATCAGATCACCATAGTCAAGTACAGGTAAAAAGGTCACAGTGACTAGCCTTTTTCTGGCCTCGAGCGAGAAACAGGACTTGTTCCTGTAGAAGAAACCTAGCCTAACCCTCAGTTTTTTAAGCAGGTTATTGACATGACGTTTAAAAGTGAGACAATCATCAAGCCAGATACCAAGGTATTTGTAACAGGTAACCACTTCAAGTTTTATTCCTTGCGTAATTACAATATCTAAAGCAGGCTCTGGTGTCTTTTTAGCTTTTGAAAAGAGCATTACCTTGGTTTTATCAACATTTAAAAGAAGCTTAAGCGCTGAGAGCTGAGTCTGAATAATGAGAAGCTTAATTTGTTTTTTTCTATCAATGTGTAACAGTTATCAAAATACTCATTAAAAGAAGGACAAGGAAAGAATAAAAGAAAAGGCCTATAAACAACACATTATGTCATGACTCAAGAACATTTTCATGTAATTATGTAATAAAACCCACATTTTGTAATAATCTGCTGCAGTCTGTAACAGCCTGAACGCAATATAAAATACATTTCCCTGCATTTTGTAATAAATTATTACATTTTGCAATGGTTATTACAAAATGCGTGAGTTGCCCTTTTAAAAAACTGTAAATATATCCCAAAATTGATGTTGATATACATGTTGGCTAATGAATATGGTAACACTTGATCTAGTTTTGGCCAATGAAAGATATTCTACTGAAATATTTTTAAATTATGAGTAAGGATGATTCATGGTTGAATAAATAAATAAACAGTTGTAATGTTATTGTTTGCAACTCATTTTGTAATAACCACAGCAATATGTAATAATATATTTCAAAATGTGGCAACATGTATTACATATTTGCATTGAACTTGTTTACTACATAATGGGCAAATTATTACAAAAGGAGGTGTTGTTACATAATGAAGGGAAAATGTATTACATTTTGTATAGGTATAGTTAATAAATGATGCATTGTTATTTCATACAGGGCCAAAAAGAGCAGTCTGTTATCCTATTTAACAATCTTGTTTTTTGTTTCACCTGGTGACAACTTTAAACATGAGCTGATCACTCATTAAAACAAGGTCCGGAACAGGGCCAAAAAAACAGTCTTGTACCCTATTTGATCGTCAATCTTGTTTTTTTCGTGCCTTAACTCACAAATTCTTGTGTTAATGGATGTTCTTATATCTGATGTCTTGGTCCCTGGATGGTGGTTTACTACAGCATCTGTGGAACAGAACAATTACAAATAATTAGAAGTTCACAAAAGACAGCAGGAATTATAACAATATCCATAATATCTATATTAAAGCATGGGCTGGCTTGGTGAATAATGTGGGAATACAAATAGTGGAAGAATAGGCTTTGTACATTTTCGTCTGAGTGTGGCGCTACTGGTTGGTATATTTTATGGAATTTGGACCAAGCATCTGCAACAGTTCTGTTTAAAACTTTTTTAAATGTAATTGCATTCATCTTTAAAGGTGGGGTAGGTAAGTTTGAGAAACCGGCTCGAGATACACTTTTTGTTATATTCCATGGAATGCTCTTAACATCCCGATAGCAATGAATATCTGAAGTGCTTTGACAAAAAATCCATAAAAAAATATCATCTGTGGAAGCCGTGGTACTGTAAAAAGCACAACCAATCATTTTAGCCGGCCCGGCTGAAATGACTGGATGGCCTACCTGCCTGTCAGCCTTCCATCTGTGCACAAACTTATCTCGTGCCCTCATTGGTCATGTGCGCGTTCGTGTGTGTTGGAGGAGGGGCTCTGTAAGGAAGTGGCACATTTTTTCCGGCTGTGTATTTTCAAATTCTAGCGCACTCGAGCTGGTTTCTCCAAAATTACCTACCCCACCTTTAAAAGACTACTTTTATTGAATGAGAGTTTTACCTAGCACAATGAGCCTGGGGTGGTGGGAAGGGAGAACTGGGCCTCGGCATCGGCAGGAGTGGTAGTCGCCTATGAGTATTAGAATTTAGATTAACAAAGGCATAGAAAAACCCTGAAATATGTACTGACACAAAGCTACAACCCTCGATTTTGTAAGTAGTAGTAGTAAATACATACGTATATACAATATACAACAATACGCATAATGCAATTAGCAGTACCAGTAATAAAATAACTGAATAAATAGTAGTAGAACCTTTATTTAGCCAGGAAAATCAATTAAGAACAAATTCTTATTACAATGATGACCTGACAGGAGGCAAAAGGCGTCCTGAGGGGATGGGGTTTGGAGGAAAAAAATAAAAAGACAGACTCCGGGCACTACAGAACCCAGGAGACAACACAATGACACAGAGCAGAGATGACAGGCATAGCAGTTAAACATATAAAATCTCTAAAACAATATTGCTGTGGTTCAATCTGTCATTAAAATAATATAGAACATTCATCCATTCAATCATTCATTCCTTCATGGCAAGGATAACTAAGCTGAATAGTGAATAAAGTGATATGTGAAAAGTAAAATTACAGTGAAATTAAATGACAGTGCGTTCCTCACCACTGCGATCTGGCTCCTCTGTCCTCGTGTCTTTTGGGTCTGATTCCTCACTACTGATGTCTGCCTCTGCATGGGCCCTCTCTCCTTATTTATTCTGTCTCAGTCACCACTGCTATCTGGCTCCTCTGTCCTCTTGACTTGTGGTTCTGCAGGTTTAGTTCGACCTATGAATTTCAACAATGCTCCTGTAAAATATATAGATATATAGTATTATGGGTCAACATTAAAATAACATACACTGGAGAGCAAAATGTGAAATGCCATTGACTGTAGGCTACATATTATCCACACAATTGTCAGCAGGGGCAATAACAACTAAAATGTGAACTAAATTGAATGCATTAGTCCACAACACATAGCCTAACTAATGTTAGCCTACATAGTTACTAACATCAGAACACATAGTATTGGGGAATCTTATGTGTTTTGTGATGTTTGTGCTGGAGCCGCTTTATCCAAAACAGCACTCCGGTTAGAGAGTTGACACGGAGACAGGAAGTACAGTCTTTGGACTTTATATTAGCTTGGTTCTGATCATCAACACAGAATACATCATGCTTGATGTGGAATCACATACAGGATGTTGAATGGGTTGATGAGTATGATGATAATGATAACGTAGAGTAGAGAATGAATGAATGGTTTCTGCAAAATACACAGAAATAGAAATAAGGTTCAAATTACAATAACTAACCAGACTATGGTTATTAATAATAAGCAACAGCAATACTAATTGTTGCTAAAACACATTAGACACGTTGCAAACACACGGCTAATAAAAGCTAAGTTAGCATCTCATCCACACACTATCACTGAATAGCTTAACTTAGCTAACTTGCTAGCATTAGCTCAATTCCTGAACAACATAGCAACTAAAAACGGGACATCAAGACTCATTAACACACTGACTGAGCAGGACACTATGCATACAATCTTATAACATTACCAACACTAAAGATCTGCATATATGCTCACATTCTTCACGAACGCATTCTCTCTGTGACGATGGTAATTATGCATGTGACGATGGGACTGCAATAATGTCCTGTCATGAACGCACATGTGTAACCAGCTCGAGGACCCGTAGCTGCACTACTTTAGCTGTCCCTAAATGTGCCTGACTAAAACACGAACGATATAATGCAGATCAAGGAGAACAAGGGGAATTTACAACACATAGACTAACTGTGGTTACATTACTTAACTCATCGTCACCAGTCAGAAAATGTCCGTTAGCCGTGGGGCTAGTTTTCGCTATGTTAAACTCCATTGACTTATGCTAAAATGTTAGCGATCTAAAGGTCCGCTATTTTTGGCTGTTTTGGGTCGACTTCAGTTGACTGTAACATCGAAAATCTTCGAAATTGAATGTTCACAAAGCTGCGGACCGGTTATACACTCATACACGAGGGAACTAACATAGCTAATTTAACTAACGTTAGCTAATGTAGCTGGTGTAGTGCCGAGAGACGGGACATACGGATTAAGCAACTAGACTACTTGTAGTGTACATGCAGAATTATTTCAATTTAAAATAGTTTTAAATGCTCACACACATACCTGACTCTGGTGCTGTATTTTCCTCTCGTTTCTTTTTAATTTTCCGTTTCGAAGCACCTGATGAATGCTTTCTCTTTGACACTCAGCGACAGAATCAACAGACAGAGGCAGCAACGCAGATTTGAATCTGCCAATTCAGATCAATCTATTGCTGGAGAGGGGGGGGGGGCTCCCCGAAAATCAGCCGGAAGTGGCGCATTCGAATACTGTTTGGGCTGTCTGCCGTGGATGGGCTGCGTTCCACTCCAAATAGCCGGTCGGCCGTAATATATGCATAGATATACATGCGTGCATATATGCATATATATATGCGTGCATATATGCATATATATATATATATGTGAATATATATATGCATATTTATATTTATGCATATATATATATATATATATATATGCGTGCATATATGCATATATATATGCGTGCATATATGTGTGTGTCTATATATATTTATAAACTGTATATTATTTTCCATCATTCAATGGACAATTTGTACTTTTTTTATATATAGGCTACCATCAAACATATGTTCATATATAAAGTGGGTAACTATACAAAACGAAGTGAGATAACTGTTTATGAATATCTGTTCAATTTTATGTAAACTTGTGTAACTCATGAAAGATAAATGAGTGTTTCAATAAAACTATTACATATAAATGTATAGTGCAGTTTTTGTTTTCATTGCAATATATTTTTTTTATATGTATCAATATATAGCCATACATGGTCCATGCATATATTGCAATATATTTAAAAATATAAGGACTACTTTCCCATATATGGAAATGTATGATCCAGTATATTGTATTATATTTACCAATATATTACAATATATTTTTGTTTCATAAGGGCAGGATGTATGATTACCTAGAAGAGCATCAGGACTGTTTTAGGCATATGATAGCTATGTGATTAACATGATGATTCAGCCTCTATGGAGATAGACATATGACAAGCATGATCATTTCTGACGTGGAGCTAATCTGAACTAAACATTGAATACTGCTTTATATTCCTCCATCTTGTGACTGTGTAACTCCCTCTCTTGTATATCAGCATGTGAAGGACCTCTGATGGACCAGGCTGGGTTAGGGGAATGCAGGAGAACGTTACCTGCCTGACTGCATCGTGCCAGCTGTAAAGTTTGGTGGAGGAGGGGTAATGCTATGGTGGTTTTTCTGGGGTTGGCCTCGGCAACTTAGCTCCAGTGAAGAGGATTCTTAATGCTTCATCTTACCAAGTCGTTTTGGACAATTCTATGCTTCCAACTTTGTGGAAACAGTCTGGGGAGGAAGAACCTTTCTGTTCCAGCATGACGTAGCCCTACAAAGCAACTCCATCAAGGCCTGGGTGGATGAGTTTGGTGTGGAAGAACTTGACCTGAACCCCACTGAACACCTTTGGGATGAACTAGAACGGAGAGCCAGCCTCTCGTCCAACATCAGTGTCTGACCTCACCAGTGGCGACTCGTCATTAGGGACACAGCCCCACCTAGTGTCAGCAGAAAGTAATTCAAATAATAATTCCAAAAATATGCAAAGAATATACATCTTAAAATATATTTTAAGATCATGTTTAGTCATCTGATTCGTCTCTACATTGCTATTTTGCTAATTAGTGTCTACAGTGTACCTATTGAGCTGTGTAGAGCGATGTGGGACAAGCCTCGATCTAGCCCCTCTCTCGCTGTCAAAATGAATGAATGTAAAAACTACACTGCGCCTGCTCAGAGTATTTTTGTATTTAATGTGTGCGGCAAAAAAATAATCACAAGTGGGGCAGAGTGCTGGCAGCCCCACCAAACTGTCATCTCATAATTCAGAGCTGATTGGCTGTAAGTACGTGTGCTGCGAAAAGTGTAGTTGTGAAGAGGAGACGAGAGAGAGCAGCGTAGAGCGATTACAATCAGTCAAACGGAAAGAAAATGAATGAAGTTGACCGTCTACTTCAGCTTTGGTAAGTTCATTTGATGTCATATATTTAGTTGATCTTCTGTGTTTTGCCTATAGGCTATTGCTCTGCTGGATCCATTGATATTGTGACCTCGGTGATACTTATATTTACAGTCTGGTGTTTAATGCTGAAGCATTACGGTTGTTGTTATAGTTAAGTATTGCTTTGTGATGGTGCCCGCATGTATTAAGGTGCATTACAATATGACATCCCCACGCTGTGCACGTAAATGTATGCGCTGACAGTGTTGCTCCGTGTTCTTCATTCATGGCTTCCGACATTATGTAATTTCCCCCCCCCCCCGCCGTTCGTGCCCCACCCCTTTTGTACATATAAAACCGCCACTGGCCTCACTAATGCTCTTCTGGATGAGCAACAATTCCCACAGACACACTCCAAGATCTGTAGAAAGCCTTCCCAGAAGAGTGGAAGCTGTTATAGCTGCAAAGGG
Organism: Trematomus bernacchii; assembly: GCF_902827165.1. Lineage (NCBI taxonomy): Eukaryota > Metazoa > Chordata > Actinopteri > Perciformes > Nototheniidae > Trematomus > Trematomus bernacchii. Next base: position 228,886 of record NW_022987615.1, read on the forward strand.
GGACCAAGTTCAAATGAATGCCTAAGAGTTTGGAATGGGATGTCCTGAAAGCTCCTGTAGGTGTAATCAGAATCAGAATCAGAATCAGAATCAGAGTCAGAATCAGAATCAGAATCCCTTTATTAGTCCCACAGAGGATACATGTACATTGTTACAGCAGAAAGAGCCAGAGACAGCTTCATGTTACCTAAAGCATGCATACAACAAAGAATTAAAGATTAAAAAAAAAGAAATGATAATAGGTGTTATAGTCTGTGTTGTTGTGTGGGGGGTCTACTAGGGGTCGTGGTGGTTATATAGTCTGACCGCTGCAGGAAGGAAGGACCTGCGGTATCTCTCTAATGTGTAGGTGGTCCAATACTTTTGTCTACATTGTGTATAATTGAGTATCATCCTCATAACAATGAAAATGTCCCGAGTGATTCCTTATTGCCTAAAGGAAGCGTATATAATGTGAACACAATAGGTCCAAGCTCTGAGCCCTTATGCTTTGCTGTGGCAGAACTGGCTGGATCAAATCAAACAGAACTCTAAACACATTTTCAGCTCTGCACACAATCTGCAATTCAACTCTGCACTTTCTAAAACACTGCACACGGTTCTCTGAGTAACACACAGAGATCTGACATATTCACCTGTCAGCCATTTTCAACACACTGCCATTAAACATGCTACACATATGAGCCAATGAACAGATACACATGCCAGCTGACCGTTAACGCCTGGCTGCTTTACTGCTGACTCATCAATCAGGATATAAGTACAAGAAGTGGGATATTTATTTTTAAAATGTGTTTTTTTATCACAGAGCTGAGAAAATAATATTTATTATAAAAAAAATCAAATATCCTGTTTATGAAATACACAAGAAAAAAAATAAAGATTTAAGAACAAATTAACATTAAATATAAGCAAAACAAATATTATGCTATTTGGAAAACATAAAACAAATCCTCAGCTGCAATTAATACTAGATAACATAAACATAGAAAGAGTATATGAAATGAAGTTCCTTGGTGTGGTTTGAGACCACAAGATCAGCTGGAAACCTCATATCAATCATGTAAAAGCAAAACTGGCTAAGACTATCTCAATATTGGGGAAAGCAAGACACATTCTGGACTACAACTCATTATGCTCTGTATAATACACTCATATTGCCATGTCTGAGTTACTGTGTGGAGATTTGGGGAAACACTTACAAAACCAACCTACAGCCGTTATGCACATTACAAAAAAGGGCTATCAGAATAATCAATAATGTTGGATATCTTGAACACACTCATTCATTATTCTTGAAGTCACACACACTGAAGTTTACTGATCTGGTTACATTTAAAACGGCACAAATCATGTACAGAGCAAGACACAATCTACTTCCTAGGAAATTACAAACATTGTTCATAGACAGAGAGGGCGGGTATAATTTGAGAGGAAATCTACATTTGAAACAACTCAAGGTCAGAACAACTGTGAGAAGTATGAGTAGAACAATCTGTGGGGTGATTTGATGGAACGGTTTGGAGCAGGAGTTCAAACAAAGCACAAATATAATTCACTTTAAAAGGATGTACAGAAACACTTTCTTGGAAAACTATGAGAATGATTTAAGGTGATTGAAGATGAGAAATGATTGTAAATGTATGTATAAATGTAAATATGTAAGTAGGAATAACTTGCAGAAATGATTTAAAGGATAATCATTGATCAGCGGTAAGTAAGGGGTGGGAATTAATAAGCATTTGCTTCCTCCCGCTCCCTTTCGGACACATATGATTTATTATTATTATTATTATGAATATTGATAAATACTGTATTCTAACAATACGGTATTCTGTTTTTCACATTTGTTATTTTTTATTTGTTTTTTTAATCTGTTCGAAATAAAGATGGAAATTAAATTAAGTCGTTAATTCATGAGAAAAGCACTCGGATAGAAAGTCAGAAACATTTGAAATATTTGTTGAAAACAAATGTAATAAAATGTCCAAAGAAAGTATTCAGAGTAATTCTTATTACAGTTTTATAATTGTTTTATATATTCCACAAATGATCTGCTTTGACTGCAGCTTGAGAAACTTCTGGATTCAGTCTGAAAGCATCCTTTTTTAACTTTAAACATGATCTTTAATAATGTTGTAGTTTAGTTTAACTCTGAGAGGTGGACTGGCTGGACTCCTCACTGGGACTCTGGTTCTGGAGCAGCTTGCAGGGTCCAGGAGTTCTTGGAGAGAAGGAGCGCTTCCTGCCGCAGGACTCGGGGGATGGGAGTTCCTGAACATGGAGAAACAGCTTCAGTTATTATGCTCCAAATATCTGGAACAAAGTCACAGAAAGAATGTGTCTGCAGCTCAGAGAGTCCTGCTGGGAACCCACACATGTTGAGGAGCCCAACGTGTGATGAGAGAAATGTACAGTACGGGTCCCCAGCACATAGAAGCTGCCGGATGCTAACCTGCATATGTTGGGAGAGCTTTACAGATCAGGAGAGGAACTAAGTACATTTACTCAAGAGCCGCGTTCACACCAAGTACTTTCCTGTACTTAGTTCCGGCACTAAGAGCCCCGGCGCTTTTCACCCCAGGGCACTTAGTACAGATCGCGTTCACACCGGAGTACTTTTCCCTGAGGGAAGATTACGCAAATGAGCCGCTGACGTCACTTCTTCTTCTTCTGCTTTGGCTTTACTGGCAGGCCACAAACCACTTCACGGCGAGTACAGTAGGTGGCGGTATGCACCTTAAAGTTGTTTGCAATCCGCTACAAGACAAGAAGAAGAAGAAAAACTTCCCGCGTATACTGTCTGTTGTTTACCTTCCGGAGATGGAGTCGACTGAAGTTGTGCTGTTTGTGCTCATGTTATACAGCTTTGTAACTTCGTTAATGCGGCCTGAGCCAGAGCCTGAGCCTATTAGGCGTCCGACACAAATCCGGAGCCGCCACACGTTGAATGCTATAATCGCAAAGTTTCTTCAGCATCAAAGGCAGTTTAAAAGCCTTAGGAAAAGGATTGGCCGACGGAAAGCACACATGACTGCCATGTTTCACCGTAGGATGGCTGATGACGATGAGCGTTTTCACGCCCTAAGAACAGCAATGGTAAGTTCAGTAAATTATTAATACTATCTAATGTAGAATTTGTGGAGTTATGTAGAGCTAATTTGCGCCCTTTGTATGTGTTCCAGATATGCAAATACTACGGGACGCGTCGTGTCCCGCGCTCTCTCTGGGTGAACAATAGAACCTTGGCCTGGTGGGAGAACGTGGTGCCAACGTACACCAATGTGCAGTGGATCCAAGATTTCCGAATGTCCAAGCACTCTTTCCAATACCTCTGTAGTCGCCTGGAAGCAACGTTGGGGAGAAGCGACACCAACTTCCGGGAGTGTGTCCCTGTGGCTAAAAAAATCGCCATAGCACTGTGGAAACTTGCGACCAACTCTGAGTACAGGACCATCTCTCATTTGTTTGGAGTCGGCAGATCTACAGTGTGTTACTGTGTGCACGAGTTCTGCTCCTCTGTTGTGAGCATACTCCTTTGTGAGTTCATGCCATGGCCGAACTCTGAGAAGTTAGAGGAGATGGCGTTATTTTTTGAGCGCAGATGGGGTGTGCCACAGTGTGTAGGTGCAGTAGATGGATCACACATCCCCATTCTGAGACCAGAGGAATACCACAACGAGTATTTCAACCGCAAAGGCTGGCACTCGCTCGTCCTGCAGGGTGTTGTGGATGGTAAGGGCCTCTTTTGGAATGTTTTTGTTGGCTTACCAGGGAGCATGCATGATAGCAGAGTGTTTGGCATGTCATCACTGTGTAGTTTTGCGGATAAGGGTGGTCTACTTCCTCATGTAACAAAGAATATTGGTGGACATGATGTGGGTTACTATATCCTTGGTGACTCAGCCTACACCCTGCAAAGATGGCTGATGAAACCTTTCCAAGGAAGGCTCACACCCGAGCAACTTGTGTACAATAACAAAACAAGCCGAGCACGAGTGGTGGTGGAGAACGCTTTTGGCAGATTGAAGGGCAGGTGGCGGTGCTTGATGAAAAGAAACGACTGCAAGATGGACAAGATCAAAATCCAGGTGGCAGCATGTTGCATATTACATAACCTTTGTGAAAGTAATGATGATGAGTACAGGGACGAATGGACTGCCTTACCGGCGACCCAGCTTGATGGGCCAGCGCCAGCCATTGCCGAGGCTGGGGGGCAAGACACACGCACAGCCCTTATGAGGCATCTGAACAGCGTGTAAATTGTACATTGTAAACAATAAATGTAAACATTGACAATAAAGCTGATCATTTGTACAGTGCTTTTGTTTCTCTCTTTCATTTTGCAGTCAAGACAGGCAACATTACAATAGTGTAATAGTAGCCAAAACTAACATACATGTTAGTAACTAAAGTGTCAGTTGTACATGTCAGTAAACATTGTCAATATAAAATGTCGGTTTTCTTTATTGCACTCTCAAGACATAACATGAAATAGAACAATTTTTATGTCGTAACTCTTCTATTATACGGCTCTGCTGTCAATAAATCTTGAAAACGGAGACGAGGGGAATGTAGAAATCGGTAAATAACTTCAGAAATGTATTGATAATTGTTCTGCTTTTTAATGTAAACTTGAATTCATAGTAAACTAGCTGCTTTTGAGCACTTTACTTTTTACATGGGCCATTTTGAACGTGACGTGACTGTATTCAAACTAAGTCACCATCTACCCCTAGTTTCATTTGGTGCATCAAAGTCTTTATTTTGCCCTATGATGATACTAACCTAGCATTCACAACCCTAGTTTTTTTATGGTTTCATTTTGGAAATAAAAACATAAAAAATGGAAACATAAATGTTAGTTTTGGCCCATAGTGGACTCCATGTTGTGATAAATAAATGACAAATAAAGCTTTGCCAGTTTATAACCGATGAAACATGATGGTATCAGAATAATCACTTACATGTGATGTATAGGATGCTACGGTCACTAAAGATAAAGTGTCAGGAGAAATAATCAAGCTACAGGATCTGTTTAACAGTAAATAGAAGTTCACATTTTTAATGTAAATAAAATAGAAGTTGTACATGTAAATTAACATTATCAATATAAAATAAAGTGTCAGTTGTATCAAGACTATATAATAACAGTAATAACAATAATATAAAATGAACTGGTGAGCATCCTCCGTTTCCTGGGCCTTGGTGAACAGCACCATCTGATCCCCGTGCATCGACTCTTTCACCACGGCACGCCGGTCCTCCAACGCCTGGACGGTGTCAAAGAAATTCGCATCCCGTGTCCGCTTTCCTAAGAGGGGAAAATAAGCAAGATACAAGATCTGTTTAGTCGCCATGTAGTTTTACAACATACTAGGAATGTTTTTTTGGTATTTTCACAAATAGAATTAAGGTTTCACAAATCTGAAACTGTGTTATAAAGAATGTTTAGCCTCTCTGGGATAATCCAGTCCAGATTTGATGAGTCTAGGTATAGTGGTTTTAGATCAGGACCTGGTCTAATGTGGTCTACATGTAAAAAAGCACTGAAATCTCCCTTTTTTGTATTTTCACAAATAGAATTAAGGTTTCACAAATCTGAAACTGTGTTATAAAGAATGTTTAGCCTCTCTGGGATAATCCAGTCCAGATTTGATGAGTCTAGGTATAGTGGTTTTAGATCAGGACCTGGTCTAATGTGGTCTACATGTAAAAAAGCACTGAAATCTCCCTTTTTTGTATTTTTACAAATAGAATTAAGGTTTCACAAATCTGAAACTGTGTTATAAAGAATCTTTTGACTCTCTGGGATAATCCAGTCCAGATTTGATGAGTCTAGGTATAGTGGTTTTAGATCAGGACCTGGTCTAATGTGGTCTACATGTAAAAAAGCACTGAAATCTCCCTTTTTTGTATTTTTACAAATAGAATTAAGGTTTCACAAATCTGAAACTGTGTTATAAAGAATCTTTTGACTCTCTGGGATAATCCAGTCCAGATTTGATGAGTCTAGGTATAGTGGTTTTAGATCAGGACCTGGTCTAATGTGGCCAGGATGCGAAAAAGCACTAAAATCTCTCTTTTTTTGTATTTTCACAAATAGAATTAAAGGTTTCACAAATCTGAAACTGTGTTATAAAGAATGTTTAGCCTCTCTGGGATAATCCAGTCCAAATAAATCGGCTATGCAGCGATTTAAGAGGTTCAAACACGGAGGATTGTTCCTTTTTGAAGAGTGCTTCATGTATGCTTGAACTTTGTTTAATGTTGTTGAGGCAAGTTAAACATAAAATATGATGAATATTATGAAATAAACATGATTGTGAACATCAGTTCGATGCGTAACGTTCTTTCAAGACAAAGTTACAGTGTGTGTACCTTTGCGTTTGGTTGCTGGTAAGGAGGACGACCAAGCGCTGTGATCTAGAATGCAAAGCTCGCTTGTTTCCAATCCCGAGAGTTGTCCATCCTCGCCTGAAACAGACGATTAGTGCCATGAGTTAGTGAAGCAAATTACAGAAACACTGCACAGTTATTCACAAGTCAAAACGTTTTCATAGTGGCCGAGAATATCTAGCTAGCTAGATGTAGCTAGCTCGGGGCCGGTGTTAGCCTATTCAGCCTAGCATGGCTAGCTTGATCTACTGAGCAAATAAAAGTACATCTGAGACCATTATTGTGCAGATTAAAACCCCAGTGCATGTAGTTGATTTTACCTTCGTCGTGGTAGTCATCGTTGGCCACTGAATCCGCCGTTTGTAGTCCTGCCTGAGTTTCTTTATTTTTAGCCGGCTGTGCACGATTCCCAGGTCGAGTGAAAGCTACTGAACTGGCTTCAGTAGCATTCCCTGGGTCGCGTCCTCGGCGTAGATCTCCAGAAGCGCCGACACCTCCTCATCATTTCCCCCGCTCCGTTGGTGCGTTGGGTTTTTGTAGCGAGGAAAAACAATGGCGTCTCCACACAACATTTTCACAGTTGTACGGGCGTGGTTTGCAATTCGCCCAGCCAATCAGCACTGGGGCACTTTTGGGGCACTTTTCACCCACAGAAAAGTACGCTCTCCCAGCGGGCTCTAAAAATGGGGGTAAAAGTACCCGAGATTAAGTACGATTTTTGGTGTGAACGCGACATAAGGGGTACTCACGGAACTAAACGCGAAAAGTACGGTGAAAAGTACTCCGGTGTGAACGCGGCATAAGAGTTTGGAATGGGATGTCCTGAAAGCTCCTGTAGGTGTAATCAGAATCAGAATCAGAATCAGAATCCCTTTATTAGTCCCACAGAGGAGAAATGTACATTGTTACAGCAGAAAGAGCCAGAGACAGCTTCATGTTTCCTAAAGCATGCATACAACAAAGTATTAAAGATTAAAAAAATAAATCATAATTTTAAAAAAGTTACACGTTTTACAAAATACACAGTTTTTAACGGCATATATATATATATATATATATATATATATAATATTGCCTAAAGGAAGCGTATATAATGTGAACACAATAGGTCCAAGCTCTGAGCCCTTATGCTTTGCTGTGGCAAAACTGGCTGGATTAAATCAAACAGAACTCTAAACACATTTTCAGCTCAGCACACAATCTGCAATTCAACTCTGCACTTTATAAAACAATGCACACGGTTCTCTGAGTAACACACAGAGATCTGACATATTCACCTGTCAGCCATTTTCAACACACTGCCATTAAACATGCTACACATATGAGCCAATGAACAAATACACATGCCAGCTGACCGTTAACGCCTGGCTGCTTTAATGTTGACTCATCAATCAGGATAAAAGTACAACAAATGGGATATTTATGGAAGAAAATAATATTTAGTCTTAATGTTATGTGAAAAAAATATATAATATCCTGAAGGATTATGAAATACACAAGAAAGAAAACAAGATTTAAGTCGTTAATTCATGAGAAAAGCACTCAGATAGAAAGTCAGAAACATTTCAAATATTTGTTTAAAATGTCGTTTAAATAAAATGTCCAAGGAAAGTATTCAGAGTAATTCTTATTACAGTTTTATAATTGTTTTATATATTTCTCAAATGATCTGCTTTGACTGCAGCTTGAGAAACTTCTGGATTCAGTCTGAAAGCATCCTTTTTTTACTTTAAACATGATCTTTAATAATGTTGTAGTTTAGTTTAACTCTGAGAGGTCGACTGGCTGGACTCCTCACTGGGACTCTGGTTCTGTAACAGCTTGCAGGGTCCAGGAGTTCTTGGAGAGAAGGAGCGCTTCCTGCCGCAGGACTCGGGGGATGGGAGTTCCTGAACATGGAGAAACAGCTTCAGTTATTATGCTCCAAATATCTGGAACAAAGTCACAGAAAGAATGTGTCTGCAGCTCAGAGAGTCCTGCTGGGAACCCACACATGTTGAGGAGCCCAAAGTGTGATGAGAGAAATGTACAGTACGGGTCCCCAGCACATAGAAGCTGCCGGATGCTAACCTGCATATGTTGGGAGAGCTTTACAGATCAGGAGAGGAACTAAGTACATTTACTCAAGCACTGTACTTTTACATTACATGTCACTTGTTAGACGCTTTTATCCAAAGTGACTTACATACTCAATACCAGAGATGGAGTACTCGAGTCCTGGACTCGGACCCGAGTCGGACTCGAGTGCCGATTTTCGGGACTCGTGACTCGACTCGGACTCGCGCACTGATTGACGCGACTTGGACTCGGACTCGTGAATTATCACGTACCTTGACTTGGACGCTGACTTGGACTCGGACTCGTGAATTGGTGACTTGACTACAACACTGCTCAATACTGTGGTCAATCCCCACAGGAGCCATTTGGGGTGAAGTGTCTCAGGGACACAACGACATGCTGACTGCAGTGGGGTTTGAACCTGTGCTCCCTTGATCCCAACACCAAGGCTCTATCCACTGCGCCACACGCCTCCACACTTAAGTACAATGTTGAGGTACTTGTACCTTTCCTGAGTATTTCCATTTTATGCTACTTTGTACTTCTACTCCACTACAGTTCAGAGGTACATGGTGTACTTTTACTCCACTACATGTATTTAATACCTGATATGATCAATAATTATAAAACTTATCTTAAACTTATATTATTCTGAAATGGACCACTCTGCATAATGACTACTTTTGGTACTTTAACTATATTTTGATGCTAATACTTTTCTACTTGTATTGAGTAACATTTGAATGCAGGCCTTTTACTGTAACAGAGTATTCCTACACTCTTGTACTTCTACTTTTACTCAAGTACAAGATCTGAGTACTTCTACGTTTACTCAAGCAAAAGATCCAAGTACTTCTACTTTTACTCAAGTACAATATCTGAGTACTTCTACTTTTACACAAGTACAAGATCTGAGTACTTCTACTTTTACTCAAGTACCAGATCTGAGTACTTCTACTTTTACTGAAGTATATTTTGATGGTAATCCTGTAACGGACTGGTTATAATGTTGATGTTTTCATGTGTTTTATTCTTCAGAGTTTATTTACATTTTACAGAGTGTCAGTGAACGCGTCACTGTTTTGATAGACAGTTCTTGTGAAGAGAAACAGCCAAAATGATGAAGAGAGAAAAACAAGAGTGTTGTTTTCCTCTGAGGACATGCTCCATGAAAGAGTTTCATATCTTGATGAATGGAGGATATTCAGTACTCACAGTTCTTCTGGATCTTGGCTCTGATCGTCTCATCATATCTGATCCTGTAGGGATGAACACAATCCAACAGTTATGGATCCAGTTTAAAATAAGTGTTTGTTCTTTGAGTCAGCTTCAGAGTCCTGACTGATCTCATGCTTTACATCCCATCATATCTTCTCTGCAAACACTACGACTGACTGCCACAGCTCTCAGCTGCATTACAGGAAGTAACAGTCATTAGTCAAGGAGCTAAAAACATCCCATCAAAAACAGACTACCTTTTCCACTCTTCTGTCAAATCCCATATGTCTGGTGGAAAGTTGATTACTTACTAAATGTGGCTTTGCATTTCCAGCTGGCCTTCTCTAGTTGATGGAAGAATGAAGTCAGTGGGTAACATCACTGATCTGTTGTGATTCCCCAGTGAGAGAAACACCTCCCTGTGTTTCATACAATACTGCTGAACCAGCAGAGACCCCTTACTGACCTGAGGGTCTCCAGTCTGCAGTCTGGACTCTCCAGAAGATCTTTCAGCAGCTCCTCTCCTGAACCCAGCTGATAGTTGAGTCTCAGGTCCAGCTCTCTCAGATGGATGTTGGACTTCAGAGCTGAGGCCAGAGCAGAACAGCTGATCTCTGACATCCAGCACTTCCTCAGTCTGAATAAAGAAAACATGATGAGGATACAAATCTGTTTATAATCCAATCAGATGTTACTCAACATTTAAATGAATGGGAACAGAAACATCTGTCTACTTCAGAAAGTAAACTGTATCATGTAAAACTAATATGACTTCAGATGACCTTTATTCAGACGTTATCGTTTACTAAATATTAAATACATAGATTTACTTTTTACAACTAACATCTATTTCAGTTACTTTAAGAAACAGTCAACATGTATGTCTGCAGTTCTTACTTCTTACTCTTAAAAATGAAATATGAATAAAAGGACATTTACAACTTTTTGGCTGTAAGTTATTAATGAATATAAATGAGGTTCAATAACAAAGTGAACATGTGAGATCTCCAGCAGTAACAGAGAGTCAGTGAACTGACCTGAGGGTCTCCAGTCTGCAGTCTGGACTCTCCAGAAGATCTCTCAGCAGCTTCTCTGAATCCTGCAGATCGTAGTTGTCACTCAGGTCCAGATCTCTCAGATGGATGTTGGACTTCAGAGCTGAGATCAGAGCAGAACAGCTGATCTCTGACAAACTGCAGCCCTCCAGTCTGAATAAAGAAAACATGATGTAACTTTAGAAAACAATGTTCCTGTTTGAAATAACTCCAGGTTTAATAATCTGTTCAGAGTTAAACAGGGTTTTAATGTCAGAGATGATGCAGAAACAATCCACTGATAATCTGGAACTTTAACTTTGATCAGATGTTTAACAACTCCTTCATCTCCCTCACAGCTCATCAGTACTGACAGCATCTCCACTGACTCATGGAGCACAGAGTGAGTCTGTGGAAGCTCAAACACTCTCCCTCACACATTCACCTTCTCTTTGTTACTCTGATCAATATTCAGTCATTAGCAAAAACGGAACAAATAAAAATAACATTGTATTTGTTCAAATTCAGAAAATCATAAACACAAACAGATCAATATGAACTGCAGTCAGTGAACTGACCTGAGAGTCTCCAGTCTGCAGTCTGGACTCTCCAGAAGATCTCTCAGCAGCCTCACTCCTGAGTCCCGCAGAGCGCTGCCACTCAGGTCCAGATCTCTCAGATGGAGGTTGGACTTCAGAGCTGAGATCAGAGCAGAACAGCTGATCTCTGACAAACTGCAGTCCTCCAGTCTGAATAAAGAAAACATGATGAGGATACAAATCTGTTTATAATCCAATTAGATGTTACTCAACATTTAAATTAATGGGAACAGAAAAATCTGTCTACTTCAGAAATTAAACTTTATCACGTAAAACAAAAATTACTTTACCCAACCTTTATTCAGACGTTATTGTTTACTAAATATTAAATACATAGATTTACTTTTTACAACTAACATCTATTACAGTTCCTTTAAGAAACAGTCAACATGTATGTCTGCAGTTCTTTCTTCTTACTCTTAAAAATGAAATATGAATAAAAGGACATTTACAACTTTATGGCTGTAAGTTATTAATGAATATAAATGAGGTTCAATTCCAAAGTGAACATGTGAGATCTCCAGCAGTAACAGAGAGTCAGTGAACTGACCTGAGAGTCTCCAGTCTGCAGTCTGGACTCTCCAGAAGATCTCTCAGCAGCTCCACTCCTGAATCCTTCAGCTTGAAGTTCTCACTCAGGTCCAGATCTCTCAGATGGATGTTGGACTTCAGAGCTGAGATCAGAGCAGAACAGCTGATCTCTGACAAACTGCAGTCCTCCAGTCTGAATAAAGAAAACATGATGAGGATACAAATCTGTTTATAATCCAATCAGATGTTACTCAACAACAACAATTATACTCACTTACTTACTTTAATAATATCATTGTGTGATTCTTATTTGCTAATGTTTATCTATATTTACTACTTCTCACTCTTCTTAGCTAAGCTTGGGGAAAATCCTTATGAAGAAGATGTGTTGCAGTGTTGTTAGTGACTCTCTATGTGCACCAACAGTATGACCTTCACCTCAGGGGAACTGAGGACTTCCTGATACGGCCTCCCTAACTCCCAGAATGCTCCTTCATCATCACCAAGCTTCCCCCCTCCCTTTCTCCTCTCTCGAGCCTCATCTCAATACCCCTCCTCGACTCCTCCTTTCCCTCACTCGCGTCCCTTCCTTGCGTCTTAGCTCTGCCTCCGTAAGATGCGAGCGAGAGACACGAGGAGGAGACGCGAGGACAGAGGAGTCCTCAGGTATTAATTGGGATGTCCTCGTTCACTCAAACGTCACTCTTAAACGACGTCTGTTAATGATGACATGTGCACAGCTGTATCCCCTCTCATCGGGCTTAACTGAATAACCTTTAGAACCGGCCCATTTGTTGTTAAATATGTATTTAAATGATGAATCTTTCTCTTGTTAGTCAAGGAATTCAATGTATGATGGTTGGTCCTGCTTTTGTGTTACGTTTTGGTGTCAAATGTACATTTCAATAAAAATATAATGATAGTAATGTGAAAGCCTTTACTCTGAACATGTGTGTCCTGTAGATCCCCACATTCAGGACTGTGCATTTTAAATAATTTAACTACTCAATATTTTAACACAAAACAAAACAAATAATTGTTATTTATCAAGATCTAGCCATTCATGAAATAGCTTTCTTAATAGCTATGTTTTAGTGACGTTCAAGATCATTAAACATGACTTAAATTGTTAGTATAACCTTAAGAAATGAATTGCACATAATAATTCCCACGGAGCTGTGAGCACTTAGACATTTATGTGACGCTTTCCCACTCATTCTTCCAGTTCTCCGTTTTCCTCTCTTGAAATCGACCAGCTGTGAAGGTGGGGGCGGGGCTTTTATACGCGAGTAGTGAAAACACTTCCGCGTAGTCTGCTCTCGTGTATCCTCCCTTTCGTCTCCTCCCGCACCCCTCCTCCCTCACCCCTCAAAAAAACCTCCTTCAAAATGGCGTGTCTTGATCGATTTCCGGGTCAAGTCCCGGAGGAGGGGAAGAGAGGAGTCGAGGAGGGGTATTGAGACGAGGCTTCTGTGTTTAAATATGCAACTCAAACTCTACTCTTCCTCTTCCTCTCTGCAGACTGTATGCTCTCTGTGTGACTGACTGAACTTTCTTGCGAGAAATAAAATACGACAAAGACAGCTGAATGCTTTGATTCTCTCTCCACATTTGTGACCTGCTCCATCGAAATCAGTCGCATTGACCCGAAGACACATTTTGAGTTGTATACACTGTTGGAAAGAGGAGATTCCTAGCTTTCTAATGATATCAGGATTGTTTTTGTACTCCAAATATTAAGCAAAATATGTCACATTATATAAAGACTGTCACCGAGTCATCGTTTGGAGAAAAAGGCCTTCAAAGTTTCCTCTTCTCTGGAATCCATCGATCTGATTGATTATTAGCGGAGCAAATGATCAAAATAGTCCGGAGGGAAAATATTTCCGTTTGGATACTGGTCTGGGGGAAGCTCGCGAGTGTATGTGTGTATGTGTGTGTGTGTGTTTGTGTATTTTTGCGTAAGTGTATATTGTGTTTGTTTCCCGGGGAAAACACTCACGAGAAACACCGGCTGTTGTAATGCCTGCTGTGACGTTAAATTACTCCGTTCTCCACTTGTAATTATGCCGTTACAAGCTTCATAGTTGTATTTATCATCTAAATTTGCCGAAACAAGTTTAACATTCTGAAAGCCAAGACTTTGTTTATTTGAAATCAGATGAAAACAAACTGTCACGGACCCTGCCGTGTTATCTATGATTACTATGCGCCTTACTGTACATTCATAATGTCAGCCGGAGGGAGGGGGGGCTACGCTACGGAACAGCAGAGTGCGAGTGAGAGCTGTCATCTTCCCTTTACAAGCTTCAAACATGTATTTATCGTGTGATTTTGGAAATAAAAGTTTCATATTCTGAAAGCCAAGACTTTGTTTATTTAAAATCAAACAAAACACCCGAACCCCGAAAAAATAGTTTTTTACGCAAATCCACGTTTATTTTGAAATGAGCCGTTGCAACTTCCGACTGATTTCGATAGAGCGGCTCACATTTGATGAATAAATTCCCATCACAATGTCAAACTAAAATGACTTCAGATGACCTTTATTCAGACGTTAACGTTTACTAAATATTAAATACATGGATTTACTTTTAACAACTAACATCTATTACAGTTACTTTAAGAAACAGTCAACATGTATGTCTGCAGTTCTTACTTCTTACTCTTAAAAATGAAATATGAATAAAAGGACATTTACAACTTTATGGATGTAAGTTATTAATGAATATAAATGAGGTTAAATTACAAAGTGAACATGTGAGATCTCCAGCAGTAACAGAGAGTCAGTGAACTGACCTGAGAGTCTCCAGTCTGCAGTCTGGCCTCTCCAGAAGATCTCTCAGCAGCTCCACTCCTGAATCCTTCAGAACGTTCTCACTCAGGTCCAGATCTCTCAGATGGATGTTGGACTTCAGAGCTGAGATCAGAGCAGAACAGCTGATCTCTGACAAACTGCAGTCCTCCAGTCTGAATAAAGAAAACATGATGTAACTTTAGAAAACAATGTTCCTGTTTGAAATAACTCCAGGTTTAATAATCTGTTCAGAGTGAAACAGGGTTTTAATGTCAGAGATGATGCAGAAACAATCCACTGATAATCTGGAACTTTAACTTTGATCAGATGTTTAACAACTCCTTCATCTCCCTCACAGCTCATCAGTACTGACAGCATCTCCACTGACTCATGGAGCACAGAGTGAGTCTGTGGAAGCTCAAACACTCTCCCTCACACATTCACCTTCTCTCTGTTACTCTGATCAATATTCAGTCATTAGCAAAAATGGAAAGAATAAAAATAACATTGTATTTGTTCAAATTCAGAAAATCATAAACACAAACAGATCAATATGAACTGCAGTCAGTGAACTGACCTGAGAGCCTCCAGTCTGCAGTTTGGACTCTTTAGTCCAGAACTCAGCAGCTCCACATCTGAATCCTCCAGAGGGTTCTCACTCAGGTCCAGATCTCTCAGATGAGAGGGCTCAGACTTCAGAGCTGAGGCCACAACTTCACAGAGAGTCTCTGAGATCATACAGCCAGTAAGTCTATAATAAAACATATATTAAAACATGTGTTAAAAAGAGGAAACATTATATTAACATCAAGCATTTGATGAAAAAAGATTTGACATGTTCTGATAGACATTTGCTGTTAGTCCATTTAATATAATATATAATAATATATGATAATAGAGTGTAATGAGTTGTCAGTGTGATCTGATCACATGTCTGTGCTCCTGCTGTCACTGACTGTTACCAAAAGAAACAGAAATTAAATGAATCACTTGACAATATTAGAGATGTACATATTTAAATGTTAATTAATATGTGGATGTGAATGATGGATGAAGGATGTTTTGGCTTCTCTGAGCATCTGAACATTTATTGCGCACACAAACACAATTAACAAACCAATAAAGTTTCAATATGTTCAACTTGATACCATCAGATGTTCCCAGTATATCAGCATTAAGACATAACTCTGTTATTGGTGGGAAATGATATAGATCTGATTTTAAACTCTAACACATTGTGATAAAAACGTGTTTAATGATAAAGAAACTACTAGAAAGTAATAATAACATGTTTCTGTGATAACTGTAAGTCCTGCTGTGTGGTGTGATCACATGGTGAGAAACCTCTAGAGTCCTTCATGTGTTTGACATGTCGCCTCCATCACTCAATATGAAGAGAGAAACACTTCAGTTTAACTATTATTATAAATAAATAGAAGAACAGTGTTGGTTTTATTTTGCTCTCTCAGTATTTAAACAGCAGAAATGTTATAGTGTGTATTTGAATAATTAAACTCCTGATCCACATTAGTTTATCAAGTTAATCACATCTGGACTTACTTGAACTTCCTGCAGTTCCTCACAGCTGGAATCAGTCTCCGTCGTCCCTCCCATGATGTGTTGTACTTCTTCAGGTCCAACTCATCCAGAACCTCCTCTGACATCTGCAGCATGTAGGCCAGAGCAGAGCAGTGGATCTCAGAGAGTCTCTTCTCTGATCTGTTCTCTGACTTCAGGAACTCTGTGATCTCCTGATGTACTGAGTGGTCCTTCATCTCTGTCAGACAGTGGAAGATGTTGATGCTCCTGTCAGGAGAGATATAATCACTGCTCATCTCCTTCAGGTTGCTGATGGCTCTCTGGATGGTTTCTGGTCTGTTGTCTGTGCGACCCAGCAGGCCTCCTAACAGTCTCTGGTTGGACTCCAGAGAGAGGCCGTGGAGAAAGCGGACAAACAGGTCCAGGTGGCCATTTTCACTTTGGAGGGATTTCTTCATGGCTCCCTTCAGGAAGACAGGCAGGGATGGGTAATCCTGATCTCTGATGTTGTTAAAGTCTCCCTGCAGGAAGTCCTTCAGTACCTCTGTGTCTCTGTTGGTGTAACAGTGCAACATGTAGATTGCAGCCAGAAACTCCTGGACGCTCAGATGAACAAAGCAGTAGACTGTTTTCTTGAAGATCATTCTCTCTCTTTTGAAGATCTGTGTACAAACTCCTGAGTGCACCAAGGCCTCGGTGACATCAAGACCACAGCGCTGCAGGTCTTCTTGGTAGAACATGATGTCTCCTTTCTCCAGATGTTCAAACGCCAGCCTCCCCAGCTTCAGAAGAACCTCCCTGTCAGCCTCCGTCAGCTGCTGTGGACTCGTCTCATGTCCCTCTTCATACTTCTGCTTCTTCCTCTTGGTCTGGACCAGCAGGAAGTGTGAGTACATGTCAGTGAGGGTCTGGGGCAGCTCTCCTCTCTGGTCTGTAGTCAACATGTGGTCCAGAACTGCAGCAGTGATCCAGCAGAAGACTGGGATCAGACACATGATGTGGAGGCTCCTGGAGCTCTTGATGTGAGAGATGATTCTGCTGGACAGGTCTTCATCACTCCATCTCCTCCTGAAGTACTCCTCCTTCTGGGCGTCAGTGAAGCCTCGTACTTCTGTTACCCTGTCCACACACTCAGGAGGGATCTGATTGGCCGCTGCAGGTCTGGAAGTTATCCAGACGAGAGCCGAGGGAAGCAGCTTCCTCCTGATGAGGTTTGTCAGCAGCACGTTGACTGAGGACTGCTGAGAGACATCAGACACAACCTCATTGTTTCTGAAGTCCAGAGAAAGTCTGCTTTCATCCAGGCCGTCAAAGATGAGCAGCACTTTGCAGACAGCCAGCTGCTCTGCTGTGACCTTCTGTAAGGTTGGATGGAAAACATGGAGCAGCCTGAGAAGACTGTACTGCTCACCTTTGATCAGGTTCAGCTCCCTGAAGGAGAGCGGGATCACCAGACTGACATCTTGGTTTCCCAAACCCTCGGCCCAGTCCAGAGTGAACTTCTGCACTGAGAAGGTTTTTCCAACTCCAGCGACTCCGTTGGTCAGGACCGCTCTGATGAGAGTCTGTTGGTCAGGTAAGGCTTTAAAGATGTCCTGGCACTTGATTGGAGTGTCATGGAGGGGCTTCTTCTTGGAAGCTGTCTCCAGCTGCCTCACCTCATGTTGGGTATTAACCTCTTCACTCAGGCCTTGTGTGATGTAGAGCTCAGTGAAGATCCTGTTGAGGAGGGTTTCACTTTGATCAGTTCCTTCAGTCACACGTTCACATCTCCTCCTCAGACTGAGCCTATGTTCATCTAAAACCTCCTGCAGACCACTATCTGCTGGAAGAGAAGGAAACGTGAGAGAATGAGGAAAATGCTCTGAGAATCTAATTATAACAATAAAACAACAACAAACAGACTAAGTTTAAATGTTTTATAAACAGCTTACTGTCTATGCTCTACAACAGTATACCTGTTCAAAAACAAATGAACCAGGAAGAGGAATAAGACGCTGCATGAGTTCGGCCTCTTACCTCGTACAGAGCTGGTCTGACTGGCTGTCTGCAGTCCAGCTCTGGTTCTGGATCTTTCTCCACACTGGGGACAGGAGGGGTCTCCTGATGGAGGTCTCTGCTCCCAGTATGAGGTGATGCACTGTCTGCAGAACCAGTGTCCACAGCTGGTAGAGACTGGATCCTTCAGGACGTCCTGACACAGAGCACAGCTGGACAGCTGCTCCTCCACAGGAACACCACTCTTCCTCTTCCCTCTGTGGAGATGAACACATCCTTTACAGCACGTTACATTAGTGGAGCTGATTCTCACCAATGGGCAGAGCGTCACAAACGTCACTCTCAAGATGAAATGTGTCACGCTGCACGAATACGCAGGTGACATGAATTTCACCTCTTCACTTTCTTGGTGTCTCCAGGCACGGATCTGGGTCTTTGCATTGACTCTACATGTAATCACACAAAGCTCTGTTATATCTGCTAATGCTAAACACAACCAGCTCACCAGGTTATCACTATCATTAATAAACATCTTTAAAATACATATCATAAACATGCCCAAGTAGTAAATAATGTTTTGGACGATATATTTAGTTTTTAGTGA
This sequence comes from Trematomus bernacchii, assembly GCF_902827165.1. Lineage (NCBI taxonomy): Eukaryota > Metazoa > Chordata > Actinopteri > Perciformes > Nototheniidae > Trematomus > Trematomus bernacchii. The sequence goes on from NW_022987615.1 coordinate 247,663, forward strand.
GTATCTATCAATATTGCCTTATATAGGTATGGCCCTTACTTACTGTACTGTTACTAAGTTTCTTTACTGCGATCATTAAAGAACAGGTTAGATTATCAGATAACATAAAAACTGAATCCTCTTCAGGGGCCTCATTTATAAAGGGATATACGCTCAAAAAATGGCGTACGCCAGTTTCTACGCAATGTTTGCGATTTATAAAACACTAACTTGATGGGAAAATGTGCTGTCCTCCACGCAAACTCTAACCCATGCGTACGCACTAAGCACACACACGGGAGAGACGAGAAACTGCGACACCGTTGGCAGAAGGAAGAATGGAGAGAAATATGTGGAAATAATACCATAAATAAAATGTTACCTCTCATTTATCAAATATAAAGAATTCATTTTCAAACATTGATTAAAGCCAATCTTAAAATGATTAAACAAACGCCTGTTTGAGACTCCTCAGTGCACACAAAAACATAACTTGGAGAAATAAATAAATACGGATATGTTATTTAAAACCACCTCAAATATGTTGTGTTCATGTTATGAAATGTTTTCTCATAAATGATGCGGTAAGCAGGAGGACAGAATAACGTCTAAACTGACGCCGTTTTCAGCCTGCGTGTGGTCAACTTGTGGAATGATCTGCCAGAAAGCGTTGTCACATCCAAGACGGTTAACTGTCTCAAGTCCCGCCTCGACTATTACTGGTCAAACATCACCTTCACTTTGGACTATGTGACTGTTGCCAGCATCCATAGTATATAAGAACAGTGATCTACTTATTTATGAGCGACTAAAAGGCCTTAGGCCTACTACAGCCGTATCCTATTGATTGATTGATTGATGGTGCAGTGGAGCCGCTGCGCACAGCTGATCGGCAGCTGGAACACAAACCACGTTTGTAAACAAAGCCCCAACTGTTTTACATGCATGTGCTAACCCAGCTTAATTGCACTCGGTTCGGTTTTTCTAAAAAGGGAAGAACATTACGTTACATCTGAGGTAGGCTATCCTGTGCGTCTGGTGACGGGCACACCTCGGTGTGCAACTAGCCTATATACGTTGCTGTGATTAAAAAAGCTTGCATGGTCTAAAATCAATTATCGATAATAACTTTTAACAGTAGTAGGCTACAACAAAGTAAATTAAATATCAATATTAATTATCATTTAATACTATGGCCACCAAACAAAATGTTTTGCCTTGTCTCTACTTCTCCGAAAAGGATTTCAACTTCAGTTATTGAAGTTTCTTTTCTTGCCTCTTTTTTCTGTCTTTGCCATATTCGTTTTTGCCTGAAATCGGTTTGATGAATATTCATTATGGGCGTATCAATGACTATTTATGGGCAAATATGGGTGTGACGGGAAGCCCGCAAAAGCTGCGCCGCATTTCGAGTTGATTGTGATTTATAAAGGGAAACAGGCGTAGGAAGTGCCGTACGCACTTCCCTCGCCGGTACGCAATGTTTTGTGAATCGGAAAATGTCGGAACATTTCTGTACCTATTTTTTTGCTTTGTACTACGTAAGCAACCTTCCCACGTGAATCCTACGCAAGGCGTTATAAATGAGGCCCCAGGTCAGGTTACAGCAGAAACTCTTACTTTGTGTCTGAGGGTCCAGGTTCATTACTGAAGTTTGGAGGACGACCCATAGACCAGTCACTCTTCAGAGACAGGCAGCTGGGGACTGGAGACTCTGCTCTCTGTCTGTGGAAACAACACATGTTTTAAACATCATTAGTTCATTCAGAGAGCACATTTTGACTTCTGTCTGTATGTAGATTATTTACTATCGCTGATGACGCCAGGGATCAAGAGTTTAAACGTTGTTACTGTACTGTTACTAAGTTTCTTTACTGCGATCATTAAAGAACAGGTTAGATTATCAGATAACATAAAAACTGGATCCTCTTCAGGTCAGGTTACAGCAGAAACTCTTACTTTGTGTCTGAGGGTCCAGGTTCATTACTGAAGTGTGGAGGAAAGTCTTTAGACCGGTCACTCTTCAGAGACAGACAGCTGGAGACTGAAGATGTGTCCTCTTCCTCATCTTTAAAACCACTCATCTTCTCCAGTCTGAGAGATAAACCATTAACACTGGACACACACACACACACACACACACACACACACACACACACACACACACACACACACACACACACACACACACACACACACACACACACACACACACACACACACGGTGTCAAACTCAATTTCATCGCGGGCCACATTAGAATGATGGTTGCACTCAAAGGGTGGTAACTTAAAGACTATATAAATATACATAGATAAATATATATAATATATATAAAATAATGTATTATTTTACAATATTTCCTCTGCATTAGATTATTATCAGATAGGGTAATAACTTCATAATTAACTACGTCTGAAAGCAGAAGTCTAGGGCACATCATTACAAGTAATTGCAAGTCTCTTCAGTGCGCATCTCACAAAATGAGATGCATTGTGGGACATGTAGTTTATGGGCAACGTGCTCCTGTAAAGCAGCACGTAACCTTATAATAAACGTATTATATTATTTGCAAGCTCTTCTGGGCCACATAAAATGAAGTGGCGGACTGTGAGTTTGACACCCCTGATCTAAACCATCATAATAATAAACTTGGTTAAAATACATCAAATCAGTCAGACTTCAGACAGGCCGCTCTCCATTTTGACTGCGCTGGGCTGTCACATGTTATGTTGCTTTGATGAATCAGAAAACAGGAAATAAAACAAGTTTACAACACTTGTAGAAGTCTCATTGGACTCTAGGACGCTGTTGTTCCGACATCCAGTAAAACAGAGTAAATAATGTGTTAGAAAGCAGAGCCTGGTGTTAACACTCACCCTGTTGTCCTCCTGCTCCGTTGAGCTGTAAAATGGCGTTTGGCACTCTGACAAGTCTGACAAGTCTGACTTCACACTTTCACTTTCAACTTCCCTCCCTCCCTGTCTGCAGCCCCCCCCCTTCTCTGTTTCATAACCAGCCTCATCAGCTGAACAAGTTCACATATGTTCAGTGAGATACAAATAAAGCTAAAAACAAGCTCAACAAAGTTATTGAAATAAATATATTAAAACCACAGTGTGAAAATAAACCAGTACAAGTAAACATGCTGTCTTCAAAACCTCACTTAAGTTAAAGTGTGTAGGTATTTAAGTACTCTAGTGTTAACATCACATTAAATTGTTCCCTATTATATATATAGTATATATATATATATATATATATATATATATATTTGTTTCTGGATTAATAACCCTGCTGCATGTATTGCATATATTACTGTATTTTTCCCAGAATATGAATGGCGTTTTTTGTTACTGGCACCAGGGAGCCATTGCATGTTCAAATTCAGACTGTTTGCAGTCAGTATAGAAACCTTGTCCGATCTAGACAGATTAATGTACAGATAAAAAGATACATTATATTTAAATGTTTTTGAGTTGCAGTACTTGAGTAAATGTACTTGTAATCACCTTGACCACTAGAGGTCGGTGTTACATCAGTTTCTGCATTTAATCACAAACATCCATATGTGCCTTTTCTGTCCTGAAGAGGAATACACAGGAGCGAGAAGTACAGATTGAGTAAAAGTAGAAATACTCAGATCTTGTACTTGAGTAAAAGTAGAAGTAGGCCTACTCAGATATTGTAGTAAACGTAGAAGAACTCAGATCTTGTACTTGAGTAAAAGTAGAAGTACCAGAGTGTAGGAATACTCTGTTATAAAAGGAAAGCATGACACATTAGCCGCGTTCACACCGGAGTACTTTCACCGTACTTTTCGCGTTTTAGTTCCGTGAGTCGCATTCACACCAAAAATCGTACTTAATCTCGGGTACTTTTACCCCCATTTTTAGAGCCAACTCAGAGAGCGTACTTTTCTGTGGGTGAAAAGTTCTCCAAAAGTGCCCCAGTGCTGATTGGCTGGGCGAATTGCAAACCACGCCCGTACAACTCTGAAAATGTTGTGTAGAGCCGCCATTGTTTTTCCTCGCTACAAAAACACAACGCTCCGTGCGTTGTGTTTGTTTTTGAAAGCAGTTATGGCAAGCATCAAGAAATGATGAGGAGGTGTCGGCGCTTCTGGAGATCTACGCAGAGGACGCGACCCAGGGAATGCACTGAAGCCAGTTCAGTAGCTTTCACTCGACCTGGGAATGTGCACAGCCCCACGGCACACCGGCTAAAAATAAAGAAACTCGGGCAGGACTACAAACGGCGGATTCAGTGGCCAACGATGACGACCACGACGAAGGTAAAATCAACTACATGCACTGGGGTTTTAATCTGCACAATAATGGTCTCAGATGTACTTTTATTTGCTCAGTAGATCAAGCTAGCCATGCTAGCCATAATAGGCTAACACCGGCCCCGAGCACACAGTACACACACACTGTAACTTTGTCTTGAAAGAACGTTACGCATCGAACTGATGTTCACAATCATGTTTATTTCATAATATTCATCATATTTTATGTTTAACTTGCCTCAACAACATTAAACAAAGTTCAAGCATACATGAAGCACTCTTCAAAAAGGAACAATCCTCCGTGTTTGAACCTCTTAAATCGCTGCATAGCCGATTTATTTGGACTGGATTATCCCAGAGGGTCTAAACATTCTTTATAACACAGTTTCAGATTTGTGAAACCTTAATTCTATTTGTGAAAATACAAAAAACACATTCCTAGTATGTTGTAAAACTACATGGCGACTAAACTTGTATATTGTATATTGCTTATTTTCCCCTCTTAGGAAAGCGGACACGGGATGCGAATTTCTTTGACACCGCCCAGGCGTTGGAGGACCGGCGTGCCGTGGTGAATGAGTCGCTGCGTGGAGATCAGATGGTGCTGTTCACCAAGGCCCAGGAAACGGAGGACAAGATGCTCACCTCGATGGAGCGCCAGGCAGAAGTGTTCAAGCAGCAGATGGAGCGCCAGCAGCACCAGGATGAAGTGTGGGCGCTGCGCCATGAGGAAGCGTCGGCGCAGCGGCAGGATGAGCGACAAACTGCATTTAATAACAGTTTATTTGGTATAGTTTTTGTAAATACTGACACACGACACACAACGTTGCACTAAGGTGTGCATGCTGCTGAGAATATCCCTACACCTGGGACAGTTTATTTTATATTGTTATTACTGTTATGACTTTATTTTATATATAATGTTTACTGACATGTACAACTGACACTTTATTTACATTTAAAATTGTTCTATTTAATGTTATGTCTTGAGAGTGCAATAAAGAAAACCGACATGGCGATTAAGCTTATTTCTCCTGACACTTTATCTTTTGTGACCTGTGTAGCATCCTATACATCACATGTAAGTGATTATTCTGATACCATCATGTTTCATCGGTTATAAACTGGCAAAGCTTTATTTGTCATTTATTTATCATCAATGTTGCAACCTTGTAGGGGAATGGCAGGGGCACATACACAAATATGATAATTTATATAATTTTAAATATTATTTGACCTAAACTTTTAATTCCCCCCCATTTCACACAACACAACATGGAGTCCACTATGGGCCAAAACTAACATGTATGTTTGCATAGTGTTTATGGCAGACGGATGCAGTGGGTCTCAGGAAGATATATAATAAAGGTGGGTTTGCTGCTGAGACTCCCTACAGCTGGGAGTTTATTTTATATTGTTATTACTGTTATTATATAGTACAACTGACACTTTATTTTATATTGACAATGTTTACTGACATGTACAACTGACACTTTAGTTACATTTAAAATATTTCTATTTAATGTTATGTCTTGAGAGTGCAATAAAGAAAACCGACATGGCGATTAAACAGATCCTGTATCAGTTTTTCTTCTTCTCTTGTTTTGTAGCGGGTTGCAAACAACTTTAAGGTGCTTACCGCCACCTACTGTACTTGTAATCTTCCCTCAGGGAAAAGTACTCCGGTGTGAACGCGATCTGTACTACGTACCCTGGGGTTAAAAGCGCCAGGGCTCTTAGTGCCGGAACTAAGTACAGGAAAGTACTTGGTGTGAACGCGGCTATAAATGGCAACACATTCCCCACAATAAACCCCATTTCCCACAGTCCTTGAGGGCGTCTTCCTTGCTGTGGAAACAGCTTGAATCATGAGGCAATGTCCATAAAAATGTCCACGAAGCATACTGCATAGATCCTTTATTTTTTTATTTAAACGTTTCAAAGGTGTATAAACACACATACTGACATGTACATAACATACTGTGATGTAGTTAATCAACCCAGTTAAATTAAACACTGTGTGACTTCACTCTATGATGTGGCTCTTATACTTTGTGTCTGAGGGTCCAGGTTCATTACTGAAGTTTAGAGCAGTGGTTCTCAACTGGTGGGTCGCGACCCCAAAGTGGGTCGCGGACCCGTTTCGAGTGGGTCGCGGATGTGTGAGTGAAGAAAAAAAAGTTGAAAAAAAAAAATTGGAATTTTTTTTTTTTTTTGGGGGAAAGTGAAATTTTTATTTTGAAGGCCCGATTTTCTAACGCTGTGCATGCAGTCGGCGTTGGACTGGAAGTACCGGAGACTATAAAGGGTTTTGAAAACTTCTGTCACGATCATCTTCTCAATAAAATATCTTTGCTGATGTTTTTTCGAGTCTTCTGGCCAATCAGAATCAAGATTGTACATCTTAATACATCCATGGGTACAACTTCAGATAAAAATGAACACATAATGAAATATGACCCCCGGTTTGATGATTGACAGGTCACAGAGCAATGGGAGCTATCTACCCTTACCCACAATTTAAAGTAATTTAAAAATCTCCTCTTTACTCTTCTCGCAGCAAGTTAAAAAAAAAAAAGCTTTTGATTAAAACTTTTGTTTATTTTGTTTGTTTTTATTATGCCTCCTGTAGCACCTTGGGATTGCTGCTAGCAATGAAAGGTGCTTTATAAATTGAATGCATTATTATTATTATATCAGAACAAAGTGAAAAACAAACAATGGCATAAAATATTATTAATATGTCGGTAGTAATAGATTTATTTATTTTCTTCTCAGAGTGTACCAGAATGCGTAGTTTATGTTAGTATTTCTAAAAATCTCCTGGGGGAGAATCCCCCCAGACCCCCCTGCTGGGGTTGGGTTTTCAGCATGTGTGCCTTTTTATATAGTTCAGCTTTGATTCCATCATCTCATTAAACCTTTTTTAAAAGCATACTTTAGTTCTGTGAAGGGAAATAAGGGATATATGCACTGTACTTCACTTTCATTAATATTGTATGCTCAAAAGCGTATATATTACAGCACGATATTTTGTTGAATAGATTTGAGTGCTTCAAAATGTTGGGTCGCGATGTATTGACCAAGTAAAAAGTGGGTCCCGAGGCCTGACCAGTTGAGAACCACTGGTTTAGAGGATCATCTTTAGACAAGTCACTCTTCAGAGACAGACAGCTGGGGACTGGAGACTCTGCTCTCTGTCTGTGGAAACAACACATGTTTTAAACATCATTAGTTCATTCAGAGAGCACATTTTGACTTCTGTCTGTATGTAGATTATTTACTATCGCTGATGACGCCAGGGATCAAGAGTTTAAACGTTGTTACTGTGCTGTTACTACGTTGCTTTACTGCGATCATTAAAGAACAGATTAGATTATCAGATAACATAAAAACTGGATCCTCTTCAGGTCAGGTTACAGCAGAAACTCTTACTTTGTGTCTGAAGGTCCAGGTTCATTACTGAAGTTTGGAGGTTGATCTCTAGACCGGTCACTCTTCAGAGACAGACAGCTGGGGACTGAAGATGTGTCCTCTTCCTCATCTTTAAAACCACTCATCTTCTCCAGTCTGAGAGAAAAACCAGTGACACTGACACACACACACACACACACACACACACACACACACACACACACACACACACACACACACACACACACACACACACACACACACACACACACACACACACATACAATAATAATAAACTTGGTAAAAAACGTCATCAAATCAGTCAGACTTCAGACAGGCTGCTCCCCATTTTGACTGCGCTGGGCTGTCACATGTTATGTTGCTTTGATGAATCAGAAAACAGGAAATAATAAAAGTTTATAAAATTTCAAATTGAGCAAAATGATGCATGGCTAAAATGCATGATCTGTTTGGTATTTTGACCAAAAAAAAGTATAAATATGCCTTATATAGGTATGGTCCTACACTATATTATTCAAATATAGCATGATAGGTCCACTCCTACATACATACACTAAGTGTGTAGGTATTTAAAAGTAGGGTAGGTAAGTTTGAGAAACCGGCTCGAGATCGCTAGAATTTGAAAATACACAACCGGAGAAAATCTGCCACTTCCTTATAGAGCCCCTCCTCCAACACACACGAACGTGCACATGACCAATGAGGGAACGAGATAAGTTTGTGCACAGATGGAAGGCTGACAGGCAGGTAGGCCATCCAGTTATTTTAGCCGGGCCGGCTAAAATGATTGGTCGTGCTTTTTACAGTATTACGGCTTCCACAGATGACATTTTTTAATGGATTTTTTGTCAAAGCACTTCAGATATTCATTGCTATCAGGATGTTAAGAGCATTCCATGGAATATAACAAAAAGTGTATCTCGAGCCGGTTTCTCAAACTTACCTACCCCACCTTTAAGTACTCTAGTGTTAACGGTGCATAAGATTGTTCCCTATATATATGTGTTTCTGGATTAATAACCTTGCTGCATTGATTGCATATATTACTGTATTTTCCCAGAATACAGAATGCGTGCCTCTGCATGTTGAGGTTACAACCACATTAACATTTACTCTTCACAATTAACTTAAGACGAACACAACTGAGTTTAAATTACAGTTAGATCAAGAGTTTAATAGACCTTTTTAAAATAGATTTCAACCCACCATTGAGCGTTAAAAAGCAACAAATAAAACATCAGATAAAAAGAGAACCATTGATGTCTGAGCTGGACTGATCCATTTTTTGAAGGCTTCATATTTCTCAAATATACTGAATACACAGAAAACAAAAAAAGGCTTAATTTAATCAAATGTTTTGATGTCTAAATGTCCTCCAATTCTGGAATCATCAAAATAAAAAGTGAGTCAAGCTCCAGCAAGAGGACGATATTTAAATGTTATCAGATTCACCAGCTAGCTAGCAGTTAGCATGAATTAGCATTGCTAGTGTAACCCTTTATGTAGCCTTACCCTGTGGTAGGCGATCTGTAATGCTAATGATGGCACAGTATTGAGTAAATGTACTTAGTTATACTTCCCACCTCTGCTATAATATATATTGATATATACACTACTATATTATAACACAACCACGCCTCAACTATGTCTTATACCCCACAATATATCATAATTTACATAAACTTGTTTTACCTCTAAACACTCTTCCATCATTTTGATTTTTATTCTATATTTATCTTATTTTATTTTACTTCACCTGCGTTTTTCTCCGTCCGGTTGCAATAACTGGATTTCCTCCTCGTGGATCTAATGAAGGTGCATCTTGATGTAATCCAACGTAAAGGTTACAAATAAATAAATACACAACAATAAGAAATGATTAATAAAAACAGGGTTTATTTAATTCACCTGACAGATAATTACAAAACAAAACCATCAAACTTCTGTTTTCCCTTCTGTCTGAACTTTAAATGTGCTTTGCAGAATGAAATGACTGCCAACAGATATCTTATTATTATAACTTATTTTCTCTTAGCTTACAATATAACATGTTGTTCTTTCTTATTGGACATAACAGAAACACACATTTTAAAAGGTCCCCTATTATGCAAAATCCACTTCTTCATGTCTCTTCTACATCACCATGTGTCCCCTCTTCTTCATGTCTCTTCTACATCAACATGTGTCCCCTCTTCTTCATGTCTCTTCTACATCAAAATGTGTCCCCTCTTCTTCATGTCTCTTCTACATCAACATGTGTCCCCTCTTCTTCATGTCTCCTCTACATCAACATGTGTCCCCTCTTCTTCATGTCTCTTCTACATCAACATGTGTCCCCTCTTCTTCATGTCTCTTCTACATCAACATGTGTCCCCTCTTCTTCATGTCTCTTCTACATCAACATGTGTCCCCTCTTCTTCATGTCTCTTCTACATCAACATGTGTCCCCTCTGTGTAAAGAGATTCTAACAATGTTTTGTCTTGTGTAACCATTAGCCAATCACCAACCAAGGTAACCCCCCCCCCCCCCCCCCCCCTTATCGCCTGCATCTCCTCCTAGAGCACCATTGTGTTCTTTGTAACCAAATCTCTCTCAGAGGGGCGTGGGGAGGGGCTCCTTATTTTCATCTAAAGTAACAGACAGAGAATCAGCACTTTGGAAACAGGGCTGAAACAGAGGGGATTATGGGATGCTGCAATGATCTGTTTGGTGTTTCAGCCAATCAGAGACAGGTTCTGTATATATCTGAGACCTATAATATATTGTTGGAAAGTGCATAATAGGGGACCTTTAAAGCGTAATCTTTGCAATATCAATTATTTTGTATTTCACTGTATGTCCACTGTAATATAGAGAGACTTGTTTAAAATTATTCAAAAGGAAAATATGATGTAGACCATAAAATGCACCTTATAGTTCACTGAATGATATTATTATTTTAAATTACATTAATCTTAATGATAGTTAAGTTGATGATTGCATTTGTCACCATTACTGCTACATGAAAATGCAGAAATCAAATCCTCCCACACATAAATGAAACCTGTATTCAAACCATTCATTTCCCTTTGTTGCTTTCCCTGCTTTCACTAAAGTGCAAAGAATTTGTGAAGAATTGGCAAAGATACATAAAAAAACCACCAAAATAATTTCACACTGCGCATGCAAACACTCATTCAGATTAAACATATTAGAGAACATCACCTCTCATTGGCTGAACAGGTCCTTACAATGTGTGATTCAGTCATTTGACTGATTTTAGGCTGTCAAAGTATATAAATGGTTGTTAACGATTATAGGCAACATGAGACAGTTTTAAATTCATTTTAGGCCAATTAATACGGTGTTTGATAGTTGCAAACGTGCTACAACCGCCCAGAAACATTTCCATTAGGAGAAACCCGCTGCAGCTTGCAAACACTGCAAATATAAAAACACACAAATGTTCCAAAACACAGGGGACACTAAAAAGTGACGCACACAGCTGGGAGACCAGGGGACACTAAAAAGTGACGCACACAGCTGGGAGACCAGGGGACACTAAAGAGTAACGCACACAGCTGGGAGACCAGGGGACACTAAAGAGTGACGCACACAGCTGGGAGACCAGGGGACACTAAAGAGTGACGCACACAGCTGGGAGACCAGGGGACACTAAAAAGTGACGCACATAGCTGGGAGACCAGGGGACACTAAAGAGTAACGCACACAGCTGGGAGACCAGGGGACACTAAAGAGTGACGCACACAGCTGGGAGACCAGGGTACACTAAAGAGTGACGCACACAGCTGGGAGACCAGGGGACACTAAAAAGTGACGCACACAGCTGGGAGACCCGGGGTGTTTCTCAATCGCGAGTACACTTGCTTGGTAGCACATGTCTGCCGAGCATCTTGCTTCAGAAGCGAGTCAAGAATACTTCCTGACATTCGGAAAACAAAGAGAGGAACACGCTAGCAAGTGTGCAGGTGTGCGTCATATGGGAGGCCCCGCCTTACATCTTCCTCCACAGATTTGGGGAAATTGGTCCGTGCGCAAAGCATTGTGGGGATTTTAAGACCGCAAAGTCTACTCATGTGCACACTCGATATTTCTCCAAACGGAGTACGCCGGGCTCGGTAGATTTCCAAGTATACTGGAGATTGGAACAGTACTTCGGCGGCACTCGATGACGTAGTATGCTTGAAATAGTTCAAGGTTCAAGGTTCAAGGTTCAAGGTTCAAGGTTCTTTATTGTCAATCTGACATAGCTACAGAGTAATTATGCAGTTGAAAATCTTATGTCACAGGCTTCTCCAACAATGCAACATAATAACATAACATAATAACAATAAGAGCAAGAGCAATACAAAAATAATAATAGTTATAAAAATGAAATAAAGTTATGATGTGGAATAGTGCAGTATGAGTCTATATACAAGTTATTGGAATGATATATATATATATATTAGGTATTAGATACATACTACTGAGTAGCAGTTGAATGTTTGATGTTGTTTCAACAGTTCAATTTTTTAACAGTCTCACTGCCCGCGGGAAGAAACTGTCTCCGAATCTTCTTGTCCTTGCCAGGATGCTGCGGTAACGTCTGCCAGACGGCAACAGAAAGAACAGTTTGTGGCTGGGGTGATGGGGGTCTTTGATAATCCGTAGTGATTTCTTCCTGAGCCGCTGGGAGTAAAGGTCCTCCATGGATGGCAGCTCCGTCCTGGTGATGTGCTGTGCAGTTTCACCACCCTCTGTAAAGCCTTACGATCGAGGTCGGTGCAGCTGCAGTACCAGGCCGTCATGCTGCCAGTGAGGATACTCTCTATCGTGCACCTGTAGAAGTTGCAGAGTATCCTGGGATCCATTTTGAACCTCCTCAACCTGCGGAGGAAGAAGAGCCGCTGTCGAGCTTTCTTGGTGATGGTGGTGGTGTGAAGAGACCATGTCAGGTCCTCAGTGATGTGGACCCCAAGGAACCTGAAGCTTTTGACTCTCTCCACCGTAGTCCCATTGATGGCGATGGGGGCGTGTCCCTCTCCCTGCTGCTTCCTGTAGTCCACAATCAGCTCCTTTGTTTTGCTGATGTTGAGATGGAGGTTGTTTCTCCTGGCACCAAGATGTCAGGTTTTCGACCTCCTCTCTGTACGCCGTCTCGTCATCGTCTGTGATCTGGCCGATGACGGTCGTGTCATCAGCAAACTTCACGATGGTGTTGGAGCTGTGTGTGGCCACGCAGTCGTGGGTGAACAGGGAGTAGAGGAGAGGGCTGAGCACGCAGCCTTGAGGGGCACCGGTGTTGAGAATCAGGGTGGAGGATGTGATATTTCCCACCCGCACTGCCTGGGGTCTGCCCGTCAGGAAGTTCAGGATCCAGTCACAGAGGGCGCTGTTGAGCCCGAGGTCTCTGAGCTTGATGGCCAGCTTGGAGGGCACAATGGTGTTGAATGCTGAACTGTAGTCAATGAACAGCATTCTCACATATGTGTTCCTGTTCTTCGGGTCCAGGTGTGAGAGAGCAGTGTGGAGGGTGAGGGCTATGGCGTCGTCTGTGGACCTGTTTGCTCTGTAGGCAAACTGCAGGGGGTCCAGAGATTCAGGGAGGGAGGAGGTGATGAATAATTTGACTAACCGCTCAAAGCACTTCATTATGATGGAGGTGAGTGCTACTGGGCGGTAGTCGTTGGGGCAGGTGATGATTGTCTTTTTGGGGACAGGAATGATGGTGGAGTGTTTAAAACATGTGGGGACTACAGACTGCAGCAGGGACCTGTTGAAGATGTCTGTGAACACCTCTGCCAGCTGAACTGCACACACCCTGAGAACACGGCCAGGGATGCCATCAGGTCCAGGAGCCTTGTGTGGGTTAACCCTTTTAAAGGATTTACACACATCTGCCCTATTTAAAACAAAAGGGCAGTGTAGCTCCTGGTCCCTCTGTACCTCCACAGCCTGGCTGCTCTCAAAGCGTGCAAAAAAACTGTTTAGCTCATCTGGGAGAGATGCGCACGCAGACACTCCCGCAGCACCCCCCGCTGCTCCTTTGTAGTCAGTCATTGTCCTTAGTCCCGCCCACATATTCCTAGTGTTACAGCCTTTGAAGTCAGATTCCACCTTGTCTTTGTACTGTCTCTTTGCATTTTGAATTGCTCTCCGGAGATCATACCTAGACTTCCTGTACTCCTCCAAATCTCCCGCTGTGTGCGCGAGAGTGCGCGCTTTCAGTTTGCCGCGCACCTCACCGTTTACCCAGGGCTTTTGATTTGGGAATGTCCGTACAGAAACCTTCGGTACCACGTCATCGATGCATTTCCCAATGTAGCAGATGACAGTGTCCGTGTGTGTGTTGATGTTATTGTCCTCAAACACACTCCAATCCGTAGATGCAAAGCAATCCTGCAGTGCTGAATCTGACTCCTCGCTCCATCGCTGTACTGTCCTTGTTATCGGTCTGTCCCTTTTAAGTTTCTGCTTGTACGCAGGCAACAACAGTAGTGAGATATGGTCTGATTTGCCGAAGGGAGGGCGAGGGAGAGCCTTATATCCATTCCGGAAAGGGGAATAAACATGGTCCAGTATGTTTCCCCCGCGCGTCGGGAAGTTGATGTGTTGGTAATATTTTGGCAAAACCTTCTTCATGTTGGCGGTGTTGAAATCTCCGGCCACAACGAACGCCGCATCTGGCCGTGAAGTCTCGGTTTTATCAATAAACCCAAACAGCTGATCGAGTGCCGTGTTGTTGTCGGCGAGTGGCTGCGGCGGGTTATACACTGCTGTTATCACAACAGATGTGAATTCCCTCGGCAGATGGAAGGCCCGACATGAGATCATGAGGTGCTCGAGATGTGCGGAACAGTCCGATGAAATAATCTTCACATCTGAGCACCAGTTGTTGTTAGTCATTACACACACACCGCCTCCCTTACTTTTCCCCGAGTTAACAGTCCGGTCCTGACGAAAAATAGAGAATCCGTCAGGGACAATAGTGGAGTCCGGGATAGCGGGGTTGCGCCAAGTCTCAGTGAGAATTAACACGTTACAGTTCTTAATGTCCCGTTGAAAAGCAATCCGGCTTCTGAGTTCATCTAGCTTATTTTCAATGGATTGAACATTAGCCAGAAGAATACTCGGAAGAGGGGGCCGATTCTCTCGTTTTCTCAGTCTGACCAGCAACCCGGCCCGGCATCCCCGCTTTGTCTTCTTCTTGCGTCTCTCAGGTAGAACAGCAACAGGTAGCCATGGTGAATCTCCATTGTTTGTCGGAGGGTTATTATTGTCCACGAAGTTTCGCAATTGGAAAAGTTCCTCTCTGCTATATTGTATGGCAGAGTAGGTGCGGTCGGCTAGCATGTTGCGAACCATGTTAAAAGTAAAACGGCAAAAGTAAATGAAATATGTACAAAATACGAAAATGGGCAAAGTTGGAGAGGAGCACGTAGACTCGTAGACACGTAGACACGTAGACACGTAGACACGTAGACTCTGAAGCAGCTTTACTCGCGATTGAGAAACACCCCAGGGGACACTAAAGGGTGACACACACAGCTGGGAGACCAGGGGACACTAAAAAGTCTCCCACAGCTCGGAGACCAGGGGACACTAAAGAGTGACGCACACAGCTGGGAGACCAGGGGACACTAAAGAGTGACGCACACAGCTGGGAGACCAGGGGACACTAAAGAGTGACGCACACAGCTGGGAGACCAGGGGACACTAAAGAGTGACGCACACAGCTGGGAGACCAGGGGACACTAAAGAGTGACGCACACAGCTGGGAGACCAGGGGACACTAAAGGGTGACGCACACAGCTGGGACAGAGCGCTTGGTGACGTTCAGGATTATAAAGCTGAACAACTGTCTCTGTCTCAGAGTGAGTCTGTCTCATAACTGTCAGTGTTTGTCAGGATATCTGAAATGACTAGGTTAGCTACGTTAGCTAGTGAGCTTACAGCAGATCTGCAGTAACAACAGAAGGAGTCATGTGATCACATTGTTAAAATAAGACCTCAAAACATTTTAGGTAAGTTTCCAACAACAGAGACAGTTGTCACCTTTTAGTGTCCCCTGGTCTCCCAGCTGTGTGCGTCACTCTTTAGTGTCCCCTGGTCTCCCACCCTGCTGAAAAACCCAGCTATAGACCAGCTTAAGATGGTTGCTGGTTTTAGCTGGTTTTAGCTGGTGTTAGCTGGTGTTAGCTGGTGTTAGCTGGTGTTAGCTGGTGTTAGCTGGTGTTAGGCTGGTGTTAGGCTGGTGTTAGGCTGGTTTAAGGCTGGTTTACCAGGCTGGACAAGCTGTTATGGCTGGTTCAAGACCAGCCTGGTCAGCTAAACCAGCATAGACCAGCATGGATGTCATGCTGGTCTATGCTGGTTTTAGCTGGTAATTAAGCTGGATGCTGGTGAAGCTGGTATTTATGCTGGTCTACCAGCAGTCTTACTGGCTAAACTGAAACAGACACAGACAGACAGAGAGGTCGGGGGACGGCGAGACGGCAGTGGTTGAAACAAAGCGGTATGTTTTGACTGGCACTAACGGCACAACGGTTGAGGAGTGAAGAAGATCAGTTGAGCGTTTCTGTGACTCCGCCCAGCGGCTGCTCTTCTGAGAGGCACCGCTCTGACAGCTCTGTCTACTGGGAAACGCGCTAAAAGTCCTTTTGGAGGTAAGCAACACTACACAATTTCACCAAGTCTGAGAGTAAAAGCTTTCTCGAAGGTTCGTTTTGCTTTCTTACAACGTTACGTTAATGTTAACTTAATATTACGTTTGCTAGGAGGCTAGCTGTCTTAGCTATCAACAGTTAGCAGCTAACGTTTTCTGCAGTTTGTGTTTCCCCTGAAAAAGGTGATGTAGTTATTTAAGGGTAAGTTAACTTAACGTTATCTTACAAGTTGAGAGAGTTACGTTTTGTTTAAAATTGTCAATGTAATGCCATTAGAGGTTTTGTGTTGAACATGAAGTTAGCTAACTGTAGCTCTCTACCAAAGGTTAGCATGTTAAGCTGTACTTTGTGTGGCAGCTCGCTGAATACAAAGAGGGTTTTTGTGCTTCATTGTAAACTTGTCTTACAAATGTGTGTTAATCTACCTGAAATTGTAGGGACAGTTTTTTTCTACTCAATGATACAGACCATTGTTGAGGAGATGCAAAACATACTGTAAATGAGTTGGGTCTGACATACTTTGAGTAATGTTACTTTGCTGCTAAAAAATGAAACATTATCAGAAGAGGATATCACCAAAGTGTGTGATTCTGTCAGGGGATTTGATCTGTTCTCTGCATGTCGTACAGGGCCTATGTACACACTGCTCTGGTATTAATTAAAAATATAATTGTAAAATGTAAGTCTCCCGCTCTTGTCATCGTTCAGGCTTTGCATTTGAACTCCTGTGACTGGTTGCGGTCTTGAAGGGAATTACTTCCTGGCCTTCCTGACATCCAGGAAAATGGTGAGATTCTAATCCATTTCAATGCCAAAAGCAAGTTATTGTTTTAAACTTTTTTAATATGATTTTTTGGGGAATTTCAGTTTTATTGGACAGTAGAGATCTAATGGAAACAGTGGAGAGGGAGGAGATGATATGCAGCAAAAGGCCGAGCCGGATGGTTGCTGCTCCATGTGGAACGTGTTCTATCAGGTAAAGCACTTTGGTACCCAGTTATTTATGGTATTGAGTTTGAATTTAGCCTTTGGAAGGTATTTTCCAACAGTGCATTGTAAAGACTGAAAAAACAGGCTCAAGTTAAAGCTTGACATGATTTGGTCTTTTACTTAAAGGTGGGGTAGGTCATTTTGGAGAAACCAGCTCGAGTGCGCTAGAATTTGAAAATACACAACTGGAAAAAATCTGCCACTTCCTTACAGAGCCCCTTCTCCAACACACACGAGCGCGCACATGACCAATGAGGGCACGAGATAAGTTTGTGCCCAGATGGAAGGCTGACAGGCAGGTAGGCCATCCAGTTATTTTAGCCGGGCCGGCTAAAATGATTGGTCGTGCTTTTTACAGTACTACGGCTTCCACAGATGACATTTTTTAATGGATTTTTTGTCAAAGCACTTAAGATTTTCATTGCTATCGGGATGTTAAGAGCATTCCATGGAATATAACAACAAGTGTATCTCGAGCCGGTTTCTCAAACTTACCTACCCCACCTTTAAGAGGATGTTTGTACTCCTGTCTTCTTTTATTTCATTATCTTTCTTTCAGGTGTAACATCTACCAATGGTTGTACAGAGACCTCCTCCACCTCTTTGCTGTCCTACTAGTCAACCCTCCTGAGCCTTTCCTAAATAGTGGTAAGTTGTTTTACAGTTCAGTGTACGTTAATTTAGCAACTTAATGCTTTACTGCTGTTCAATAAACCCTATATATATACATCCATCAGCAATCAATAAATCAAATCATCCAACACAAAATAGAATAAATCTATTTATTTTTATACTACAGCATCTATTGGGACTGCGCATTGATGTCATCAAGAGCCATTGAGTCTACCTTTTGTAGTCGGCCTCTCAGAATGTTTATCATTTCTTTGTCTCTTAACTTTCCTATAATCATTTGTTTTTTTATTGTTGGTATTGTTTTGTTCTTTATTTTTGTTGGGAGAATCACTTTGCAATTGTGTAAGTGCTATATAAATAGTTATACTAATATTATTGTTGTTACCATCATTACTATTATTAAAAATGTTTTCTTTGTTTTCTTTCTTCATCGCTGCAGAAAGGATCATGCCAGCCCACATCAAACACCTGATCAAGGCTCTACCAAGGCTCATTAGAGGTAAGCAGTGGTAGGAGAGTGGAGTTATCTTTGTATTTAGGCTGCAAGTCGACAAGAATAGATTACAAATCGCTTAAAAAATAGTTCAGACAAGAGGCACCATGTGTTACGCAGGTGTGGCGCTGATATAGTCTATATAATATGCGGTTGAACTTTAAAATTACATTATTTCCGGTGCAGAGACAAACACTCGAGGTGGATGTATAAAGTACATACTGGTGTTAATAAAATATAGCGTATATCCCTCAATTTATCGACAATAAGATTGACAATACATACTTCCGGGTGTAAAGTAATATATCTATCATACTGTAGCAGGGTGTCCGCGGGGTCTCAAAAAGTATTAAAAGTTGATAAATCAATTTAGCGAAAATGAAGGCTATTAAAAAGTATTAAACGGCATTTTCCAAGGTATTACATTTTGTAGCTTGTTTTCAATAAGTATATAAATTGTCCAAAGAGGTTGTATTCTACAGTCTGCCTGAATGTAATCATTGCGTAGGTGTGTAGTGTGATTCTGTGTAGTTTATTTATGGCATCCCGTTGGATTTGACGTCATCTGAACAGGACATCGCACGCTCACTGCTTGATAGCGCACGAAGGTCCGTTTACGCCGGTTGTTAAACAACATCGTTATGGGGAAATGCAAGTCTGCGTCCAAATGGTTGGAAGATAAGGAGGAAGGACGATCAATACTGTATATAGTAAATGTGAGGTAAAGTGTGTCGCCAAGGTAACCGATTAAAACTCCAAGTGGCGATGAGGTCTTAAAATGTATGGAGAGGGTCTTAAAAAAGGTCTTAAAAGGTTTTACATCTGACTTCAGGATTCCTGCATATACCCTGTGTAGATCCTACACATCCACTGGAGGTAGATTCTGAAAGTAAAATATACACTTCTCACTAGAAATGTAATCATAAAGCATTATTATGGCCAAACTATCCTACAATTCAGGATTTTCCACTGAAAAAAGTGTTGGATTCAAGATTCAAAGGTTTTATTCTCATATGCTCAGCAGCTACAGTGTAGAAATGTCAATGCAATTCTTCTGACCTGAGCTCCTCCAACAATGCAACATATACAATAAAATACAAAATAAAAAGTAGTGCAAAAAGTTTATATACATTTAATATAATAGAATATGATATTTACAAGAACAGAATATGAAATTAAATAATGTAAATTAAGAAAAAAATGTAATATGGTGTATTGCGTGGATAATAGACCCAATCACAGTGAATGTTCAAAACTAAATTTGATACATTTTTCTTTTTCATCTCACAGTGCACATATTTAAAGGAAACTTATCATGCTATATTTAAATGATATATTGTAGGGCTATACCTATATAAGGTATATTTATTAGGGCTGTCAGTCGATTAAAATAGTTAATTAAATGTACCTTAGAGGGATATTTTTCAAGTTTTTAATGCTCTTATCAACATATGAGTGGACAAATATGCTTTATATGTTTGTTTATTATCATTTGAACAATGACAAATATTCTCATGAATATTAAACACAACAACCTCTGAACATTACAAATATTCGATTCAACCTGGAACCTCTCATACAATAATACAATACAAAGTGTGTGTGTGTGTGTGTGTGTGTGTGTGTGTGTGTGTGTGTGTGTGTGTGTGTGTGTGTGTGTGTGTGTGTGTGTGTGTGTGTGTGTGTGTGTGTGTGTGTGTGTGTGTGTGTGTGTGTGTGTGTGTGTGTGTGTGTGTGTGTGTGAAAGAATGTGGAGAGCTGCCTGGACGCTGCAATCGTGTTGCGCGCACTATCCGTGCTGAGTGTGCTGACTTTTCGTACAATGTCCCACTGTCTGGCTACCTGCATAAAGTCAAGTGCTCGGCGCAGTTGTCGGCGAAATGTCATTGAAACAGCTCCTTATATCCGTTAGCGCAGCTAGCTAGCACCAGATGCTAACAACAACAACACGTAAGGTGTGCCTCGCTCGCGCGAGTCGCGCCACACATACACACTCCCTCCCGGTCCTCCCGATGGCCAGTCCGGGCCTGCCAGTGAGCGTGGAAGTGTGGTCTGCCACAAGCGGGCGGCAGGAGCGGGGCTGTCAGCATCAGCTTGTAGATGGTATTTTAAACTCGATGCGCTCTGAAACTACGGGGCGGCCGAGGACAAAAAATACACATGCGTTAATCGCGTTAAAATAATTAGTGGCGTTAATTTTTTTTTGCGTTAACGCGTTATTAACGCGTTAACTTGACAACCCTAATATTTATACATTTCTGTTTTCGAAATACCAAACAGATCATGCCTCATTTCGCTCTATGTGCTGTTTGCTGTCTACGGGTCTGATTCTGCTGACCACGCCCCCCTGCAGGAGAGGGGAGCGGCTCTGATCAGCTGCTGGGCTGTCAGAAGAGGGGGAGAAAAAGAGATCTCCGTCCTCCGTGTTTTATTATAGCCTATATAGAGTCGTTATTCATTTGTTTTAAAGCTCAATAAATAACAAAGAAGACCTTTGACCGGCACTTTTCTAATTTTGTCCGGAAGATTTAAACTTTAACGGACATCTTGACCGGCGAAAGAAACTGAAACTGAAACTCTACCGCACGGTCCCCTCGTTCCTTGGAAGTGGCGGAGAGGTGGGTGTTTGTCATCTGCTGGTGGACTAACCGGAGAGAATTACAGTGCTTGCCTCGACGGGGAGGGATTGCATTGAATTAAAGCAGCGGGAGCAAACGCTTGCCTCGGGGAGGGAGAAAGAAAGCCACAGCGGAGAATAAACAGAAGGGTAACCATGGTAACCAAGTCTTCTTCGCTGCTTTTGTGGCAGACTACAGCGCCACTTACAGGCCTGGCATATGTACTACAGCGTCTCCAGCGCTTTCGAGCGGCAATGGCCGGCCGTGGCCCAACCCCACATTCCCCTGATAGGTGGAGAGTTGGCCCAATAGCCGTAGCGCCACTTTCCTGACGTCAGTAAAGTGTTCAAATCTGGATCAGTTTTTATCAGATCCGTTGCAGCCCCTTTTTTTGAGATTTGGGTATTGAGGAAAATAGAGAGGGTTGTGTTTTCTGACACTTGGTGAGTTCCCTGGAACACCGGGGACACATATTCATGTATAAAAGACGTACACAAGTGCATTTTGCATGATAGGTCCCCTTTAAGTAATCATAACACAAAGCTAAAAGTTAATCTGTTTTTCCTTTCTCTTTTCAAGAGTGCTTCAGAGGATGGCTGAATTCACAAAACGCGGAGAAGACCGAGAGGGAAAAGTTGGCCGGTTACTACATTTCACAAAAAATACAGGACCTTGTGAAAAGCGGAAAGAAACAGTTGAAGGAAACTGCTTAAAAATATGAAGTAATGGGTGTTTTGAAAATGTTTTCAAATTTGTGTTAATGTTCATTGTGTGTTATAAATTATTTTCCTGCTTCTAATCATTTGATGTATGAGTATTTATTTACAGACAATACATTCTATACATTCTGGTACCTTTCTGGTAAGGTAGGTGCTCTGATCTGAAATGATAGATTGAGCTACTGCAATTGGGTGAGAGTATTTCATCATCATATATGACCAGCTTAACCATCAAGTAATCCCAGCTAAAGTTCTACTCAAGATCATACAAGTCTGACCAGCTAATGGTGACCAGCTAGAACACTGTGACCACCAGCTTTTACCAGCTATCCTGACCAGCTAATGGTGACCAGCTACGAGACCACTGTGACCACCAGCTTTTACCAGCTAAGCCAGCTATCCCGACCAGCTAATGGTGACCAGCTAGACCACTGTGACCAAACCAGCTATCCTGACCAGCTAGACCACTGTGACCACCAGCTTTTACCAGCTAAACCAGCTATCCCGACCAGCTAATGGTGACCAGCTAGACCACTGTGACCACCAGCTTTTACCAGCTAAACCAGCTATCCCGACCAGCTAATGGTGACCAGCTAGACCACTGTGACCAAACCAGCTATCCTGACCAGCTAGACCACTGTGACCACCAGCTTTTACCAGCTAAACCAGCTATCCCGACCAGCTAATGGTGACCAGCTAGACCACTGTGACCAAACCAGCTATCCTGACCAGCTAAAGTGTCCAAAACCCCTCTTAACCAGCAAACTAATCCAGCCTAATATTGACTGGCTGGTCAGGCTGGTTTACCAGCCTGACCAGCCTGACCAGCCTTGTTGGTCTTAGCTGGTTTTTTCAGCAGGCAATGAGCAGTGGATCAAAGATTTCCGAATGTCCAAGTGCTCTTTTCAACTGCTCTGTATGCGCCTGGAAGCAACGTTGGGGAGACGCGACACCAACTTGTGTGTACCCGTGCCTAAAAAAATCGCCATAGCACTGTGGAAACTTGCGACCAACTCTGAGTACAGGACCATCTCTCATTTGTTTGGAGTCGGCAGATCTACGGTGTGTTGCTGTGTGCAGGAGTTCTGTTCCGCTGTTGTGACGCTACTCCTTCCTGAGTTCATGCCATGGCCGAACTCTGAGAAGTTAGAGGAGATGGCGTTATATTTTGAGGGCAGATGGGGTGTGCCACAGTGTGTAGGTGCAGTAGATGGATCACACATCCCTATTCTGAGACCAGAGGAATACCACAACGAGTATTTCAACCGCAAAGGCTGGCACTCGGTCATCCTGCAGGGTGTTGTGGATGGTAAGGGCCTCTTTTGGAGTGTTTTTGTTGGCTTACCAGGGAGCATGCATGATAGCAGAGTGTTCAGCTTGTCATCACTGGTTAGTTGTGTGGATAGAGGTGGTCTACTTCCTCATGTAACAAAGAGTATTGGTGGACATGATGTGGGTTACTATATCCTTGGTGACTCAGCCAACCCCCTGCAAAGATGGCTGATGAAACCTTTCCAAGGAAGGCTCACACCCCAGCAACATGTGTACAACCGCAAAACAAGCCGAGCACGAGTGGTGGTGGAGAACGCTTTTGGCAGACTGAAGGGCAGATGGCGGTGCTTGATGAAGCGAAACGACTGCAACATGGACAACATCAAAATCCAGGTGGCAGCATGTTGCGTATTGCATAACCTATGTGAGCGTCGTGGTGATGAGTACAGGGAGGAATGGACTGCCTTACCGGCGACCCAGCTTGATGGGCCAGCGCCAGACATTGTTGAGGCTGGGGGGCAAGACACGCGCACAGCTCTTATGACGCATCTGAACATGTAAATTGACAATAAAGCTGATCTTTTGTACTTTTGGTTCTCTCTTTTATTTACCCCAGTCAACAGACAAAATTACAATAGTGCATACACACCTTTGTGCAAAGATAAAATGTCAGTATCAAAACAGTACTCATACTGTATCTTTGTATATTAATGAGTATATTATTATGTTGAATGTGTGTTAAAGACAATGGGATGAGGTTGAAGGCTCTTAAAAAAGCTTTTGGATACCATCTTTACTGTGATAAATACATACATGTTAAGCATACACACCTGAAGAACTACGTACGTGCAGCAGATCATCTTCACTGTGTGTTGTCGCCCAGGACCGCACCATACAGGTGAAATACTGAGTAGAAATACTGTCAGCAGAACAATGCACTTCATCAGTCATGACTTTTCAATATTTATAATAGTTTTTAAGTACTTTAAAATAGCTAAGTAATACTGAGCAATGATGACAACCATTCATATTTTTTTGTTTATTACAAATTAAAGTAAAATATACACAAGTGTCTTGATTAAATGATTGTAGAATAAGGATTTTGGACGTGTGCCCTGCAGCCATGAATTGCATTAAAAGCAGCAAGAAACTTTGAATTGATTTCATTTTATAGACATTTATATCTGAGTAGGCAATATCAATATAATCAATTACTGTAGTACATGTCATTCATTTGTGATATAAAGTCTATGCCTAGGTGGTGCATATTCTGGAAAATCAATTGAGAAACAAAAAAAAACAAAATCTCAAATTAAGTTTAAATGACTTCTGATTTGTCTGACCATAGGAAAGAGTTAGATAAGAAATAATACCACTAACATGTCTGTAGTATTGCACAGTAAATAGGCTCACCAGTTAACACCTTTATTATATATCCTCCTGAGAGGAACTCAGTTCACGAACTCCTATGTTCCCTTACTATAATTAATTAAAATATTGAACTCACAACACTGTTAATTACAAACTTAACCATTTATTTAAATAGTGTTTGTGTTGATGGACGCCATTTTGAAATACAATGGAATGATCTTTTTCAAAGCCACATGTATGGGGTGGGACACTATAAATAAAGCTTCGCCAGTTTCATGGTGTCATGATGATATCAGAATAATCACTTACATGTGATGTATAGGATGCTACACAGGTCACCATAAAGATAAAGTGTCAGGAGAAATAAGCAAGACACGCAAGACATCGCCATGTAGGTTCTCTTTTATTTATCAGCAGCAGATCAATAAGTGTCAGTAGTATCAAAACAATATAATAACAGTGGCAATATATATATATATATAAAATAACAATAATAGGCTCAGCAGCAGACACACCTTAGTGCAAAGTTAGGTGTCACTATTAATAACAGTGGCATATATATATGTATTTTCATACAAAATTGACTGTCCCAGATGTGGGGATAGACTCAGCAGCAGACACATCTTTGTGCAAAGTTAGGTGTCAGTATTAATAACAGTGGCATATATATATATATATATATATATATTACAATAATACAAAATGTACTGTCCCAGATGTAGGCAATTTGGGGTGAAGTGTCTTGCCCAGGGACACAACGACATGCTGACTGCAGTGGGGTTTGAACCTGTTCTGCTCCCCTGATCCGAACACCAACGCACTCAGCCACTGCGCCACACGCCTCCCAACAAGTCATTCTATAGTTGACTAACGACGACAAGTTTTTTTTTTCTTTTTAATTGTAGGCCTGTTGGATTTAACCAGCTCGCTTAGCACTCCCAGAAGCCCAGCCTGAAAGCTATTTTGTTGCTCCACCTGGAGCGCCGCTACCTCCACCTGGAGCGCCGCTACCTCCACCTGGCGCGCCGCCACCTCCACCTGGCGCGCCGCCACCTCCACCTGGCGCGCCGCCACCTCCGCCGAGTCAGCCATCACCTTTAAGAGCTGGTCCTGCGATTCCTGGGCCTTGTGATCATGCAGCAGCCGTTCGTCTTGCATCTCCTTGTTGGCCATGGCATGCCGGTCCTCATTTTCCGTGCTGGCCAAGGCACGCCGGTCATCCATCGCCGTGATGGTGTCCAGGAAGCGGTCATCCTGTGTCCTCTTTCCTAATAGGAGAAATAAGTAGTTTTACAACTTACTAGGAATGTGTTTACTAGCTAATATAAGATAGGATCAAATAGCTGACGCTCAAAGTGCCCTTATTTATTGTTTTGTGCTTGATGTATGCTAGAATTTTATTTTGTCAAAAAATGATTAAGAGCTTTCTTACCGGAAGTCATGTGACCTCTAGCCCCGGATGTTTACGTTTGTGAGAGAGTGAAAAGGGCGCGAAAAGTGTAAACGATGTATGTTCACGGTGTTTCATGATTGTACCAAGAAATAAATAAACGTGATTAGTGGACATCAGTTCGATGCGTAACCTTCTTTCAAGGCCAGAGTAGTTACAGTGTGTTTATATGTACCTTTGCGTCTGGTTGTTGGAAAGGGAGATGAGGAGGCACTACCGTGGATTTCCGGAGGGGAAAGCTCACTGATTTCCAATTCCAGGGGAAACACCACGTTGCCTGAAACACACGATTAGTGCCATGAGTTAGTGAAGCAAATTACAGAACATGGCACACTTATTCACAAGTCAAAACGTTTTTATAGCGGAAGAATAGCTAGTGAGCTAGCTAGCTGTTATTAGCTAGCTATGTTGTGGCCTGCTAACAGTGTTACCCAATTCAACCTAGCATTGCTAACTCAATCTACCGAGCAAATAAAAGTACATCTGAGACCAGTATTGTGCAGATTAAAACAGTAAAGTGCATGTAGTATATTTTACATTCGATTAGTGCCATGAGTTAGTGAAGCAAATGAGATAGCGGCCGAGATTAGCTAGCTAGCTGTTAGCCAATTCAGCCGAGCATGGCTAGCTCGATCTACCGAGCCTTAGAAGTACATATGTGACCATTATTGTGCAGATTAAAACAGTGCAGTGCATGTAGTATATTTTACCTAATTCGTCGTCTTCCTTGGACAATTCCCCCGCCATTGCATCCTCCCACCCCGTCGTGCTCGAATCGATGGTCTTCGCGGTGCCGCGGAATGACGGTCTGTGGCCAAGCAAAGCATTCAAACGATCATACCACTTGCTGGTTTTCCGACCGTTACCACTCTTGTTGTTGTGGTCTTTTATTTTTTTGAAGTCCTGCTTAAGCTTCTTGATCTTGTGCCGGCATGATTTAGCGCCGTGAATGATCCCGATGGCCGCTAACTCCTGCGAAATGCACTCATACATTTTCGCGTTGGAAACTGCCTTGAGCTGAAGTGCCTGGATCGCGTCGTCCGCGTAGATATCAAGAAGCGCCGAAACATCATCATCGGTCCATCGCTCCACTGATCTCTTCGGTGTTGTCATAATGCCAACTGCTGGTTTTGCAAAAAAAATATCTCTTCGTTGCTACGCTGAGATTTTAATGCGTGCAAGTAAAATGGCTACTTTATACAACTTTTCAGGAGTTGTACGGGGCGTGGTTTGCATTCCGCACAGCCAATCAGACGTACGAACTACTTTCTCCCACAACAGACCCTGCTCTGTAGCAGGGACTGATAAGCGAGTCTCACAAACTAAGTTGAGCTAATTTAGTTCCTGGGGCTTTTTGGTGTGAACGCAAATATATCGTAGTTCTGATGAACTATTGTGGGAAAAGTACACCAAAGTACTCCGGTGTGAACGCACCTATGTGTCAGTCAGTGCTGGCTCTCATGGCTGCCCCTCCTCCTCCTCGAACTCAGATCCAGAGAGCAGTTTACAACCAAAGACTGAGGACGACACTGGAGACTCTTCTGAACCTGACGCTGAACACAGTGCTGATTGGAAGGAGACCAGAGAACCTGCCTCAGGCTCAAAGTCACTGAAAAATAGACAAGAATCTGTCAGTGATCCACGACGTAGTGCTGAAAAGAAACCACTCAGCTGCTCAGTCTGTAAGAAAGCTTTTAGACATAGAAGAGATCTAAATCCACACAGGAGAGAAACCCTTTGGCTGCTCAGTTTGTGAGAAATGTGTGAATTTTTCACAGAATATACATTTATATATTTATAATTTATACCCTTTAATTTAAACCCCCTGTTTTAGAGTCACTATGTGTCAGTCAGTGCTGGCTGTCATCATCTCTTCAGCTCTTCCTCATCTCTGCCACAGCTGGGGATCGAACCGCGGACCTTCCGCTCCCCACATTTTTTTTTTTTTTTCACTTTTTGGGCCCACTTTCCTCTCCTTGCCCCCCTGCTTCATAGAGAAGAATGGGCAGTATCCTTTGCGTCCAGGGGGCGAGGATAATCGGGGCTGCTCAGTCCCACTTTAGCCCCGCCCCTCCCGTTCATTTCTTATGGCATTCTCACTTTAATCTTGTGTCCACCCATTGGTTGTCCCACTGACGTTTCATTGAAACGGGGAGGAGCGGGGAGGAGTTTTCACTGAAAGTTTCCAGGCATCATTTACAACTGAGAGGTTTTTGAAAAGGTAAGATACCCTCCGCTAGACAGTCCGTTATAATGTAATATAACAGTAACAGATGAATGGGAATGTATTTTGTTGTCCTCTGCTATTACAGTAGATGAATGCCAATGTGTTGTCTTTTAACGTTCGCGCATATTCGCATTGGTAAAAAGTTTCCGCTAAACCGAGGCTTTACGCCGGCAACACACCGGAGCTTTCTGGCCGTTGAAATCCATAAAT
The DNA here is from genome assembly GCF_902827165.1 of Trematomus bernacchii. NCBI lineage: Eukaryota > Metazoa > Chordata > Actinopteri > Perciformes > Nototheniidae > Trematomus > Trematomus bernacchii. The sequence continues at coordinate 275,995 of NW_022987615.1, forward strand.
ACTTGTCATTTAATGCTTATTACTATGTGCTAATGTTTATGAAGTTAACATTTATATGCACCATTCGTGATTAAAAGCTGCCACTCCGCCATGTAGTCTTAGAACTGCGGCAACAACATGCATTGCTCCTGCACTTTGCTAGATGCAAACACGTAACGCTTTTTACTTTGCACTAACGTATATGTTCATGAAGTTAATGCTTACATCCGTTCACAGATGTGGACGGAGGGTTAACAGTCATAGACACTTGGCTATTTAATAAAGTTAACATTTATATGAAGGCCATCATTCATTTAAAGTCAGACCTCTGAGGTTACTGTTGAGCTGATGGAAAAGTGTTGTCTAACATTATTACATTATTACATTATTACATGATAGCACTAAGATAGCATTCTCTTTTCAATCAGAACCAGGTTTTACTCATGTTATTTTTCTTATTTCTATTCAGACTGTTCTTCCTGTGTACTATCTGTGTTTCTCTCCTGCTGCAACACCTGAATTCAAAGGTCCATCTCATCCAAAGAGAGGCTTTGTTTGTATGCTAGCTAGGTTAAAGGTTCAAGGTGTTTGCTGTACTTCACATGTACTTGTGAAGTACTTGCCTGCTAGCTTCTGACGTGTGTTTGATGTGACATGTACTTGTGAAGTACTTGCCTGCTAGCTTCTGACGTGTGTTTGATGTGATTTCAGAACAATGGATCACAAACCGTCCTTCGCGTTCCAGGCTGGTACATCAGACCTGCAGCTGATGGCCAGCACAGAAGCTGGCAAAGTCTCGAAACACAATCTGAAGAGGGCAGCCCCGCGCCTCACCTCCGACACCAGGGAGGTGGCTGAGGCACAAGCTGTGTCAAGGGTCACAGCGCTGGGGGGCAACCCGGTGGACCGCTGGCAGCTCCTCAGCCAGACCGAGCTCCAGTTTGGTCAGTACCGGGGCCAGACTCTCCAGTGGTTGCTGTCAAATGACGTGGGCTACACGGCAACCATTCTGGCAGGCCATCAGGGAGAGCGTGAGGGGGGGGGGATGTCAGCAGCACCCCCCTCATGTGGAACAAAGATGCTCTGCTGGAGTACGCCAGCCTCTTCGCCCTAGTGATGGCAGCCGTGAGCAGGAAGAGAGCACCGCGCACGGCTGCAGAGCACGAGCAGCTGGTGGGCTTTGGGACTTGGTCAGCCATGACGTACAGGGACCTGTACGACACTGCAGAGAGGGAGCCAAGCACGTAAGGCCATGTGTGACTTTCATCACTAGCTGTAGAAACACTTGATGTGATATCAATCTAACTGTTGCCTCTCAATCTCAATGTCAGGTACAGGAAGTGGCTCAGGTCCCAACTGGGGCAGCTGAAGGACTACATAGACAGAAGGGACAAGGAGAAGCAGTCTGTCGCCTCCTCAGCTGCATCAGCAGCCGCCACCTCCTCAGCTGTCTCCCCCTCCACTACATCTCCCCCCAAACAGCGGAGGAAGAGAAAGCCAGTGGTCCTGTGTATGTATCATGTCAGTGGAGTGTTACTGTCAGTCAGGTGATGTGTGATGAGTGAACATTTCCACTTCCTCAGAGGACGAAGACGACCATCTGATGGTGGAGGCTGCGGCTCAGGTGGAGGCTGCTTTAGGTAAGTCTGTGCTTCGAGTCATTATTAAGCTTTGTATAATCAAATCTATTTGGTATGTCAAGTGTGTTTTTCTGCTGTGCACAGCATCTGCTCCACCTCTTCCTCCTCCTCCTCCTCCTCCTCCTCCTCCTCCTCCTCCTCCTCCTCCTCCTGCTCCTCCGCCGCCTCCTCGTCCTGCCCAGCAGCAGAGAGCTCTGGCACCACCTCCTCTTCAACTCGTCGCTCCTCCCCCTCAGGTCTGTAATAATGTTGTTGTAAACATCTAGTATCAGTGTGTAGTGTGAAGCTGCAGCTCAGTGACCTGTGTGTGTGTTGCAGCTGCTCCTGCCGGCAGCCTGGAGGAGCAGCCTCCCTGCAGAGCAGCACGAGTGGGTCAGCAGGGCTCTGTTTGTGGGCTACAAGTCAGGGTGGCCCGTCCTGTCCACGGACTATCAGCTGTGGCACCACCCCCCCGGCCCCCGGCTGAAGTACCACCAGCGGCCCTCCTCCCCAGATGCTTTCTTCCAGCGGCCCTTCTTCTTCTGGGCGCCGAACAAAATGTGGCAGTACCACCTGAAGTGCCCAAGCTGCGCACACAAGATGACGGGTAGTGGTCTCTACAAGACCGTGCGCAGAGTTCTGGACACCAACGGCTGGTACTACATGGGGTCGGAGTACCTGGAGTGCAGGTACTGATACATTTACAAGCATACTCTGTGTGCTTGATGCTTTGGTTAAATAGACATTGTAAAATAATACAAGTACTTTTTGTTATGATTATAACTATAAGTAGCAGTAGTAGCAGATACACCAATACACCTTTCTGTCCCAGCTCCTGCACAAAGAAGTGTGCCGGCTGGGCAGCGAACATCAGGAGCCAGCTGGACCTGGACCACCAGCTGCTCTTCCCTGCTGTGCTGACCTACAGGTAAACATCACGCTGTTGGACACAGTGGTGTTTGAAGGACATTGAGATGGTTTAGTGTTCACCTCTGCGTCTGTGTTTGTGCTGCAGGCTCTCTTGTGACCGGAGTGTGCTGGCTCAATTGAAGGGGCGCACGCTGGACAACAGCGCCAGCCGGCTGCACTCCTACCTGGTGGAGCAGCACACGACAGAGTGGATGACGAGGAGCATCCACTACCTAAACACCTGCAGGAAGTTTGTGGTTGCAGGTGTGCAGATGCCACCTCCTCAGCCTCCACCACAGATGGTGCCTGTCCCCAGCAGCGGCTGGCTTCTGTCCACCTTCGTCCTGGAGTCCTTTACGAGGATCGAGGAGCTGAAGGCCAAGGTGACCTCTACCTTTGGCTCCATTCTCAAAATGGACTCCACCAAGAAGGTGAGAAATGTAATGTTACTTATGTACACTGTAGGTGTCATGGCTGCACCCTGACTGATGGAGGAGACCCTCTTCTCCCCTGCAGGTTGTGGAGGAACGTCTTAAGAGAAACTGATAAATGATTCAAGACTAACAATACAATGTAACAGTGTAAAAGGCAATCAGAGTATAAGACTATATGTTTTTTTTAAATGATTATATGATCATTTGACACAGGTGACCAAGAAGCTGGCGGGAGCAGACGCTGGTACCGCTCTGTGGATGAGCAGCGTGGGGAACGAGCTGGGGCAGGTCCTGATGTCCGTGCTGACGGCCGCTGAGGGCTACGGCCTGAGAGACATGGCGCAGGGCCTGCAGAACCGGTACCAGCTGGCAGGGAAGGAGCCTCCACAGGTCCTGTATGTGGACAGGGACTGCTGCCGGAGGGACGGAGGCACCTGCGCTGCAGCTGCTCTCTTCCCCGCCTGGCCACGCCTGGCTGTCAGGCTGGACATCTGGCACTTTATACGCCGACTGGCAGTAGGCGTGACCTCCGAGAGCCACCCCCTCTACCCCGAGTTCATGCGGCGTCTCTCCAGCTGCATCTTCGAGTGGGACCCGGAGGACCTGTCCCTCTTGGAGACGGCCCTGCAGGCGGGCGGGTCCAGAAGGACGCCGTCCAGCAAGGAGTTGGGTCGGCACTGCCGCCGCCGCACGCGTGGGGCTCAGGAGACCGAGCGTCTCCTTGGAGAGGCGGTGGAGGCGTTCAAGGGGGCCACCGATGCCATGAACGTCCCCCTGCTGGACCGACGCCGCATGGAGGAGATCCTGGAGACACAGAGGCATCACATCCCCTGCATTCAGGTACAGCTCTTACAGGAAACAATTCAACATGTTTCATGTTCAGACATGAATTCAGACACTGAATAATCAGAGCCTCTCCCCTTCAGGATCCTGCTGGTCTCTGCCTGTACACCAAGACGGGACAGCTGACCCGGGGGGGGGTGTCTCTGCCCGTCTACCGCTGTGCCCGCGGCTCCACGTCCCTGGAGTCCTTCCACCTGCACCTCCACAGGTTCATCCCGGGTGAGGCACCGTGCTCTAAGAGTTTTACACTTTCTCTCTCCCTGGGTGTAAAATCCTGACGTTTGTGTGTCATGTTGCAGGCTCCTCTGCGAGGGGGACATTCCTCCAAATGTTACTGTTGGAGGGGCTCACGAGGTGGAACGAGGACCGGGGAAAGGCGGCAGCGGGGGGGGCCGGTGTTCCGGATTAACTGGTTCCCCGATCAACTGGGGCACAGATGTGAGGGGCGTGGCCTTCGACTGAAATACACATTTCGATCGCTTCTTCTGTCGTTTACATAAATGTTTTGGTATATTTGGCTCGGTAGGAAGACTTTGATGCACATTCAGTACCAGTGTGTGAGGTTGTGGTTACGATGACGATATCCGGACGTGAACAGCGAGGACTACAAAAAAAGAAACGAGTTGACTGGGGATGTCTGTTCAAAACATTGCGAGCTCCAATAAATCATTTAAACCAGCTATTGTTGCCAGAGTTATTACTGATTATCGTTCTTAATGTGATACCAAGTCCATCTGAGACCTGTGTACACCTTCAGATAGCCTCCAAGTGAAGCGTACGTTGTTTACTCACAGTTTGAAAGCAGCGTGGAGAACTCCTCAGCTGTGGTAAGCTGTGATCCGCTCCAATAAATCATTAAAACCAGCTATTGTTGCCCGATTTATCACTGAATATCGTTCCTAATGTGATACTAAGTCCATCTGAGACCTGTGTACACCTTCAGACAGCCTCCAAGTGAAGCACACGGTGTTTACTCACAGTTTGAAAGCAGCGTGCTGGAGAACACTTCATCTGTGTTAAACTGTGACCCGCTCAGGTAAACGGCGATCCGCCCAGGGAACTGGGACCCGCCCATGTTAAACTGTGATCCACCCAGGTTAAACTGTGTTAAGACTTCTGTGGCTATCTACCAGCGATCAAGTTTAATATGAAAGACTACACACACATTTATCCCTTATAAAAACAGTATTCTGCAGCACTCATCCAGATAAGATGTGACTGTTAACTCGTTTTACAAAGATAGCAGCAGAAATGTCATTGCTGCATGTGCAGGGATACTTAGACTTTAAAATGCTGATGGGTCATTAATGTTGGTCTCGGCAAACAATAGTAGGAGTCCTCTATTCAAACGTAATATTCAGTGTGTAGCGACATGAAAATAACAAAAAAGTTCATGCTGGACTCAAACCCGAATCCCAACAGCAAATTTCACTCGGGCCCTGCGCTTTACTAGTGCGCCACTGATCTACTCAAAGTGTTACACCACTAGACTTTAATATATTGCATTATAACCTTGTTAAAAAGTTCCAGAAAGATGCAACCCGACCATCATTTATTATGTGAGCGAATGTATCTACACTTATAATATACATATTATAGTAGGCATTTGCTTAGAAATAGTATAGGCTACTGACTAAGGTCTGTATCAAGCCTCATTAAGACCCACCGAGATCAGATATCCTAGTTTATCAGCCTGCGAGCCCACATTATGTTGTGATAACTTTTAATTGTACATATAAATGTGTTCTAGTGCACACATAAAGTTCCAATATGCAAATCAGGCCATGTGTGTTGTTACATTTGCCATGCAACATTATGCTATAATATAATATTTAGCCTCACAATATAGACATTTTTAAACACAAACTTTTTAAATAGGCCCCCCATTTCCTGTTGCTATGTCTGCTAATGCAGAAGCTGATAGGATGTAAACCTGGATCAAAGCTGTTGCGCTAGAAACACTTTGGATAAAAGCGTCTAGTAAATGCAATGTAATTGACGTCAGTGTTTTCAACACAATGATTTAGTTTATGATTCTCCAGAAGGTATCGTGTTGGGTCCGTGGCGCACTCATAACGCGTAGGGCTGGAGTGAAATTTGCTGTTGGGATTCGGGTTTGAGTCCAGCATGAACTTTTTTGTTATTTTCATGTCGCTACACACTGAATATTACGTTTGAATAGAGGACTCCTACTATTGTTTGCCGAGACCAACATTAATGACCCATCAGCATTTTAAAGTCTAAGTATCCCTGCACATGCAGCAATGACATTTCTGCTGCTATCTTTGTAAAACGAGTTAACAGTCACATCTTATCTGGATGAGTGCTGCAGAATACTGTTTTTATAAGGGATAAATGTGTGTGTAGTCTTTCATATTAAACATGATCGCTGGTAGATAGCCACAGAAGTCTTAACACAGTTTAACCTGGGTGGATAACAGTTTAACATGGGCGGGTCCCAGTTCCCTGGGCGGTCCGTTACTGTTCCTAATTTATGCAAATGACATGTCATCAGCATGTGACTGCAACTTGTTCCTGTTCGCGGACGACTCAGCCCTGCTGGTCTCTGACAGGAGCAGATTGCAGGTTGAAAAAACCCTCAGCTCCGAGCTCGGCAGAATCTGCACCTGGCTCGCCGATAATAAATTATCATTACACCTGGGTAAAACAGAGTCCATTCTCTTCGGTTCGAAACATAATCTCAGCAAATCCGACGACTTCTCAGTTGCAGTGGGTGACATTATTGTCACAAGTAAGAAGGAAATTACATACCTAGGATCTATTCTTGAGGCAAACCTCTCCTGTGACAAAATGGCATCCAATGTAATAAAAAAGTCAATCAAAGAACTAGATTCCTATACCGGATCTCCTCTCTGGTAAACAAAAACACCCTGAAAACTCTGGCAGGAGCACTCATTCAAGGGTACTATGACTATGCTTGCACGTCATGGTACCATAGCACCTCCAAGGCGCTAAAAATAAAACTTCAAACATCGCAAAATAAACTGGTCAGACTACTGCTTGACCTTTCATCTAGAACCCACCTCACCTCTGCCCACTTTGACAACCTAGGATGGCTTAGAGTAGACGACAGAGTACAGCTACTTGCAATGGGCCTGGTCTACAAGATCCACTACACCTCTATGGTACCCATGTACATGTCAAAATTCTTCCCAAAGGTCAAGGAATACCATGATCATAACACCAGAGGGAGCTCCACAAATCATGTAAAACCCAGATTTGGCACAAAAAAAGGGGAATACACGTTTCGCAATTATGCCACATCAAGGTGGAACGCTCTTCCCACAACTGTAAAGGAAAGTAAAACTATACTTACCTTCAAAACCTCTCTTAAAGAGCACCTTCGGGGGAAAGCATTGCAAAACTGGCCCCGGTAATGGTACAAATCTCAACCTGTCGTACAATGGACAGCTTCCCCCCCCCATCTATGTATATACTCGCATTTTAGACTCTGTTACTAACTGTATATCTGTAGACTTGGTATGTCTTAAATGTCCGGTTAGGATGTATTAGAACGAAATCTAAAATGAAAATTGTAAATAAGCCATCTGTATGTAAAAAAACCACCTGTATGTAAATTGTAAATAAGCCATCTGTATGTCAAATATGTCTTATATGTCTTAAATGATATGATGAATTGGAAATGGGGGACCCTGATGTAAACAAGACGAAAGTCTTTCTCTGGTCTGCATTCCCTTAACAATTGTATGTTTTGAGCTGTACTGTACTGTACCCAATATACAAGCTGTTAATAAACTTTTCAATCAATCAATCAATCGCCGTTTACCTGAGCGGGTCACAATTTAACACAGATGAAGTGTTCTCCAGCACGCTGCTTTCAAACTGTGAGTAAACACCGTGTGCTTCACTTGGAGGCTGTCTGAAGGTGTACACAGGTCTCAGATGGACTTAGTATCACATTAGGAACGATATTCAGTGATAAATCGGGCAACAATAGCTGGTTTTAATGATTTATTGGAGCGGATCACAGCTTACCACAGCTGAGGAGTTCTCCACGCTGCTTTCAAACTGTGAGTAAACAACGTACGCTTCACTTGGAGGCTATCTGAAGGTGTACACAGGTCTCAGATGGACTTGGTATCACATTAAGAACGATAATCAGTAATAACTCTGGCAACAATAGCTGGTTTAAATGATTTATTGGAGCTCGCAATGTTTTGAACAGACATCCCCAGTCAACTCGTTTCTTTTTTTGTAGTCCTCGCTGTTCGCGTCCGGATATCGCCATCGTAACCACAACCTCACACACTGGTACTGAATGTGCATCAAAGTCTTCCTACCGAGCCAAATATACCAAAACATTTATGTAAACGACAGAAGAAGCGATCGAAATGTGTATTTCAGTCGAAGGCCACGCCCCTCACATCTGTGCCCCAGTTGATCGGGGAACCAGTTAATCCGGAACACCGGCATCAACTGCTACAGCGGCCAGCAGCAGTACACCAGTGACGTGCGGTGAGGTTCATGGCTGGTGAGGCGCTGACTCTTTCAGAGTCAGATTTACAAATATTATAGCCTATTTTGACCTTAATCGAAATATTCTGTTATTTTCAAAAGCTTTTTTAGTCTGATGCTATGATTAATTTTAAACAGACCGATCAACAAAAGGATACCCAAAATCTAAATATTGGATTGTTCTTTCTAAGTAAGATCCCATTTTCATTACAGTTGTGGTCTTACCTTGACTTGAAGATGAATATAAGTCCATGCTATCCTTCTGGACAACAATCTCTATTACTGTTTTGTAAAAGTCCTCCTTATCTTCCTGTAGTTTCAAAAGTCTAGTTTCTTTGTTGTTTGCGGTAGAATAACAGTAGCAACAAGAACCTGTGGGCTCACGTGCGCCCCCTTCAGTGCGGCAGAGGTTATGGCTGCCTCCCCTTGTGATTTTTTTCATTGCCGTTGTATGATGAGACCAGCGAGCATAAATATCATATATACGTGAAATAAGTTATTTAGAGACTATGGATGGCGAGGATAAATGTAATAAAGGGATCTACAAACATTACATTGGTGACCTACAGTGAGATGGTAACAGGCATGCGCTTAGGGCCCGCTTTCCAGCCAGTTTCTGTGGGGTGAAGCATTCTGAATTGAGGCAGGGCTCATCTGTGCCTCACCTGAGAATGCGTCAACCCACAGTAAATGGCTTGAGCGCGCTCACAAAATAAGTGGCCGCGCTAAATTAGTGCCCGTGCTCCAGCAAGTTACTGTGGGCTTACGAGAGGCAGTGCTCGTGCCTGCCTCACTTCTCATCGCTCCCGTAGCGGAGCTCGGCAAATTTGCTGATTTTGACTATAAAATGCGATTGGAATCATACAGAAATCACACTTACAACACAGATCAGTGGAGTTTATTATTATTATTATTATTTAGTTTTTCTTTAATTGTTTTTCCGTTACATTGGAGTATGACAGGTGAGGCTCTGCCTCCACTGACTGCACGTCGCTGCAGTACACTCTCCACCAGCTCAAGCAGCACTTCTTCCACACCACGCTGGTGGAGAGCCACGTGAAGCCGCTGCAGTACACAGGTGATACTTCAGACTCAGAGCCGATGCTTCTGGAAGGTTTCTGTTTGAGAACATTGAAGAACAACTGTGATATTAAGAATCTAGTTACTCTTTTCTTCCTCAGGTGAGCTCATCGGGATCAGCTACCTGTACAATCAGACGGGAAAGGTTCTGCAGCCCCTCCCTGATGATCCCGATGTGCCCGATGACAGCGAGGAGGTGACTGTTGAAGAGGAGGAGGAGGAGGAGGAGGAGGAGGAGGGATATGACAAGAGAGGATTTCTTTCATCTTCCTGCTCCTCTTCCTGCTCCACGGCGTCCTGCTGCTCCTGCTCCACGGCAGGGTGGAGGATGAAGATAAATAAAATACATAAATACAAGTGTAAAACTTTATAACATAACATAACATAAATACATAAATACATAAAGTGTAAAACTTTATAACATTAAATACATAAATACATAAAGTGTAAAACTTGTAAATAAATAAAAAGGTATTTTTAAACTTGAATATCTCTGACTGCTTATTTCTTTCTTTTCACAACTTCATAACATCTCTTTGTCATATCAAGCATGCAGCCAGCAGGGGGTGTCAAAGAGCATTTGGGGTGGGGGGGATCTGGGCGGTTGGTACACTGGACACTGGCTTTAATTGATCCGAGGGGCTCTGATCCGATTGGACGACGGGCTCCGGACCCCCAGGTGAGAGTTTCTCATCCTAGAAGATCCACAGGGGTCTTGCCTATATGCCGTGAGCTGATTATCGAGCCTTCATTGTAACAGTCGCGGGTATACTGTGTGTGTGCGTGTGGGGAGTGTTGCAGTAGAATATTCCACTGTAGCGCCGCCGCCACTGTGGGCTAAGCCCCGAATGTTTTCAGGTCCAGGCGACGCCCCTGGTCAGGACAGTGTTCAAATCTGGATCAGTTTTTATCAGATCCGTTGCAGCCCCTTTTTTAGAGATTTGGGTATGGAGGAAAATAGAGAGGGTTGTGTTTTCTGACACTTGGTGAGTTCCCTGGAACACCGGGGACACATATTCATGTACAAAAGACGTACAAAAGTGCATTTTGCATGATAGGTCCCCTTTAAGTAAAAAGTACCCATAACTCCCAGCTGTTTTAAAGAGTACCTGACCTCCCTTTATATCAATAGAACAATAATGTCATTGTTAGCTAATGAATGTTTCCATGCTGAACAACGGCAACATGACAACGTTTTCATTGGTCCCTCTTCTTTAGAGAAGACCAGGAAATGATGGATACACGGATCGTGTTCAAATCAATAGGCACGCAATGACTCTAAATAATAATGATCACGCCACCAAACACACATTCAAACTAAAGGAACCAGCCTGTTTGGGAAATGTAACAAGTAGAAAGTACAGGTATTTGTATTCAACATGTAAGAAGTAGAAAGTACAGGTATTTGAGTTCAACATGTAAGAAGTAGAAAGTACAGGTATTTGAGTTCAACATGTAAGAAGTAGAAAGTACAGGTATTTGAGTTCAACATGTAAGAAGTAGAAAGTACAGGTATTTGAGTTCAAAATGTAAGAAGTAGAAAGTACAGGTATTTGTGTTCAACATGTAAGAAGTAGAAAGTACAGGTATTTGAGTTCAACATGTAAGAAGTAGAAAGTACAGGTATTTGTGTTCAACATGTAAGAAGTAGAAAGTACAGGTATTTGTGTTCAAAATGTAAGAAGTCAAAGTAAAAAGTCGTCAGAAAAATAAGTAGTGGAGTAAAGTACTGATACCAGAAACATGTACTTAAGTAGAGTAAGAAAGTATTTGTACTCCACTACTTCCACCTCTGGGAATAACTAAGTGATATTCAACGTCCTGCTGCTGTGTTCACTTGCTATACTGATATAACCAGGGGTGCACATAACTGGTACGCAGGTACGCATGCGCGGCACAAATCTGAATTGCGTAACGTCACTTGTGTCACTACGCGCCTTTGCGTACCTCAAAACATCAAAACAAAACACATATTTCGTCTACACGTGTTTCTTGTCAACACTCAATGGAGTAAACTACTAGGCATGTCAAAAAACCCAAAGACATTAAGCAGCTACGTTGCCGTTTCGCTCCCTGCAAAAAATCTTTCTATGACTGATTGAACTGGAGCTGGGTGAGCCGCGCAGGACATAACCGACGGACCTGTGAAGCTTTCCAGGAGGCAGAGGCTTATGGCGCAGTTCCACTGCAGCGCGGAGCTCGCTTTAAGCGTTCCGTGTCGTGCCGTCCCCTTTTTTGGTTGTGCTTCCACTAGGCCTAGTCCCGGCGCGGCACGGCGCGGGGCCACTTTTTCACCTCTTTTCTGGCCCTAGAAAATTGTGGTTCTATCGGGGCCAACAAACAGGGCTGAGTATGCTAAACTAGAGAGAGGAGCGCTGGCAAGAGGGCTAGAACTACAACAAGATGGACATATTTGACCGTGATTTAATTGTAATACACGTTTCAAAATGATGCCGAAGTAACAACATACTGATACCGGTTAGTAAAAACCATGAATTAATGCTTTGTCAAGTCTGCAGACAGACGGCAGGCGAAAAACCTTTTAAAATTCGTGTTTTTCTAGATGGAGATTGGCTAAGCTAACGCAGTATATGCCCCGACCGTCCACACTCACAACGGCCTATACAGACATAAATAAAGCAGCGACTGTATTCACCATGACACAGGCAGTCTGTGGTTTGTACTTGTTTAACTTTTGTCGAGTTTCTGAACATATATAAGGAGCTGTGAGCTCTGAGTGCTAACAGCTAACGGCTGTGTTGTTTTTCTGGATTTCTCATTGAAGATGACGTCACGGCTCCGCCTACACTGCGTTACTATAGTAACTACCCCAGTTCCTAAACTGTAATGGAAGCGCAGCATGAAGTGAGTCGGCCCTGTTAAGGCCCAACGCGGCCAAGCCGTACCGAGCCGTACCGAGTGTGGCCGAGGCCGACCGTGTAGTGGAAATGCGCCATTAGATCACTGGACGACAGAGTTGGTCGCCGTGTGCACAGACAGGGTTAACGTCGGTATAAACAACAGAATTGTGCCAAAAGTCCGCCAACTGGCTGCGGTGGGAGACTCCCCTGTGCACATTCTGTGCCCCGCGCACACACTGGAGAACTGCGCAAAATCATCTGATCACAACGTTCACGCTCTGTGGTCAAGCTGCTGCAGTTTTATTTACACCAAAGTGGAGTGAAACACACAGCTGCAAACTTACTCAGGGTGTTAATGGAAGAGTTTGAAATCAGACAGAGGTGGAAGAAGTACTCAGATCTTGTGTAGGAATACTCTGTTACAGTAAAAGTCCTGCATTCAAAATGTTACTCAAGTAAAATTAGAAAAGTATTATCAAAATATAGTGAAAGTAGCGACAGTAAAAGTATTTATTGTGCAGATTGGTCCATTTCAGAATAATATATATGATATGTTTTATAATGATTGATCATGAAAGTGTTCTCAAAGCTGGTAAAGGAGCAGCTAGTTTGAATGACTTTGTATACTGCAGGCAGGGGCGGACTGGCCATCGGGACGTTCGGGACAAATCCCGATGGGCCGGTACTGAAGTGGGCCGGTCGGACGATGTGGGCCGGTCGGATAAGTCACAGCTTGTGAATTTACTCCAGGTGGAACTAAAGTCTGATTTAACACTTGAGTATATTTCACATCATTCATCCACATCTGTAAAGTAACTAAAGGGATTAAATACATGTAGTGGAGTAAAAGTAGTACAAAGTAGCATAAAATAGAAATACTCAAGTCAACTACAAGTATCTCAAAATTGTACTTGAGTAAATAAGTGTGCTTTGTTACTTCCCACATTTGAAATCAGATATGACTTCAAGTCATGTGATCATTTCTTAGTATTTGATCCTTCAACTTGGCCTCAGGAAATGCAAGGACTTCACAGTTTTGGCAACAAGTTTTGGAGAAAGCAAATCGGAGGCTTAAAAAGAGACAGGGAGGTGCATCTTCATCATCTTCATCATCTAGCATGCAAGAAGTGTAAATTGAGGACAGTGAAGGAGACACTGAGGAGGACCACGCTTCGTGTGGGGTGAGTACCAAATGCTGTCTCTTGGTACTCATCTGAGTAACTCACTAAAAAAGTTATGTGCACCCCTGGATATAACGTGTTTTATGTATGTTTAATAATAGGGTTGTTGGTTGTTGCAGTTGGAAGAAAAACTTAAACAATAACTTAACACAGCAGAATAAAAGGTGTGGTATTTCAACGACGAAAATGTGATATTTTTTTATTTTTTCATGAGATTACTTTAAAATATTTGTACGTTATGACAGATTTTTCTCACAAAAACACAAACTAAATGAAGCTCATCGCAAGTTCAACCAGGAAGACCGTCTTTACTCATTAATTTACTATTTCTATGTTACTACTCTCTCTCCTCTCAATTAGTGATCGGGGGCGTCACTCCCCAGCTTAACCAATCACTTCACTCTATTCTCTCAAGCCTATCATAGCGCTCCGCTAACCCTTTAAATCTGCTCTCCCCTCTGAGAGGTGTCATTTCAGGTGACTCGACGCAACCCTCCTCCCCCCCTGTCCCTCTGAATCCAGGGTCAAGCTAAGCCCCTCCCCTTCAGACCGAACCCAACTACCCATTCACCACCACCAGGGTCAAGCTAAGCCCCTCCCCTTCAGACCGACCCCAACTACCCATTCACCACCACCAGGGTCAAGCTAAGCCCCTCCCCTTCAGACCGACCCCAACCATCCATTCACCACCACCAGTGTCAAGCTAAGCCCCTCCCCTTCAGACCGAACCCAACTACCCATTCACCACCACCAGGGTCAAGCTAAGCCACTCCCCTTCAGACCGAACCAACCATCCATTCACCACCACCAGTGTCAAGCTAAGCCCCTCCCCTTCAGACCGACCCCAACTACCCATTCACCACCACCAGGGTCAAGCTAAGCCACTCCCCTTCAGACTGACCCAACCATCCATTCACCACCACCAGGGTCAAGCTAAGCCCCTCCCCTTCAGACCGACCCCAACCATCCATTCACCACCACCAGAGTCAAGCTAAGCCACTCCCCTTCAGACCGACCCCAACCATCCATTCACCACCACCAGAGTCAAGCTAAGCCACTCCCCTTCAGACCGACCCCAACCATCCATTCACCACCACCAGAGTCAAGCTAAGCCACTCCCCTTCAGACCGACCCCAACCATCCATTCACCACCACCAGAGTCAAGCTAAGCCACTCCCCTTCAGACCGACCCCAACCATCCATTCACCACCACCAGAGTCAAGCTAAGCCACTCCCCTTCAGACCGACCCAACCATTAGGCTTGTTTGAGACGAGCTGCGGCTCGCCTCGAAAGTAGACGAGAATAGCCGATCGCAGCCGGGGGAGGTCTCAAAAAGCTCGCCTTAAGTCGGACAGCTCGGAGTCGGCTTCTTCTTCTTCTTCTTCTTCTTCTTCTTCTCTCGGTATTTTGGCGGATTTCAAACAACTTTAAGGTGCATACCGCCACCTCCGGAGTCGGCTTGACTCGGTTTGCATTTATAAATGCACACGGCATCTATTGCACGTCTGTCCGTCCTGGGAGAGGGATCCCTCCTCTGTTGCTCTCCCTGAGGTTTCTCCCATTTCCCCTTTAAACTGTGGGTTTTTCTCTGGAAGTTTTTCCTTGTATGATGTGAAACGTAAGGACAGAGGGTGTCGTATTGTCATACTGATATTCTGTACAAACTGTGAAGTCCACTGAGACAAATGTAACATTTGTGATATTGGGCTATATAAATAAACATTGATTGATTGATTGATAAAGAATGGACAAATGTGTTTAATCGTTAATGTCAGATATGTACTAAGTAAATATATTTGTTCCTGCTCAAGATTAGATTCAACTTTATTGTTATTGCACAGATTACAGTCCACCATCATTCCTGTCCCCAAAAAGACAATCATCACCTGCCCCAACGACTACCGCCCAGTAGCACTCACCTCCATCATAATGAAGTGCTTTGAGCGGTTAGTCAAATTATTCATCACCTCCTCCCTCCCTGAATCTCTGGACCCCCTGCAGTTTGCCTACAGAGCAAACAGGTCCACAGACGACGCCATAGCCCTCACCCTCCACACTGCCCTCTCACACCTGGACCCGAAGAACAGGAACACATATGTGAGAATGCTGTTCATTGACTACAGTTCAGCATTCAACACCATTGTGCCCTCCAAGCTGGCCATCAAGCTCAGAGACCTCGGGCTCAACAGCGCCCTCTGTGACTGGATCCTGAACTTCCTGACGGGCAGACCCCAGGCAGTGCGGGTGGGAAATATCACATCCTCCACCCTGATTCTCAACACCGGTGCCCCTCAAGGCTGCGTGCTCAGCCCTCTCCTCTACTCCCTGTTCACCCACGACTGCGTGGCCACACACAGCTCCAACACCATCGTGAAGTTTGCTGATGACACGACCGTCATCGGCCAGATCACAGACGATGACGAGACGGCGTACAGAGAGGAGGTCGAAAACCTGACATCTTGGTGCCAGGGAGAACAACCTCCATCTCAACATCAGCAAAACAAAGGAGCTGATTGTGGACTACAGGAAGCAGCAGGGAGAGGGACACGCCCCCATCGCCATCAATGGGACTACGGTGGAGAGAGTCAAAAGCTTCAGGTTCCTTGGGGTCCACATCACTGAGGACCTGACATGGTCTCTTCACACCACCACCATCACCAAGAAAGCTCGACAGCGGCTCTTCTTCCTCCGCAGGTTGAGGAGGTTCAAAATGGATTCCAGGATACTCTGCAACTTCTACAGGTGCACGATAGAGTATCCTCACTGGCAGCATGACGGCCTGGTACGGCAGCTGCACCGACCTCGATCGTAAGGCTTTACAGAGGGTGGTGAAAACTGCACAGCACATCACCAGGACGGAGCTGCCATCCATGGAGGACCTTTACTCCCAGCGGCTCAGGAAGAAATCACTACGGATTATCAAAGACCCCCATCACCCCAGCCACAAACTGTTCTTTCTGTTGCCGTCTGGCAGACGTTACCGCAGCATCCTGGTAAGGACAAGAAGATTCGGAGACAGTTTCTTCCCGCGGGCAGTGAGACTGTTAAAAAATTTGAACTGTTGAAACAACTTCAAACATTCAACTGCTACTCAGTAGTATGTATCTAATACCTAATATATATATATATATCATTCCAATAACTTGTATATAGACTCATACTGCACTATTCCACATCATAACTTTATTTCATTTTTATAACTATTATTATTTTTGTATTGCTCTTGCTCTTATTGTTATTATGTTATGTTATTATGTTGCATTGTTGGAGAAGCCTGTGACATAAGATTTTCAACTGCATAATTACTCTGTAGCTATGTCAGATTGACAATAAAGAACCTTGAACCTTGAACCTTGAACAGGTACTGAGACAACGAAATGCAGTTTAGCTTCTAATCAGGAGTGCATAAAGCAGTAAAGTGAAAAGTAATGTACACAATCTACAGAATAAAATATAGAATGAATTGAATGATGAAAAAACAGTGAGGGGTATGAATACACTATAAACAGTAGCCTAGCCTAGTATGAACAGTGTGTTGTATGAATATGCTAAGATAAAGTATGACAACGGTAAGCAGTGCAAGTATAGTATACAAATATATAGATATTAATGTCATGATGATAAACATTGTGGAACAATGATGAAAAATGTGAATGGAAGTGGCGACGTAAAACTGACACAAAACAACAACACACTTTTGCCGAGCCAATGGAGAGTTTCATCACCAGCACGGGGTAAAACCCACCAATGAGCGCTCAGCTCGAGATACCAGCAAGTCGTTTCCCATCAAGCATTTCGCTTCCGCAGCCCGTGGAGAGAAACTGCGCCGCCTCGCCGCGCCTCGCTCTCAAGTCTGCGGGCGTCTTTGTCCCGCGAGATTTCAACGTCTCATGTAGGCGAGCCTCCAGAGCAAGTCGGACAAAATGACTAACCATCATGCAACGCACTAGCAAGACGTTGATCGCAATTGCGCAGGTCTGCGCAGGTCTCGCTTGTCTCAAACAAGCCTAGTAATTCACCACCACCAGGGTCAAGCTAAGCCACTCCCCTTCAGACCGACCCAACCATCCATTCACCACCAGGGTCAAGCTAAGCCACTCCCCTTCAGACCGACCCAACCATCCATTCACCACCACCAGTGTCTAGACCCCGGGGGGTTTCATCGGATCGGTTCTGCCCTCCCGAATGATACTCCTGCACAACGGGGCCTAATCGCCAAAACTCCATTACATTCATTTGTGTATTCCTGGCAATAAATATGTATTCTTCCATCAACACCGTCTCTCCTGATTGAACTGGAGACAGAAACTCTTTTGTTCTGAGAGGTAACATTACTGATTTCTATGGAGTCTGGTACCTTTGAAGGAAGCCCAGATACCATCAGAAAGAGCTGCAAGGTAAAGAGGGGAAATAATCTAAATAAAGCTTAAATATAAACAGATATAACATGTTTTATGGATGTTTAATAATAGGTTGTTGCAGTTAAAATTTAAACAATCATTGTACAAAACAGAAAATAGTTCTGGTATTTCAACAACAAAGTTCTGATATTATGAGATTTCTATGGAGCCTGGTATCTTTAAAAAAAAAGCATAGATAACAACAAGGTCAAGAGGGGAAATATTCTAAATAAAGTTTAAATATAAACGTGTTTTATGTGACTGCAGCTCGTCCACAGGAGTCATATAACTTAGCTGCTGTTTTCTGCTAATATCCCTCACTTCTAAAAACCAGAACTGTGCATTTTAAATGTGGAAATGTTCATTATGTCTCTGATTAAACTACAGGATGTTTCCCGTGTTCCTCATGGTGCTCAGAGCTTTGTGCAGCGGGGTCTCCAGGAGGGTCTTCTTCCACTCCGGAAAATCAGGAAGAGCCTTATCTGCAGAAAACACAAATATATAAATGCATAATAATCACATTTATAAAGGAGGGAATATTCTACATACAGCGTGTCATCTCTGTTTGTCTCCAGTCATACATTTAGTATTTTATTATTGCACGAGTAAGAGTGCTCTAATGCTAAATATATAAAAGTATAATAGACATTTTTCTGGATTAATTTAAATGATTTTGTTGGTTAAAGAATCCTGCAGATATATCACATTTCCTAGGATTTAGAAAAGAAAAGGCTCGACAAAAACTACTAATATTATCAAAACTAATGCCAATAGATTTTGCATCAATGCACTAACTCAGGGGTTTTCAAAGTATGGGAAGGTGAGCCTCCCCTCAGAGAACATAAGAACAGCCGCGCCGGGGCAGGGGCATTCAATTGCATTTCAAAGAGGTCCAGTGAGAGAACATGTCATTAAATGCTCTGTTTTCGCTGTCTACCTCTCTCTTTTTTGAGCACGTCATTTGAAATTACTCCGACTGTTTCTCTCTTCTTGTCTCGTCTCTGTGTGTTTGAATTAGGGCTGCACGATTTTGGGAAAAAATCTAATTGCGATCTTTCTGACAGATATTGCGATTCGATTTGCGATATTTGTTTTTAAGCGACCCAACGGAAGTTTATTGTAAAATGCGGCCATATCTCCGGCTAGGAAGGTCGCATCAACGTGCTCCCGTCTCTAGCACCCCCGCAGCCCGAGCTACGAGTGAAAGAACTAAACTTACATGAAACTTCCGTTGGGTTGCTTTAAAGTCAAGCTTCAGTTTCAGATTCACCCTGTAATAGAAACATGTGATGGAGCATTACTAACCTGACTCAGAAACCATCTAGGAAAGCTCCATTGGAAGCCATTTGGAAAAGGCAGGCACTTTCAAAAACACTTGGCAGGTGATTGGATCAATCTGTCTATCACCTACTATCATGGGCCACTTCTGATTGGTTAACAATGGCTGGTACATGTGGAGCACAGCACTTCTGATTGGTGTGGATGACTGACACACAAGAACAAAAAAAACGATTTGATAATTGAATCATTTAAAATCGCGATTTTGATTTAAAATCGATTAATCGTTCAGCCCTAGTTTGAATCTAATTCCGTCTAACAGTACAGAAAGCGGCGAGATGCATTTCCTTAGGAATCGACAAGCAGAACCAAAACTAACATTTATGGGCGAAAAACGTCACTTGTCCGTCGGACACGTCAATGGAAAGATGTATTTGTCCGATATTATAAATAACACGTCCCGGACGATCGGACGTGTGCTTTTTCGCACACTGAGCCGCTCGCATAAAGTTAGCTAGATTTCACTGTTTCTCGTTATTTTTGTCTCAGGCTGCGCCTCCCCTGAAGCTCTCTGGCGCCCCCTAAGGGAGGCTCGCCTCACACTTTGAAAACCGCTGCACTAACTGATTAACTCACAAATTGGGTCTTTAATGGACATTATTACGATATAAATCCTGCACATGTTGTACATTTACACTCCACACAACCTATATTTAAATCTGCACAGCTCTCCACGTTGAATTTATAGCATGTCATATTTTATTTTACTGTTCTCAATTTATTACATATTTATATTTTGAAATATTGTCTTTATTTTCCAATTTGGTATAATAGTCTTAAAAGTAGTTTTTAAAATATAATTTATTTTTGCTCAGAACATTTTTGAGAAAAGTGAAAATTCTGAGAAAAGTGAAAATTCTGAGTCTTTAAAGTAGTTAAATATTACAATGTTTTGCTCACACCAAAGCAAATTCCTCCTATGTGTAAACCTGCTTTTGTACTTTAACTCTGGTTCTGATCATTATGGGAACGTTCAGTTCCCATAATGATCATATTCGTAGTAAAGTACCGTCACACTGGAAGGAGACGCGTGTTGGGAGACTCCGGCTGGTGTCGCAGTAATGGAGCGAGCAGAGAACGACCTTCTTCTCCACAGGAAGCTCGAACATCAGGACGATTAACGAACACAGGACGATTAACGAACACAGGACGTTACTCTCCATCACCTTCACAGTCTCATGAAGCCTCTGAACAACAAACGGGAGGAGAGAGAGAGAGAGAGAGAGAGAGAGAGAGAGAGAGAGAGATGAGAGAGAGAGAGAGAGAGAGAGAGAGAGAGAGAGAGAGAGAGAGAGAGAGAGAGAGAGAGAGAGAGAGAGAGAGAGATTAAACTAACTGAACACAGGACGTTACTCTCCATCACCTCCACAGACAATACCCTGCGTTTTAAAACTTTTAGGTGTGAGACCTTGAGGAGCTGCAGCTGCCTCTTCCTCGCTGTGAAGGCGTTCAGTTGGCGGCTCAGGGGGTCCAGCAGCGTCCGGATGTCGGTTTGAATCCGGCTCTGCTCGATGAGGAGGGTCAGCGGGATGAAGGGCGGGACGTCGTGACGGACGAGTCTCAGTGCCGGCTTCACGTCAAACTCCAGACTGAACGTCTCCAAATAAACGCCTTCAAACGCCGTCGCTATCGAGACACAAAGTCCTTTTCCCCGACGAGTCTTTGTGAAGTCGTACCCACCTGAGAGGCAAAAAGAGAGGGGTTTCAGTATAGAGAACATCTCAAATAATAATAAACTTTATTTATATAGCACCTTTCATGCTTAACGCAGTCCAAAAGAAAATCTAAATCCCCCCAAAAATGTAAATCTAAAACACAGTTTGGGGCCATAAATATTTAATAATAATAAAAGAGTACCGATGGTGTGAGCGTTCAGAAGGTCTTTCTGAGTGTGCCGAGCCATCAGTCGCAAAACATCTGAGTTCTCAGAGTCTTCCTCCATTTCTTCCTCATCTTCTTCATCGTCATCATGCCGTTTGTCCAGAGACGCCCTCAGAGTCTGGAGATCCTGAACATCAGCAGGAGAGGACTCTTTAAAGTAGAGACACTACATACTGATATACACCTGAACATCAGCAGGAGAGGACTCTTTAAAGTAGAGACACTACATACTGATATACACCTGAACATCAGCAGGAGAGGACTCTTTAAAGTAGATACACTACATACTGATATACACCTGAACATCAGCAGGAGAGGACTCTTTAAAGTAGAGACACTACATACTGATATACACCTGAACATCAGCAGGAGAGGACTCTTTAAAGTAGAGACACTACATACTGATAT
This sequence comes from Trematomus bernacchii, assembly GCF_902827165.1. Taxonomy (NCBI): domain Eukaryota; kingdom Metazoa; phylum Chordata; class Actinopteri; order Perciformes; family Nototheniidae; genus Trematomus; species Trematomus bernacchii. The sequence continues at coordinate 297,426 of NW_022987615.1, forward strand.
ACACCTGAACATCAGCAGGAGAGGACTCTTTAAAGTAGAGATATTACATACTGATATACACCTGAACATCAGCAGGAGAGGACTCTTTAAAGTAGAGACACTACATACTGATATACACCTGAACATCAGCAGGAGAGGACTCTTTAAAGTAGAGACACTACATACTGATATACACCTGAACATCAGCAGGAGAGGACTCTTTAAAGTAGAGACACTACATACTGATATACACCTGAGCATCAGCAGGAGAGGACTCTTTAAAGTAGAGACACTACATACTGATATACACCTGAACATCAGCAGGAGAGGACTCTTTAAAGTAGAGACACTACATACTGATATACACCTGAACATCAGCAGGAGAGGACTCTTTAAAGTAGAGACACTACATACTGATATACACCTGAACATCAGCAGGAGAGGACTCTTTAAAGTAGAGACACTACATACTGATATACACCTGAACATCAGCAGGAGAGGACTCTTTAAAGTAGAGACACTACATACTGATATATACCTGAACATCAGCAGGAGAGGACTCTTTAAAGTAGAGATACTACATACTGATATACACCTGAGCATCAGCAGGAGAGGACTCTTTAAAGTAGAGACACTACATACTGATATACACCTGAACATCAGCAGGAGAGGACTCTTTAAAGTAGAGACACTAGATACTGATATACACCTGAACATCAGCAGGAGAGGACTCTTTAAAGTAGAGACACTACATACTGATATATACCTGAACATCAGCAGGAGAGGACTCTTTAAAGTAGAGATACTACATACTGATATACACCTGAACATCAGCAGGAGAGGACTCTTTAAAGTAGAGACACTACACACTGATATACACCTGAACATCAGCAGGAGAGGACTCTTTAAAGTAGAGACATTACATACTGATATATACCTGAACATCAGCAGGAGAGGACTCTTTAAAGTAGAGACACTACATACTGATATACACCTGCACATCAGCAGGAGAGGACTCTTTAAAGTAGAGACACTACATACTGATATATACCTGAACATCAGCAGGAGAGGACTCTTTAAAGTAGAGACACTACATACTGATATATACCTGAACATCAGCAGGAGAGGACTCTTTAAAGTAGAGACACTACATACTGATATAAACCTGAACATCAGCTGGAGAGGACTCTTTAAAGTAGAGACACTATATACTGATATACACCTGAACATCAGCAGGAGAGGACTCTTTAAAGTAGAGACACTACATACTGATATACACCTGATCATCAGCAGGAGAGGACTCTTTAAAGTAGAGACACTACATACTGATATACACCTGAACATCAGCAGGAGAGGACTCTTTAAAGTAGAGACACTACATACTGATATACACCTGAACATCAGCAGGAGAGGACTCTTTGAAAGATGTAAAGTCATATATGTTGTGTGTACCCTGTGTGTCTGTATCTCTGCTTCGAGCTGCTCTTTCTGTCTCCTCAGAGCAGCAGTCTTCTCCTGAAGCTCCTTCACTCGACTCGGTTGCTGTCGCTGAGTTGTCCGACTCCTCACCTGAACCTCCAGCAGACTCAGGTGACTCAGAATACCTGAGGGGGAACAAACAGAAACCCTACCATTAGATAAAAGTAGAAGTACTCAGATCTTGTACTTGAGTAAAAGTAGAAGTACTCAGATATTGTACTTGAGTAAAAGTAGAAGTACTCAGATATTGTACTTGAGTAAAAGTAGAAGTACTCAGATCTACTTGAGTAAAAGTAGAAGTACTCAGATCTTGTACTTCAGTAAAAGTAGAAGTACTCAGATCTTGTACTTGAGTAAAAGTACCAGGGTGTAGGAATACTCTGTTTCAGTAAAAGTCCTGCATTCAAAATGTTCCTCAAGTAAAAGTATAAAAGTATTCTCATCAAAATATAGTTGAAGTAGCGACAGTAAAAGTAGTCATTGTGCAGATTGGTCCATTTCAGAATAATATATATGATATGTTTTATAATGATTGATCATGAAAGTGTTCTCAAAGCTGGTAAAGGTGCAGCTAGTTTGAATGACTTTGTATACTGCAGGGTAGCTTGTGAATTTACTCCAGGTGGAACTAAAGTCTGATTTAACACTTGATTATATTTCACATCATTCATCCACATCTGTGAAGGAACTAAAGGTATTAAATACATGTAGTGGAGTAAAAGTACACAGTTTACCTCTGAACTGTAGAGTAGTAGAAGTACAAAGTAGCATAAAATGCGACTGGTTTTACATCAATTTAAACAATTACATTTAAGAGAATAACCTTATTTTCTCTGTTAATTTGTGACTTCTTTTTCATAATTTAACCACTCAAACTTCACACAATAGCCAAGATTTTCCTCATAACTTTGAGTTTGTATCTTGTAAACATAACCCTTAAATTACAGAGATGATGCACGTTGTTTTTTGGAAATGTGTGACTGGTTTTACGTACATTTTAAACAATTACATTTAAGAGAATAACCCATTTCTTTCTGTTAATTTGTGACTTCTTTTCATAAATGAAACACTAACATCAGCAGGAGAGGACTGTAAGTAACTAAAGGTATTAAATAACTGTAGTGGAGTAGAAGTAAACATTAGCATAACATGTAAATATTCAAGTTAAGTATAAGTACCTCAAAAGTACATGAGTAAATGTACTTAGTTACTTTACACCACTGGGTTTCTCTGACATTAAGTACTCGGTGATAATAGGCACAATATAATCCCGATTAGTGTTTTTTATAGTCAAAATAATCCGATCATTGTGCTTTTTAAAATGTATTATTATAATATGAGTTGTGTACTTTCAGGCAATATTCCCAATAATGACAATATCAACACCACATTAGGACATAATACATGTATAGATAGCTGGGCTGTAAGGATCATTAAACAACATAGAAAGAACATGACAGGAAGGTTAACTCTCACAAAACCGAAATAAATAAATGATATTTAAACTCAAAGACTTGTAGGGACAAGTTTAGCTTCAGTTAGCATTAAAGCTAACGAAGCATCACAACAAACTATAACAGTTAGCTTAGCAGCCAGCTAACTATCCGTACTGACACACACACTCTCCTTTACCTTTAGTAGAAGCTCCCTCCATGTTCCTCACGTGTTTTCCTTTATTTTCGGTCTGTTTTAGAGTTAAATAAAGTCACCGCTCAGATGTAAATATTAGCTTCCTCGAGTTTCAAAATAGAACTCCTTTCTTGTTCTTCGGGTTCCCGGCGGTTAGGAGTGTAATGGCGCATCGCCGCCACCTGTCGGCTCCAGAGGGAATATAATAATGATATAATTATTAAATTAATATAAATAAAATAACACCTCAAATCCTGTAAAACAACATGAACATTTTCTACTTTTTTAATGCTCTTTTATTTCTATTTGAGATGTTTACATTTTGGATTGTTTATTTCTAGTCTTTTAATTTCTCTAATGTGCAACGCCATGTATTTTTATGCTGCTGCAATGCAAACATTTCCCAGATTGGGATCAATAAAGTACTTCTTATCTTATCTTATCTTATCCTATTTTTATCTTAAACCCCCCAATAGAGAGGCGAAGTCCCGCCCATCTACTTCCGCTCCATGGGACCTTATTTCGGAAAAATTATGTATTGAAGTCAATGGGGAGAGAAAACGTATCTTTCGATCCCGTTTGAATTGTGTCGTGAATTACACATATGATGTTTGTCAATCTTAAAAAATAATTTCCATGTCAAAAAAGTCAGAGTTTGTCGTAAAACTGTTGAAATATAAGACTATGAAAAATATGCAACTAGAAAAACTACAAATCCCAGAGTCGCGTAAGTGATGTCATAGTTGTTTTCCTCCACTAAATATAAGAGATAGCTAAGATAACTTTAACAATATGCCTGTGTGCTTTGTACCAGGCTGTAATCATACCAGCAATGGGTCTTACTCGTTCTTTCGCTTCCCGTCTGATGAAAGGACCAGAGTGGCTGGATCAAGTTAGCTAGTAGCAAGCACGTTAGTTAGCATTACAGCCGGCTTAGCCTTGTCATTTATATTAGCCTTAACATGAAGTAACACCAAAGTGTTAAACAGTAGAGTAGTAGTCATATTTCGTGAACCCTTTGAAGAGTACTGTCACACCGGTGTGATCATTCTATAATACACCTTTAAGCCCGGATGCCCCCGAGGGAGACATGCTAACGCTACATTAGCATCGGTGATCTTTTCTACTTCATGCTATCTGCACAAATGGTTAACATTGAACATTAAAAAGATCCGGCAGTTCAGGGAGAATCGAAGGAAGGCAGGCAGGCAGGGAGCTTTGCATGACATTCTTCTGGACGTGTTTCATTGTGGTGATAGTGAGGGTAGTCAATCCCTTGTTTGGCAAGCCAGTAGTGACGGCCATCTTGGTGACGTGGGTTGTTATGCGAGACCAGAGATGTAGTTCATAGAGCGGTTTCACACAAAAAATGTGTTACTTCACAGTTTTACGGCAAAATATATTTTTTTAAATTGACAAACATAATATGTGTAATTCGTGGCACAATTCAAACGGGATCGAAAGATAATCTTTCTCTCTCCATTGACTTCAATACATCATTTTTCCGAAATAAGGTCTCATGGAGGTAAAACCTGACAAGTTAATAGAACTCAAAAGTTTCTTTGAAACTGATTACATACAAATTTTTGAGTAATACTTATACCTTAACTGAAATGTTTTAAGTTAAAGTATAATCTTATCAATTGAGTTCTATTTAGTAGTAATTTTCAAGGCACACAAACATATTGTTTGTAAGTTAAAGAAACATTATATATTAAGTTTCTTTTAACTAATAATTTGTGTTAACACTGTACATATAAAGATCAAGTATTGTTGACTTAAAAATGTTCATATCTTTTCAACTAGCTATTTTGTTAGCACAGTACATATGAAAATCAAATATATTTAACTTGAATATTTGTATTATCTCTAAATAAAAAACTTTTCGCTGTATAAAACGCGATATGAATTAAAAACGTCAATTGATTAGTACTCAAAACTGACTGAATGTAGAGTACTTAAAACATTTTTTGAAACCGATTACATAAATATTTTCAGATAAGTGTAACTCAAAATCCCTAAGTTAACATTGAGTAAACATTCAAAAGCACTTTTACACTGACAATTTAAATGCAAATCACTGTTTTATTAAGAAACAATATATATATATATATATATATATATATATATATATATATATATATATATATATATATATATACATATACATATACACATATACACATTATAGCAAATAACTCTTTTAAATAAAATATATACCTTAAAAACAGTGCTAGGGCCTTTTTAACCACAATAGTTTCAAAAGAAACAAACTTTGGCTCTAAAAGTTATTATGTGAAAGGCTCCTCCTCAAGTTAAAAGAGACTCTTCTATGAAATCAGTCTACCACGAGAGACACACCAGGTTCAGATGAAAGATCACTTACACATACAGGGTCCAATGTCTTCAAGCCTACCAAGGCATATGAAAATGAATAGGTACTGAATACATTTAACAAAACCAGCATAGACACATAATGTGCTTGTGTTGGCAAGAATTAAACACAATTTTCAGGAACAGTTCTGCGTATTAATTTAACACATAAAGACCCAATACATATAAAAGTATAAAACAACATCTACAAACAGTCCTTCAACTTGAAGCTGAACAGTAACAAATCTGTCAATGCAATACAGAACACAGATGTAAAGCAGCAGGATGTGAACAGGAGAACAGAGTGTGTGTGTGGTTTTTTTCTGAGAAAAATAATGTTGGCAGTTTGCATAGGGGCGGTACCCTTGCTCAAATCCACTGTTGTCAATAAAGACACCCCAATTTCACAAGGCGTGACCAGGACACTATGACTGCATCTTTAGTTTAAAGAACTTTAACTTTTGAACTCAGCCGAGAGCACAGCTTGCCAGGTGACTACGAACAACCAATCACAGCCGGAAGATATCTTGCCTGTCTTCCGTAAACACAAGTCTTCGGTAAAGAAGTTGTTTATTTTAGTGTGTGTGTGTGTGTGATTGTTAAAGTGCAACTTTGCACGTTGGTAGTATTACACTGCCAAAAGCTCATTTTTCAGGCTCAACACCCTGGGCTTCAAATTCTTCAAGTTCCCCTCATCAAGGCCCATCAACACTTTCTGGGTGAAGTCAAAAGTGTTGGCCAAGTCTTTTGGATAGCTCAGATGCAGGGCAAAGGTCAGTGCAAAAAGCAGGATGAATGCGTCAGCCAGTGTAGGGAGTTCGATAACTCTTGTTACCCTCAATGACAACAGCGATCCTCTCTGGGCAGAAGAGCGTGGTATCTGTTGACCTGGCACTGATCATGAGAAGTCCGACCGCGATGTCCTCTATGTCTGGATCATCAGACTGCTCCACCTGATGACAAGAACAGATAAACGTTACCCATTACCCCAAATTGCCTTGGCTATCTCAGAAATCTGTTTTCTGAAAAATACATCAGTGACATATCACATCAAATAACCTAATGTTTTGTGCATAACGTGGCTTTAACCCTTTAACTGCCAGACCAAGAAAAAAGCTATGGAAAAATTATTTGTTTGCATTTTTTTTTATCAAATGGGCCACAAATAAAAAAAAATGTTTTGACTGACCCCACAGTTTTGTTTTTATGAGCCTCTACCAACTGGTCGAGCTGGCCTTTTATGGTAAAAGTGCATTTTCAAGAATCATCATATACAGTACAGTATTTGTACGCATCAAACTCAAATAAAACACAAACTGAAATACATTTGTTTCTTTTATGGAAAATGAGCAATATATACAACCAGATATATTCATAAAAGATAATGCATTATAATTGTAAAAAAAAAAAAGTGTTTTTCATAATAAAAAAAATACTTGCTCATCTTACTGTAGATGCTGAATTGGCCTAACAGCAAATGTCTATATCCTGTGTTGGCCTAACTTGCTCATCTGTGAGCAACTTTGGGCTGAATGCCATGCATGAAAGGTGCTATATAAATTATTATCACTCTTTCACTCTGAGACTCATAAGGCAGTATTAGATTTAGTAATATTACCATGAATCTAGCCATTTATTTACCATATTTTATTGGAAAACATCTCTGAAACTCTGAAAAAGTCATATTGCTAGTTTACCATAAAAAGCCAATTCCACCGATTGGTTGAGCATATTTTCCAAAAAATAATTACACCCTTGTTAAAACTTTTTTTGTGCATCAAGTTATCTTTAATATGTTCAGTCAGTGCTCTGACACTAAAATATGTCAAAATTGATATGGTTACCTTACAAAAGTTGACCAAAAAGAGATTTCTTCAGCAGTGATTTTTAGCATTGCCAACTTTCTCAGTGGAAGCTAGCTGAAGGGCATTCTATTTGAGCCAAAGTGACATCTAGAGGTTGTTTTGTGCATAACACGTCAACCATATGGTAGAGCTGGCTGAATCAGATGGAGTTCAACTTCTTTTTTTAAACAAGATATCAAGACACAAAATGTGCTCTACCAAATGGTGGCGCTGGCAGCTAAAGGGTTAAGGAAACACCTATCAGCATTGCACAACATAATGTTACAGCCCCAGAAACTTCAGCCTCCAAAATAACCAATCAGTTGACATAAATGCTTTCTACAAAAAAAACATTTATAACCTTCATAAGGGTAGGATTTATTTTATCACTGTATTAGACTGTGTTACTATTCGCTAGTTGTACCTAATAAACTGGCAACTGAATATATATTTACAGTATAATCTCTCCCTACTACACATACAAAAATATGGGGAACACTAGAGATTCTTTTGTATTGAACACTGATGCTGCAGGAAAGAAAGCCCTCTCTTAATTGTATATTTTATTAAATCACGTGAGCCCATTTTTAACACTGAAACCTAAAGAGCTTTCAAATAAATCCTAAAGTAGTGAAGTAAAGGGAGATTATATTCAACATATCCATTGTGTACCTTACAATAATTACAATTCTTATGGCAATATTCAAATCTTGGAACTAGAACCTGAATGGGATGTGAGCAACACAAGAGATAATGTTTGAGTAATATAACCTCAGTGACAGAATCAAGCTTTGATGACACCAGGACAGTTCATACTTTTTCAAACTAAATCTATCATTTATTATAATGTTTTCACTATAAAAATTCAAATAATTGTCTTCCTGCGATAGAGCTCCTGAAACAATGTAACAAGATAAACTATATTTTTTGATGACCTGTCACATACATTCAAAACAGTTATTATGCTGACTTACATGCCACAGCCTCAGAAACGTGGAGTCATCTTCATGCAGATATGCAGGCAGAGCACGGAGGACAGCAGCACGTCGGACATGGACGTCACCTTGCTCCTTGAGTGTGAGAACATATCTTTGTTTTACTTTGGATGCTAAACAGTATAGCCACACAACAATTGATATCACAAGAAAGGGCTCTTCCATGACTGAAGAGATTACCATTTTGACAAAGATAATCCACTCTAGTATGAGAATAAAACACCAAGAGGCATAACCGACTCACCTGGAGGTCATAGGAGACGAATAGCTGAATCAGAACTTCAGCTACCTTCCCTTTGCTTGCCGCCTTCTTCCTGAACAGGCTCTGAAGACGGGGGGCATGTCTATCCAACTCCGCATAGAAGTGGTTCTTCAGGTTGAGGTTTGTTATCCTGTGAAACTCTGCACAAATCTGCCAAAATATAAAATGACTATTTAATTCACAGTACAATGTAGATGTGGACTGAAGGCAGCAGAGATAAACACAAACATAACATGCTAAAACTGAGTAAACATGTCAAAGTTATTAGTGACAAAGGCACACAAAATAATTATATAGTGGTAATAAATACAATATTTTCACCTGTGACTCCATTTTCAAGGCAGGCCAGCGTTCCAGGATCTCTCCAATAGGTAGCTCATCATTGATGATCTCATTGCGCCGCAGGGCAAAGGTAGTCTGCATTAACTTTTCAATCAAGGGAAGGTTTTTATCACTCCTCGTAACTTCATCTACGATTTGGAGTCTCAATCGCTCAAGGCTTGTACCATCTTCACCCAGTGGGAAATTAGGCAAGAAATTCACCTCTGCCCTCTTTGGTCTTTTGATGTTAGAGTCAGATTGAAGAAGCCATATATCTGCCAGTTGCTTCAGTTTCCTAAAGAGAAAAAACATTGAAGGTTAGCTGGGTTGCAAAGTTTTCACAAAATGATCTGAGAAACACTATTTTCGAACCTAAAATGGCAACACAGTCTCACGGCATTTCGTGTTATAGTCACGAAATTAATCTATTGATTCGTGTTCACCAACACGATTTCGCCATTTTTTTCGTGTCACACAGAACGATTTTAAAAGCAATGTAAATAATATCAAATTAGAAGGAAAAAGACATTTAAAAAAATACAGATTTCAGTATTCTGACACAGAACGATTTTAGAAGCAATGTATTTCTATTGGTAGTATGTTTCGTGCCTGCACCAAATAATAACAAATTAGAAGGAAAAAAAGATGACATAAAATACAGATTTCAGTATTCTGAGGCTCTGAGCCATTTCTTTTCCTCACTGACGGCAAAAAAACTCAGACATTATACAATTTAAAATAAAAGGGATAGGGTTAGGCTTAGGGTAAGATATTGAGTAAGAACATGTTTTTATGAACCACACAGCTTCCGGTCTTCCAAGACCCGACCGGACAAAAAGACGTGGTGCAGGCACGAAACATACTACCAGTAGAAATACATAGCATTTAAAATCGTGTTGGTGAACACGAATCAATAGATTAAATTAATTTCGTGACTAATATCACGAAATGCCGTGAGACTGGGTTGAAAATGGCGGCAGGACACTCGCTTTTCTTCTTTTTTGTTACCGCATGCATGTCTGTGCATGTTTTATTAGCTTGGAGGCATAGAGGATTTACGTTAATTTTATCCACTAACGTTTTAACATAACCGTGCATTCTGAATGTTTGTAAAAAGCAAGCTAACTTGAAACACTAGACTATTAATCTGTTAAACCGGGCAGCCACCGGTACAGAGGGCTTTTTGTTCACGAACTTTGTCTCAGGGCTTCTTAACATTTAAAAACCTATTAATGTGTCACCCCCACTTAACGAAACTCACCTAACTGACGATACGAACCATTTTTACCGAAACAAAACACAAGTCTCACAAGAAGCGTCTAAATTAGCCCTGGGCGAACAAATGCCTAACTCACGGTAGAAATACTTTATTACTTATCAGATTAAAGCTGAGATTCCACAGATTCTAGAAGTATTAGTATCATCACTGTGCAATCATTACCTTTGCTAAGTTACATGTAATTGAAAACGCTGGGGGGTATAAATTACCTTGTAAAATGAATAGTCTATTGTTTCAAGTTAGCTTGCTTTTACTAACATGCAGAACGCACGGTTATGGTACATTGTAGTGGATCAAATGAACGTAAATCCTCTATGCCTCTAAGTTAATAAAACATGCAGTAAAAAAAAAAGAAGAAAGAAAACGCGCGGCCTTCCGCCATTTTAGGTTCGAATTTTCCAGAGAACTTTTGCAACACAAACGTTCCACTTTGAGATATAACTTAAAACAATATAGAAATACTGTCTTACACGTAAGTTAAATCATTTTTCAAGTGAGGCAGATATTAAATGTAGGCTAGCTAACAAGAGCTCAAATCAAACTAACACACCATGCAACACAAAGTGCATTAGATGCAGAAATTAATAAAACATCATTTAAATACTGTGCAAAGGCAAGACGTAACTCACCAGAGTAGTGCGGCCAAAAAAAGGATCAAGATTCCGGCAGTGAGTGCAATCAGCAAGGTGGGGAAAGTATTCTTAAAAGTATGAGCGATTTCAACCGAGGCGAGGAGCTAATGGCGACTCTGGTGAAGGCATGGGTGAGAGAACGTCTACGCACGTCGGGGGCGGAGCACATATGTGATGACGTCAGACCAGCGTCAGACAGATTCAGTAAAAATGTTTGAGTACAATCACCAATATGACCCAAAGTGGTTGAACACTGTGTTACCTTTTATACTGACGGTATCTCGGCACCGAAACCGTAGTTTCGGATACACACCGGTGGTTTCTGACTTGGCTCGTTGTCAGCCGGTAACTAGCTGTCCAGATATTTCGAGGGGAAAAAGGATGAAGACGATGCGTTCGGGTGCCGTGGGAAGAACCTCCGTTTATTTACGTTCTTCAATTACATGGACACTGAATTGAATACATACAAACTAGACACTATACTCCTTTTCTGACCACTTTCTCTATACTTTCGTCTCTCTCTTCATACCTCCGCACTTCGCCTTGGCCATCACATTTTACACACACCGGACTTCCAAAAACCCACAACCCCTTGCGGCTGCTACTCTTAAAGTGACAGGCCAAGCCTGTAACACTACCCCCACTCTGGATGATGATAAAACAACCCTTAACATCACTCCAGCATGTAAACATTATAAAAGGAAAGCATGAAACATTAATGGCAACACATTCCCCACAATAAACCCCATTTCCCACAGTCCTTGAAGGCGTCTTCCTTGCTGTGGAAACAGCTTGAATCATGAGGCAATGTCCATAAAAATGTCCAGGCTATAAGGCTTGAGCTTGTCATGGTGGACAACTTTGACTTTGGCTCTGGGGCTCTTTTTGAGTCTATAGATCAGGTCATCCAACATGCCTACAATGAAGTAAGGGCCCTCGTAGGATGGCAGAAACTTTCGTACCTTGTTTTTAACCCTTTTGGTGCCTTTAATCAGGTGCCAGACTGCATCTCCCACTTTGTGTTGGGTTTGACAAATGTTTTTGTCATACTGTTTTTTAGCTCGCTCAACAGATTTCCCAAGAGCTTCTCGTGCCAGCTGGTGAGACAGCTCCAGACGTTCTCTCAGTTTCATGACATATTGAGGGGGGGTGTTAGTGTCGATATTGTCATTGTCAGGTGGCAAACCAGCGACCAGGTCGACTGGCTCAGTGACTTCTTTTCCAAAAAGCATCATATTTGGTGTCAATCCGGTGGAGCTGTGTCGAGTTGCTCTATAAGCCATGAGTGCATAAGGCATCATGAGATCCCAGTCCCAGTGACATCTGTCTGCAGTAGTAGCCAGGATTTTCTGCAGAGTGGCATTAAAGCGCTCTACCTGTCCATCAGACTGTGGGTGAAATGGGGTAGTTCGAGTCTTGTCAATCCCCAGCAGCTCACACATCCCCTGGAAAACAGCTGACTCGAAATTTGTGCCCTGGTCACTGTGCAAGCACTGGGGAGCTCCGTACCTACACACCCACTCAGAGGCGATCTTTTCTGCCACCGTGGATGCTTGCTGGTCTGGGATTGGATAGGCTTCTACCCACTTACTGAAGTAGTCTTGCACTACTAGTATGTAGCTATTGTGTCTCTCTGTTTCATTTAAAGGGCCCATCACATCAACTGCAATCCTCTCCATGGGGGCACCGACTCGCACCGTGCCCATAGCCGCTCGAGGAGTTTTCTTCGGGCGAGCTTTAGCAGCACAGCTGGGGCAGGTGCGGCACCAGAGTGTGACATCGTCCTTCATGTTATACCAGAAATATCTGGTTTGCAGGCGTGTGAGAGTTCTTTCTACTCCAAAATGGCCTCCCACAGGACCATCATGCATCTGCTCCATCATTGAACTGCGGTACATATGAGGCAGCACAATCTGGGGGTAAAACATTGTTCCTTCAGTGCTATAATATTTCCTCATTAGCACTCCATCTTTCTGGTTAAGTCTATTCCACTGTGCCCAGTATGATTTGGTAGCGGGGCTCAAGTGGGCTATGTCTGCATATGGCAGCCGGCCTCTCCCTTCATCCATCCACTTTTTTACTGGTGCAATGTCAGGGTCAGATTCCTGAGCCATTCTCAGCTGTTCTTGAGTCCACCCAGAGAATAAACTGGTGTTGGGAATATCACTCACCCAGTTGATGCTTGGATTTAGCAGGTCATAGTTGTTATTGTTGTCACTGCAGGCATCCTCTACCCCCACTGGAGGAAACTCTGGCTCAGCTACCCCCACTAGAGGTTGCTCTGTGGGAGTATATATGGCAACTTCAGCTGTACTGTCTGTCAGGTCACACTGGACCCCCTTATGCTGGTGTCGCTCGCTGTCATGCTCTGGCACTGTGCAGGGGCACGACTCCCTGCAGGGCCTCCTGGAAAGTGCGTCTGCATTTTGGTGGTGTCTCCCCGGTCGATGAACCACCTGAAAATCATACTCTGCCATCTTCTCTAGCCAGCGGGCCAGCTGTCCCTCTGGTTCTTTTAACCTGGTTAACCAGCGCAGGCTGCTGTGATCAGTCCGGAGAGTGAATGGTCTGCCAAGCAGGTATTGTCTGAAGTGACAGGCAAACTCCACGCCTGCCAGAAGTTCACGTCTGGTGGTGCAATAGTTTTGTTCTGTGGCTGACAACCTCCTGCTTCCATAGGCTAGCACCCTCTCCTCACCCCCCTGGATTTGGGAGAGGACTGCTCCGATTCCCCAGTCACTAGCATCGGTGTCGAGAAGCATCTCGCCGCTGTCAAGGGGGTAGCCTAGGACAGGAGCTGTTGACAGTCGTCCTTTCAGCTCTGTGAATGCCTCCTGGCATTCCTCTGTCCAATTAAATCGTGCATACTTTTTGGTCAGCTCGTGAAGAGGTTTAGCTATCGTAGCAAAGTTTTCCACAAAGCGTCTGTAATATGATGCCAGGCCCACAAACTGACGTACCTCAGAGATGTTACGAGGCGTAGGCCACTCTGCCACTTTCTTCACCTTCTCTGGATCAGTAGACACACCCTGGGCTGAGACAATGTGGCCAAGGTAACCCACCTTCTCCCGGAAAAGGCAGCACTTTGACGGTTTCAGCTTCAGGTTAGCTCCTCGTAGCCTGGCGAACACTTCACTGAGCCGGCTTAGCATTTCGGAACCGTCCCGTCCCAGGACGATGATGTCATCGAGATACACCAAGCAGGTCTCCCACTGCAATCCCACTAATACTCTGTCCATTAGCCTCTGAAACGTGGCCGGTGCATTGCACAGTCCAAAGGGCATGACGTTCCATTCAAATAGCCCCTTGCGAGTGCAGAAAGCTGCGGCTTTGCGGGCCCTTGGTGTCAATTCCACCTGCCAGTAGCCTGAAGTCAAGTCTAGTGTACTGAAGTACCTGGCATTGGAGAGTGTGTCCAGAGTGTCCTGAATACGTGGCAGGGGATAGGCATCTTTAATAGTCCTTTCGTTAAGGGGTCTGTAATCCACACATAATCGCGGGCTTTGGTCTTTCTTCCTCACCATGACAATAGGTGCAGCCCAGCTGCTGTTGCTGGGACGAGCTACACCAGACTCCAGGCTCTGCTGTACCTGCAGATCTGCAGCAATCTGTTTGTCTCTGGCCATTCTGCGTGGCGGCTGCTTCACAGGCTGCCCAGGAGTAGTCTGTATGTCGTGCTGCACTAAGCTGGTGCGGCCAAGGTCAGTGGGCCCGGTGGAGAAGACATCACCGAACCTCCGTAGCACGTGAGCTAGCCCGGCTCTGTCCTCCTCAGACAGGTGAGCACAGCTCTCTGCATACATGTCCTGTAGATGACTGGGCACAGATATAACAGGAAAGTCATTGGGGTCTGATGTTACTGGGGACTTGGTCGGATGGAGATCCACTTCTCCCAACACCTCCGCTGGCTGAAGAACTCCGACCACCACCCCTCTCTTCAGAGTAACAGATGCAGGACCAGGATTGTAAATCCGCATGGGAATGTTGGAGGAATGCCGGGTCTGTACAACAATGTGGGCTGCCAGGACGTGCTGTCTCTCAACAAAGCCTTTAGTGGGGGTCAGCATCATATCTTTGTTAACAGCAGAGCGGAGGCGGGCAGTACCAGGCACCACATACTCACACCCCGACTCCAATACTGTTGTGCGGGATACCCTGACGAGGTGCACTTCAGGCTGTCTGCTGGGTTTTGAGCGAGGCACTCTCTCACCGAAGAGGGTGATTTCCCTGCGACCATAGTCCAAGTGAGCATGTGACTGCAGCAGAAAAGGGTGCCCCAGGATAACCTCTGTATTTTCAGCTGTGTCTGCTATAATAAAGTTCACATTGGTTACCTTGCTTCCGGCTTGAACTGGCAGGTTGACTTCCCCTCGGACAGCGATGCCCTCGGGACCGATGCCTTGTAATACTTGTACGATGGATGGCTGGATTTGAGGCCTCGATTCAACAGGAATGGCGTTGAAGTGGCGGAGGGGGAGTACATTCCTCCGAGCGCCAGAGTCGAGCAGAGCACACAGTTCATGTCCCTGTATCAGTATCCGGATACTCATGTCATCATCAGAGCCTTTATTGCATGTGACCACCGTACCTGAGTCAGGAGCTGGAGTGTTATTAGGTGCATGCTGTTTGCGTTTTCGGGAAGAGGGACAGTTCCTTTGTATGTGCCCCACACCAGAGCAGTTGTGGCAGATGACTTCTCTAGAGTTCATTTGTACAGGTTTAGCTCTGTTAGGCGACCACTGCTGGTTAAACCTCTGTGCTTTACTCTGGGTGCTAGCGGGCCCACTCTTCAGCCACCCCGAAAGCCTCCATACAGGCGGAAACATTAGCATTTTCGTGCACCATAGCTGCCCTGGGTCTCCGCTCTGCAGCATTGCGATAACCAGACTGCATTAGCTGTGTGACGGCTCTGGCAGCCCGTCTGGTGGCTTCATACCTGTGGGCTATCTCGTAGGCTCTAGCCAAGGTGCGCGGCTTGTCCTCCAGTAGTCTTTGGATCACTTCTGCATCGGCAAGGGCGTTGGTGAAAATCTCCACACTGATGACGTCCTGCTCCGGCTCATTACGGTCAGCATACACAATTGACACTTTTTCATAGATGTCGTCTCTTAACAGGTGCAGGGCCTCCCCCGGTCCTCTGACTCTCTGTCTCAGTTCAATGCCTATGGCAGCAGCATGTTCTGAACACGGTCCGTAGGCCGCCTCAATCTCACTCACCATCCGCTGATAACTCCAGCGAGTAGATCTGGGGTTCTTGTGGATGATGGCAGCCGCGGGTCCAGTCAAGCTGAATCTGAGATGCACAGCCATAGTCCTCTCTGACCAGTGGTTAGCCTCAGCACATCCTTTAAAATGGAAGAGGAAGTCTCTCCACGAGCCAGCCCCATCAAACTGGCTTGGGCGTAATGTTGGTATTCTCTCTCTGTGTCCACGGTGTTCATCTTCATCACTTGTGTCCATATAGTCCTCTCTGTGTGCTGCACGAGCTGCAGAGCTGCGTGGTTCAGACCAAGCTCTCCTCATGTTAGGCTGATCGCACTCACACTGGCCAGGTGCGGTCCCACAGTGCACAGCTGAGCATGTGTGAGCTTGTACTTTACAAGGCAGTGTGGCAGGCTGCTGCATACAGGGTGTTAATGGTGACACTGGCGGCTGAAGGCACTGTGAATGAGCTGAGTAACTTGGGATGGTCGGCATAGAGTGGCTATAGTCCATGGAGGTGAAAGGATTAGCTGGTTTAGCTGAAGTTGATACCATGCTCATTAAACGGTCACATTTTGGTGGAAAGGGGGTGAGAAACTCACTATTTGGCTGTGCTTGCTCCTTTGTCGGCATGATGAAAGGGTTAGTTGGCGCCAGTGATGCTTCCAGCGGCGTGGCGTAGCTTGCGGCTCCGGCTAGCGTTAGCTCCATGCTAGTCAGAAAGGGGTTGGTGCAGTCCCCATACCCAGTATAATCCATAATTGTCTGGTCAAACATGTCCACCTGACTTTGAACAGCCTCATCAATATTCACCAAGAATGGATTAGAGCTTTTCCGTGGGCTTTTTCCGTTAGCTGCATCAGCTTGTCTCAGTCTGTGATTAGCATTAGCGTTAGCTCCGAACGCTGCCATTAAATCCACTCCACTCTTCTCCCCCGTAGAAAAAAAAAAATCTCGGACGAGCCCCCAATGTTACCTTTTATACTGACGGTATCTCGGCACCGAAACCGTAGTTTCGGATACACACCGGTGGTTTCTGACTTGGCTCGTTGTCAGCCGGTAACTAGCTGTCCAGATATTTCGAGGGGAAAAAGGATGAAGACGATGCGTTCGGGTGCCGTGGGAAGAACCTCCGTTTATTTACGTTCTTCAATTACATGGACACTGAATTGAATACATACAAACTAGACACTATACTCCTTTTCTGACCACTTTCTCTATACTTTCGTCTCTCTCTTCATACCTCCGCACTTCGCCTTGGCCATCACATTTTACACACACCGGACTTCCAAAAACCCACAACCCCTTGCGGCTGCTACTCTTAAAGTGACAGGCCAAGCCTGTAACAACTGTATACACAATATTAAAAATCAGTTCATAGTCATCAAAACATTAGCGGTGAATTAACTTTTTTAAGGGTTTGAGTTAAAACAACCCATTTTCTTTCAGAAGCTTGTAATGTTCGGTCTTACAGTGCAGAAGGGGAGGGACTTCGCCTCTCTATTAAGAAATATAACACTGTTCTCTATAGCTGCGTTCACACCGGAGGCGATGCGATGTTTGAGGCGATTGAAGGGGGCCGCGACAAACGCTCAAGTTCAATTTTTTCAACTCAAGCGTCATATTCGCGTGACGCGATCTCGCGGTAGCCAATCAGCGGTGAGGATCTCAGCCTGCCGTCACTGATGTTCAACCAGAAAACATCAGCCGTTAGCTGTTAGCAGTTAGCACACAGAGCTCACAGCTCCTCATATCTGTTCAGAAACTGGACAAAAGTTAAATAAGTACAAACCACAGACTGTCTGTGTCATGGCGAATACAGTCGCTGCTTTATTCCTGTCTGTAGGCCGTTGTTGTGAGTGTGGACGGAGCATATACAACGTTAGCTTAGCCTGGTCGATCCGATCTTCATTCAGAAAACAAGCATTTTAAAAGGTTTTTTGCCTGCCGTCTGTCTGCAGACTTGTCAAAGCATTAATTCATGGTTTTTACTAACCCGTATCAGTATGTTATTACTTCGGCATCATTTTGAAACGTGTATTATAATTAAATCACGGTAAAATATGTTAATTGTGATGTAGTTGTAGCCCCCGAGCCAGCGCGTCTTGTTTGAATGGTGCTAGTAAACACAGCTGACAGTCCAAAGTGGACTATGGCAAAGAAAAGCACAATAGCTGCAAAACTACACTGATAAAACAAATGAGAACATATTGTATATCAAGGCAAATATTATTTGAACCAGCTCATGGTTTGAAATGTCAAACATTGAAAGGCAAAAGTATTATTAAAACCATGTACTACATCAACACCTTGGTCCCATCATATACTCTGGGAAGAGAATATCTACTGTGCTTGAAAACTGGATCACATCATCATGTGAGGTTGACTTTGTGACCTGGAGAACATTTCAGCTGCAACATTAGCTCGTTGATAAGCTTGGGATATGAGATATTTTTGTAGCCAGTCGTGGTAAAGGCATTTGTGCTATTGTACATGCATGCATTATTTGACCCAACATTTCTACAGGCATGGCAGAATATGGCACTATTTTCACATGAATATTCTAGCCATAGTCTATTTTTATACCACGAGCTACAAAATGACGCCTTCCCCCACTGTACAGGCGGGTACTTGTTTAGATATACCTGGGCAGGCTCTGTTTTGCCGAGGTCCCCTGGCACCCGCGGGCCTCCGAGGGGTGGCGTTGTTTCGGGCGACGAAGACTGCTGCTCCGGGGGCGGCGAGTCGGGCGGTAGTAACCTAGTGTCCACGACGGAGGGTTACGTGATGTCCCCATCCGACCTTTTGCTATTGTCTGCAGTAGATGCAGTGTTGCTGGCATTTAGTGATGGTTGCTTTAACCATTTTCGTATATCCGTGATCATCCACAGATGTGTGTCCCTGCTGTGGAAGCACTTTGGAAATTATGCTCGCACAGCGGCGCAGGTCACGCGCACCTGACACAATTTGTTTTATATTGTATAATATTTTTCGATCCCTTCTCTTTTTTGAATAGAGGGTGCATAACATTCAACTGAGGGAGCAATGCATGCCTATGCACCCCCGTAGAACCGGGCCTGGCTCAGTACTTTAACTTCCTGTGTTTTTGGGATCAATAAAGTATTTTTTATTGATGTTTACATTTCTTAATATGATTTGAACAGAACTGTGTTGCCAGGCAACAGCACGGTAAGTACATTTAGCTAAACAGCAGCTCATTCATAGAGATGGAGGACAACAGAGAGCAGCTGTTGGTCAGTTTTTCAGACGTTCCTTCAGATGTTCCTTCAGATGTTCCTTCAGACGTTCCTTCACATGAGGAGAAGAGAGTTTTAACCTATGAGAAGCTGAACAGGAAATATTCAAAGCTCCTAGAGGAGAACCAGGATCTCACAGAACAGAAGGAACATTGTGAGGAAGCAAAGGTTTATATGGAGATTCAGCGGAACGTCTTGAGGGATGACTTGGAGAACCTGAACCTGAGATATGGAAATCTCCTCAAGACGCAGATGAAGGCCGAAGCAGAGATGGACATCTTGAGAAAGCAGAACCAGGATCTGAGAGAACTGTGTGCTGACGACAATAATGTGGACATCGTCACTTTGTTGAGAATCAACAGAAAGCTCCATGTGGAGAAAGAGGAGAAGGATCTGGAGAACGCCCGCCTGCGAGAGGAGAACCGGACGCTGAAGCTACGATGTGGGGTGGAGGAGGAGGAGGGGGAGGAGGAGGAAGAGGTGGGGGCTGTGCAGGTGGAGGTGGTGGAGGAGGAGGCTGTGCAGGTGGAGGAGCCGACGAGCACACCGCGGCGGTTGAATTGGTTCAACGCCTTCTTCAACCGCCGCCGTCAGAACATCCCCGAGTACATAGTCTTCTTGACTTACTTAAAAAGTGAAGAAGACTCAGCAGCTCTGATATCAGCTGATCACTGAGAACCAATAGATTTAGACATCAAGCCCAGATACCATCAGAAAGAGCTGCAAGGTAAAGAGGGGAAATAATCTAAATAAAGCTTAAATATAAACAGATATAACATGTTTTATGGATGTTTAATAATAGGTTGTTGCAGTTACAATTTAAACAATCATTGTACAAAACAGAAAATAGTTCTGGTATTTCAACAACAAAGTTCTGATATTATGAGATTTCTATGGAGCCTGGTATCTTTAAAAAAAAGCATAGATAACAACAAGGTCAAGAGGGGAAATATTCTAAATAAAGTTTAAATATAAACGTGTTTTATGTGACTGCAGCTCGTCCACAGGAGTCATATAACTTAGCTGCTGTTTTCTGCTAATATCCCTCACTTCTAAAAACCAGAACTGTGCATTTTAAATGTGGAAATGTTCATTATGTCTCTGATTAAACTACAGGATGTTTCCCATGTTCCTCATGGTGCTCAGAGCTTTGTGCAGCGGGGTCTCCAGGAGGGTCTTCTTCCACTCCGGAAAATCAGGAAGAGCCTTATCTGCAGAAAACACAAATATATAAATGCATAATAATCACATTTATAAAGGAGGGAATATTCTACATACAGCGTGTCATCTCTGTTTGTCTCCAGTCATACATTTAGTATTTTATTATTGCACGAGTAAGAGTGCTCTAATGCTAAATATATAAAAGTATAATAGACATTTTTCTGGATTAATTTAAATGATTTTGTTGGTTAAAGAATCCTGCAGATATATCACATTTCCTAGGATTTAGAAAAGAAAAGGCTCGACAAAAACTACTAATATTATCAAAACTAATGCCAATAGATTTTGCATCAATGCACTAACTCAGGGGTTTTCAAAGTATGGGAAGGTGAGCCTCCCCTCAGAGAACATAAGAACAGCCGCGCCGGGGCAGGGGCATTCAATTGCATTTCAAAGAGGTCCAGTGAGAGAACATGTCATTAAATGCTCTGTTTTCGCTGTCTACCTCTCTCTTTTTTGAGCACGCCATTTGAAATTACTCCGACTGTTTCTCTCTTCTTGTCTCGTCTCTGTGTGTTTGAATTAGGGCTGCACGATTTTGGGAAAAAATCTAATTGCGATCTTTCTGACAAATATTGCGATTGCGATTCGATTTGCGATATTTGTTTTTAAGCGACCCAACGGAAGTTTATTGTAAAATGCGGCCATATCTCCGGCTAGGAAGGTCGCATCAACGTGCTCCCGTCTCTAGCACCCCCGCAGCCCGAGCTACGAGTGAAAGAACTAAACTTACATGAAACTTCCGTTGGGTTGCTTTAAAGTCAAGCTTCAGTTTCAGATTCACCCTGTAATAGAAACATGTGATGGAGCATTACTAACCTGACTCAGAAACCATCTAGGAAAGCTCCATTGGAAGCCATTTGGAAAAGGCAGGCACTTTCAAAAACACTTGGCAGGTGATTGGATCAATCTGTCTATCACCTACTATCATGGGCCACTTCTGATTGGTTAACAATGGCTGGTACATGTGGAGCACAGCACTTCTGATTGGTGTGGATGACTGACACACAAGAACAAAAAAAACGATTTGATAATTGAATCATTTAAAATCGCGATTTCGATTTAAAATCGATTAATCGTTCAGCCCTAGTTTGAATCTAATTCCGTCTAACAGTACAGAAAGCGGCGAGATGCATTTCCTTAGGAATCGACAAGCAGAACCAAAACTAACATTTATGGGCGAAAAACGTCACTTGTCCGTCGGACACGTCAATGGAAAGATGTATTTGTCCGATATTATAAATAACACGTCCCGGACGATCGGACGTGTGCTTTTTCGCACACTGAGCCGCTCGCATAAAGTTAGCTAGATTTCACTGTTTCTCGTTATTTTTTTCTCAGGCTGCGCCTCCCCTGAAGCTCTCTGGCGCCCCCTAAGGGAGGCTCGCCTCACACTTTGAAAACCGCTGCACTAACTGATTAACTCACAAATTGGGTCTTTAATGGACATTATTACGATATAAATCCTGCACATGTTGTACATTTACACTCCACACAACCTATATTTAAATCTGCACAGCTCTCCACGTTGAATTTATAGCATGTCATATTTTATTTTACTGTTCTCAATTTATAACATATTTATATTTTGAAATATTGTCTTTATTTTCCAATTTGGTATAATAGTCTTAAAAGTAGTTTTTAAAATATAATTTATTTTTGCTCAGAACATTTTTGAGAAAAGTGAAAATTCTGAGAAAGTGAAAATTCTGAGTCTTTAAAGTAGTTAAATATTACAATGTTTTGCTCACACCAAGCAAATTCCTCCTATGTGTAAACCTGCTTTTGTACTTTAACTCTGGTTCTGATCATTATGGGAACGTTCAGTTCCCATAATGATCATATTCGTAGTAAAGTACCGTCACACTGGAAGGAGACGCGTGTTGGGAGACTCCGGCTGGTGTCGCAGTAATGGAGCGAGCAGAGAACGACCTTCTTCTCCACAGGAAGCTCGAACATCAGGACCATTAACGAACACAGGACGATTAACGAACACAGGACGTTACTCTCCATCACCTTCACAGTCTCATGAAGCCTCTGAACAACAAACGGGAGGGGGAGAGAGAGAGAGAGAGAGAGAGAGAGACTGAGAGAGGGAGGAGGAGAGAGAGAGAGAATGAGGAGAGAGAGAGAGGGAGAGGAGACGAGAGAGAGAGATGAGAGAGACCGAGAGAGACAGAGACAGAGAGAGAGAGAGAGAGAGAGAGAGAGAGAGAGAGAGAGAGAGAGAGAGAGAGAGAGATTAAACTAACTGAACACAGTTACTCTCCATCACCTCCACAGACAATACCCTGCGTTTTAAAACTTTTAGGTGTGAGACCTTGAGGAGCTGCAGCTGCCTCTTCCTCGCTGTGAAGGCGTTCAGTTGGCGGCTCAGGGGGTCCAGCAGCGTCCGGATGTCGGTTTGAATCCGGCTCTGCTCGATGAGGAGGGTCAGCGGGATGAAGGGCGGGACGTCGTGACGGACGAGTCTCAGTGCCGGCTTCACGTCAAACTCCAGACTGAACGTCTCCAAATAAACGCCTTCAAACGCCGTCGCTATCGAGACACAAAGTCCTTTTCCCCGACGAGTCTTTGTGAAGTCGTACCCACCTGAGAGGCAAAAAGAGAGGGGTTTCAGTATAGAGAACATCTCAAATAATAATAAACTTTATTTATATAGCACCTTTCATGCTTAACGCAGTCCAAAAGAAAATCTAAATCCCCCCAAAAATGTAAATCTAAAACACAGTTTGGGGCCATAAATATTTAATAATAATAAAAGAGTACCGATGGTGTGAGCGTTCAGAAGGTCTTTCTGAGTGTGCCGAGCCATCAGTCGCAAAACATCTGAGTTCTCAGAGTCTTCCTCCATTTCTTCCTCATCTTCTTCATCGTCATCATGCCGTTTGTCCAGAGACGCCCTCAGAGTCAGGAGATCCTGAACATCAGCAGGAGAGGACTCTTTAAAGTAGAGACACTACATACTGATATACACCTGAACATCAGCAGGAGAGGACTCTTTAAAGTAGAGACACTACATACTGATATACACCTGAACATCAGCAGGAGAGGACTCTTTAAAGTAGAGACACTACATACTGATATACACCTGAACATCAGCAGGAGAGGACTCTTTAAAGTAGAGACACTACATACTGATATACACCTGAACATCAGCAGGAGAGGACTCTTTAAAGTAGAGACACTACATACTGATATACACCTGAACATCAGCAGGAGAGGACTCTTTAAAGTAGAGACACTACATACTGATATACACCTGAACATCAGCAGGAGAGGACTCTTTAAAGTAGAGACACTACATACTGATATACACCTGAACATCAGCAGGAGAGGACTCTTTAAAGTAGAGACACTACATACTGATATACACCTGAACATCAGCAGGAGAGGACTCTTTAAAGTAGAGACACTACATACTGATATACACCTGAACATCAGCAGGAGAGGACTCTTCAAAGTAGAGACACTACATACTGATATACACCTGAACATCAGCAGGAGAGGACTCTTTAAAGTAGAGACACTACATACTGATATACACCTGAACATCAGCAGGAGAGGACTCTTTAAAGTAGAGACACTACATACTGAAATACACCTGAACATCAGCAGGAGAGGACTCTTTAAAGTAGAGACACTACATACTGAAATACACCTGAACATCAGCAGGAGAGGACTCTTTAAAGTAGAGACACTACATACTGAAATACACCTGAACATCAGCAGGAGAGGACTCTTTAAAGTAGAGACACTACATACTGATATACACCTGAACATCAGCAGGAGAGGACTCTTTAAAGTAGAGACACTACATACTGATATACACCTGAACATCAGCAGGAGAGGACTCTTTAAAGTAGAGACACTACATACTGATATACACCTGAACATCAGCAGGAGAGGACTCTTTAAAGTAGAGACACTACATACTGATATACACCTGAACATCAGCAGGAGAGGACTCTTTAAAGTAGAGACACTACATACTGATATACACCTGAACATCAGCAGGAGAGGACTCTTTAAAGTAGAGATATTACATACTGATATACACCTGAACATCAGCAGGAGAGGACTCTTTAAAGTAGATACACTACATACTGATATACACCTGAACATCAGCAGGAGAGGACTCTTTAAAGTAGAGACACTACATACTGATATACACCTGAACATCAGCAGGAGAGGACTCTTTAAAGTAGAGATATTACATACTGATATACACCTGAACATCAGCAGGAGAGGACTCTTTAAAGTAGATACACTACATACTGATATACACCTGAACATCAGCAGGAGAGGACTCTTTAAAGTAGAGACACTACATACTGATATACACCTGAACATCAGCAGGAGAGGACTCTTTAAAGTAGAGATATTACATACTGATATACACCTGAACATCAGCAGGAGAGGACTCTTTAAAGTAGAGACACTACATACTGATATACACCTGAACATCAGCAGGAGAGGACTCTTTAAAGTAGAGACACTACATACTGATATACACCTGAACATCAGCAGGAGAGGACTCTTTAAAGTAGAGACACTACATACTGATATACACCTGAGCATCAGCAGGAGAGGACTCTTTAAAGTAGAGACACTACATACTGATATACACCTGAACATCAGCAGGAGAGGACTCTTTAAAGTAGAGACACTACATACTGATATACTCCTGAACATCAGCAGGAGAGGACTCTTTAAAGTAGAGACACTACATACTGATATACACCTGAACATCAGCAGGAGAGGACTCTTTAAAGTAGAGACACTACATACTGATATACACCTGAACATCAGCAGGAGAGGACTCTTTAAAGTAGAGATATTACATACTGATATACACCTGAACATCAGCAGGAGAGGACTCTTTAAAGTAGAGACACTACATACTGATATACACCTGAACATCAGCAGGAGAGGACTCTTTAAAGTAGAGACACTACATACTGATATACACCTGAACATCAGCAGGAGAGGACTCTTTAAAGTAGAGATATTACATACTGATATACACCTGAACATCAGCAGGAGAGGACTCTTTAAAGTAGATACACTACATACTGATATACACCTGAACATCAGCAGGAGAGGACTCTTTGAAAGATGTAAAGTCATATATGTTGTGTGTGTCTGTATCTCTGCTTCGAGCTGCTCTTTCTGTCTCCTCAGAGCAGCAGTCTTCTCCTGAAGCTCCTTCACTCGACTCGGTTGCTGTCGCTGAGTTGTCCGACTCCTCACCTGAACCTCCAGCAGACTCAGGTGACTCAGAATACCTGAGGGGGAACAAACAGAAACCCTACCATTAGATAAAAGTAGAAGTACTCAGATCTTGTACTTGAGTAAAAGTAGAAGTACTCAGATATTGTACTTGAGTAAAAGTAGAAGTACTCAGATCTACTTGAGTAAAAGTAGAAGTACTCAGATCTTGTACTTCAGTAAAAGTAGAAGTACTCAGATCTTGTACTTGAGTAAAAGTACCAGGGTGTAGGAATACTCTGTTTCAGTAAAAGTCCTGCATTCAAAATGTTCCTCAAGTAAAAGTATAAAAGTATTCTCATCAAAATATAGTTGAAGTAGCGACAGTAAAAGTAGTCATTGTGCAGATTGGTCCATTTCAGAATAATATATATGATATGTTTTATAATGATTGATCATGAAAGTGTTCTCAAAGCTGGTAAAGGTGCAGCTCGTTTGAACGACTTTGTATACTGCAGGGTAGCTTGTGAATTTACTCCAGGTGGAACTAAAGTCTGATTTAACACTTGATTATATTTCACATCATTCATCCACATCTGTGAAGGAACTAAAGGTATTAAATACATGTAGTGGAGTAAAAGTACACAGTTTACCTCTGAACTGTAGAGTAGTAGAAGTACAAAGTAGCATAAAATGCGACTGGTTTTACATCAATTTAAACAATTACATTTAACCACTCAAACTTCACACAATAGCCAAGATTTTCCTCATAACTTTGAGTTTGTATCTTGTAAACATACCCCTTAAATTACAGAGATGATGCACGTTGTTTTTTGGAAATGTGTGACTGGTTTTACGTACATTTTAAACAATTACATTTAAGAGAATAACCCATTTCTTTCTGTTAATTTGTGACTTCTTTTCATAAATGAAACACTAACATCAGCAGGAGAGGACTGTAAGTAACTAAAGGTATTAAATAACTGTAGTGGAGTAGAAGTAAACATTAGCATAACATGTAAATATTCAAGTTAAGTATAAGTACCTCAAAAGTACATGAGTAAATGTACTTAGTTACTTTACACCACTGGGTTTCTCTGACATTAAGTACTCGGTGATAATAGGCACAATATAATCCCGATTAGTGTTTTTTATAGTCAAAATAATCCGATCATTGTGCTTTTTAAAATGTATTATTATAATATGAGTTGTGTACTTTCAGGCAATATTCCCAATAATGACAATATCAACACCACATTCATACCTGCCAACCCTACCGATTTGGGCGGTAGTCTACCGCTTTTGACATGTTTCTACCGCCTACCGATTTAGCTGACTCTCCCTACCGATTTTCAATCTTCCCAAACTATAACAAATAAAAATGACACTACATAGACACTGGACTCGACTTTTGGCGGACACCGTTTGCAGCGTGTCTGTGATCCCATCATACAAACAGTCCTCTGTGTTTCAGTCGATCGCGAGATGTGTCTAAAAATAGAACAACAATATTCTGTTTTATCGTTAATGTCCTATAACATAATCTTCCTGTGCCAGAATAATGCACTTGAACGCATCAAAGCTTTGTGATTGGCGTGACCCCATGTATCGGGGCGTGGCTGGTGGGCAGTGGGCAATAGTTTGCTGTGCAGTCCGCACACACAAGACCACAATTATGGCAAAAGCAAAAGAGCCCCAAATATATAATTTTCACTCCGAGTGGGAGGATGATTATTTTTGTATCTATTCCAATTCAAAGTCCATCTGTCTCATCTGCAATGCGAGCGTGGCTTTATCGAAGAAGGGTAATTTAGGAGCGGCATTTCAAAACAGTGCACAAACGCTACGAGACGGAATTCCCTCCTAATTCTGCCCTACGCTCCCAAAAGGTGAGGGACCTGAAAGGACAGCTGAATGCACAGCAGTCCATTTTCACCAGGCCCAACAACAAGAGCAAGGCTGCTACCATAGCATCTTATCGTGTCAGTCACGTTCTTGCGAAACACATGAAGTCTGTCAAAGACGGCGAAGTTGTGAAAGAAGCATTCCTGGAGGCTGCCGACGCGCTTTTTGGAGACAGTAAAAATAACAGTAGCATTTCAACAGGCATTTAATAAAAACTCAAGTTAGATACCGTTATTAATCAGCTGTACGTTTTAGTTTGTTTGAACTTATTCATTATAATGATTGTACAAAATGGTATAAGAATGCAAACTTTAAGATCTGTTCTGTTTAAATTGATTATAGTCTATTATCAATTCAGGTTAAGAAACTAGTGTTGCTTGCATCCTATTTTAAAGGCATTTATTTTTATACTCTACTAAAATGCAACAAAAAGGGTTTGATTCTATTAATTTTGTCTTTTTTATTGCACTTTGGCAGCAGATTCCTGTGTAGCTTCAGATCTGAGTTGTCTTATTAGTAAAACTAATTTATACTTTTGTAGCAACACTATTTTTATATAATGGCAAAGAAAGGGTTCAGAGTCTTTTCTTTTTCTCCTGTGTCATATGTGGCAGCACTGTTAAATGTTTCTTGAAAACATTACCCACTGTAGTTTGTGACGTGTGAATAAACTCCAACTCTGTATCAACAACACTGTTGTGTAACTTCAGTTAAATACTTGTATGTGTGTAGATTAGAAAGAGGTAAGATAAAGGATCTGCAGTATTTTATGAAGTATTAATCGTACAAAGGTCAGTTTTATACAAGTAGAAGTGTGTATTTACCTGGTTGTAGGCTGTCAGTAATGGCTACACCTCTCTATTTGGACTGGTAGATCTCGGCAGACTGGCCACTTTAAAAGTAGCTCTCGGTTCAAAAAAGGTTGGGCACCCCTGATCTACAATGTCAAGGTTCAAGGTTCTTTATTGTCAAACTAACATAGCTACAGAGTAATTATGTTGTTGAAAATCTTATGTCACAGGCTTCTCCAACAATGCAACTGAAAGAGGACCAGAAACACATTAAAAATATAATAAAATGTGGAGACTTTGGGATATTTATCTCCCATTCTTTTACTTTTCTGGCATTTTACAGACCAAACATGTCGTTGATGTCACTGTTTACCAAACTACCACTTTTTCTGAAAAATGCATAAAATGATGCAATATATGTTAAATACATGGTTTATACATGTAATTACTGTGGTTCCATTTCTTCTGATTACCTAATTTGGGCGTGCACATTTGCCGCGCGCAAACCTACCTCTTTTGGATTTGGAAAGGTTGGCATGTATGCACATTAGGACATAATACATGTATAGATAGCTGGGCTGTAAGGATCATTAAACAACATAGAAAGAACATGACAGGAAGGTTAACTCTCACAAAACCGAAATAAATAAATGATATTTAAACTCAAAGACTTGTAGGGACAAGTTTAGCTTCAGTTAGCATTAAAGCTAACGAAGCATCACAACAAACTATAACAGTTAGCTTAGCAGCCAGCTAACTATCCGTACTGACACACACACTCTCCTTTACCTTTAGTAGAAGCTCCCTCCATGTTCCTCACGTGTTTTCCTTTATTTTCGGTCTGTTTTAGAGTTAAATAAAGTCACCGCTCAGATGTAAATATTAGCTTCCTCGAGTTTCAAAATAGAACTCCTTTCTTGTTCTTCGGGTTCCCGGCGGTTAGGAGTGTAATGGCGCATCGCCGCCACCTGTCGGCTCCAGAGGGAATATAATAATGATATAATTATTAAATTAATATAAATAAAATAACACCTCAAATCCTGTAAAACAACATGAACATTTTCTACTTTTTTAATGCTCTTTTATTTCTATTTGAGATGTTTACATTTTGGATTGTTTATTTCTAGTCTTTTAATTTCTCTAATGTGCAACGCCATGTATTTTTATGCTGCTGCAATGCAAACATTTCCCAGATTGGGATCAATAAAGTACTTCTTATCTTATCTTATCTTATCCTATTTTTATCTTAAACCCCCCAATAGAGAGGCGAAGTCCCGCCCATCTACTTCCACTCCATGGGACCTTATTTCGGAAAAATTATGTATTGAAGTCAATGGGGAGAGAAAACGTATCTTTCGATCCCGTTTGAATTGTGTCGTGAATTACACATATGATGTTTGTCAATCTTAAAAATAATTTCCATGTCAAAAAAGTCAGAGTTTGTCGTAAAACTGTTGAAATATAAGACTATGAAAAATATGCAACTAGAAAAACTACAAATCCCAGAGTCGCGTAAGTGATGTCATAGTTGTTTTCCTCCACTAAATATAAGAGATAGCTAAGATAACTTTAACAATATGCCTGTGTGCTTTGTACCAGGCTGTAATCATACCAGCAATGGGTCTTACTCGTTCTTTCGCTTCCCGTCTGATGAAAGGACCAGAGTGGCTGGATCAAGTTAGCTAGTAGCAAGCACGTTAGTTAGCATTACAGCCGGCTTAGCCTTGTCATTTATATTAGCCTTAACATGAAGTAACACCAAAGTGTTAAACAGTAGAGTAGTAGTCATATTTCGTGAACCCTTTGAAGAGTACTGTCACACCGGTGTGATCATTCTATAATACACCTTTAAGCCCGGATGCCCCCGAGGGAGACATGCTAACGCTACATTAGCATCGGTGATCTTTTCTACTTCATGCTATCTGCACAAATGGTTAACATTGAACATTAAAAAGATCCGGCAGTTCAGGGAGAATCGAAGGAAGGCAGGCAGGCAGGCAGCTTTGCATGACATTCTTCTGGACGTGTTTCATTGTGGTGATAGTGAGGGTAGTCAATCCCTTGTTTGGCAAGCCAGTAGTGACGGCCATCTTGGTGACGTGGGTTGTTATGCGAGACCAGAGATGTAGTTCATTGAGCGGTTTCACACAAAAAATGTGTTACTTCACAGTTTTACGGCAAAATATTTTTTTTTAAATTGACAAACATAATATGTGTAATTCGTGGCACAATTCAAACGGGATCGAAAGATAATCTTTCTCTCTCCATTGACTTCAATACATCATTTTTCCGAAATAAGGTCTCATGGAGGTCCACCAGAAGGGGAGGGACTTCGCCTCTCTATTAAGAAATATAACACTGTTCTCTATAGCTGCGTTCACACCGGAGGCGATGCGATGTTTGAGGCGATTGAAGGGGGCCGCGACAAACGCTCAAGTTCAATTTTTTCAACTCAAGCGTCATATTCGCGTGACGCGATCTCGCGGTAGCCAATCAGCGGTGAGGATCTCAGCCTGCCGTCACTGACGTTCAACCAGAAAACATCAGCCGTTAGCTGTTAGCAGTTAGCACACAGAGCTCACAGCTCCTCATATCTGTTCAGAAACTGGACAAAAGTTAAATAAGTACAAACCACAGACTGTCTGTGTCATGGCGAATACAGTCGCTGCTTTATTTCTGTCTGTAGGCCGTTGTTGTGAGTGTGGACGGAGCATATACAACGTTAGCTTAGCCTGGTCGATCCGATCTTCATTCAGAAAACAAGCATTTTAAAAGGTTTTTTTGCCTGCCGTCTGTCTGCAGACTTGTCAAAGCATTAATTCATGGTTTTTACTAACCCGTATCAGTATGTTATTACTTCGGCATCATTTTGAAACGTGTATTATAATTAAATCACGGTAAAATATGTTAATTGTGTTGTAGTTGTAGCCCCCGAGCCAGCGCGTCTTGTTTGAATGGTGCTAGTAAACACAGCTGACAGTCCAAAGTGGACTATGGCAAAGAAAAGCACAATAGCTGCAAAATTACACTGATAAAACAAATGAGAACATATTGTATATCAAGGCAAATATTATTTGAACCAGCTCATGGTTTGAAATGTCAAACATTGAAAGGCAAAAGTATTATTAAAACCATGTACTACATCATCACCTTGGTCCCATCATATACTCTGGGAAGAGAATATCTACTGTGCTTGAAAACTGGATCACATCATCATGTGAGGTTGACTTTGTGACCTGGAGAACATTTCAGCTGCAACATTAGCTCGTTGATAAGCTTGGGATATGAGATATTTTTGTAGCCAGTCGTGGTAAAGGCATTTGTGCTATTGTACAGATGAAGCATCTTATTTTGGACAGTTTAAAATGCGAGGGTCGTGATCGGTTCGTGCACGTTCCGTGATTGTTACGATCTGTCTGTGTTGGGTTTTGTCTTGTCTTTTTCTGTCTTTGGTTTCCTGTTTTGTTTTGAAAAGTGTTCACCCCTGTCCTGCCTGATTGCCCGATTGTGTTCACCTGGTGCCCCTGTGTTTTCTCCTCCCTCCTCACCTGTGTCTTGTTTGTGTGATTGGTCTTGTGTGTATTTTAGTTCTGGTTTTTCTGTCTGTCATTGTTGGTTCATTGTTGGTATTTGACTGTGTGTCACAGGGTAGTGTTCTGTGTTCTACTTCGTACCTTGAAATAAAGGAATATTCTTGGAGATCTGCATTTGGGTCCTGCCTGCTACTCAACCCTGACAGAATGAACCAACCAGAAATGGGCCCAGCAGATCCATTTGAGGTGGAATTACAACATTTTACCTTTTCTTTGGCTTGCTGCTATAGTAGGTGGAGGGGAGCGTCCAGTGTTCAGCAGAGAGAGGCTGCTCTGGCAGAGGCTCACCAGGTGGCAACAGGGGATCCATCTCTAGTTAAGTTCTTACCTGACTGGATTTTGGATTTCCTCTCGACGTGTGATTCCCGGCCTGCTAGCCCCAGGCATGCTAGCCCCCTGCCTCCCAACTCCCAACCTAACACCATACATCTCGGTGTGTTCCGTCTGAAGTCAACCCCTGCTTCTTCCCCATTTCCTGCTCCTGTCCAGGAGCCGTTCGCGGGCACTCATCTGGCTTTTGGAGGTCCACGGAGCCTCCAAAAGGCTCCTAGGAGAAGGAGTCGCAAGTCCAGGCTAGCAGCCCGACCCCCAGAAGCCATGCTTTGGGCTCCAGTACAGGCCCCAGCAGCCATGGTTCCGTCTCCAGAACCGGCCCACACAGCCATGGTTCGAGCCCCAGTTCTGGCCCCAACAGCCATGGTTCCGGCTCCAGAACCGGCCCATGCAGCCATGGTTCCAGCCCCAGTTCTGGCCCCGGCAGCCATGGTTCCGCCCTCTGTTCCGTTCCAGCACGCCATTTCTCAGGAACATGAGCAGGCGTGGCGAGACTTTGAGGAAAGCCAGCGGTCCTTGGCTCTATGCTTCCCGGGCCTCGCTGCTCGGGTCTCGACTTTGACGTCTTCTGCTGCATTTCCTGCCTCCTCCAGTCCACCTGTGGATTCCACTCCAGCCCCTCGTGTCCTGTCGGTGGTCCGGCCGACTCCAGCACCTTGTGTCCTGTCGGTGGTCCGGCCGACTCCAGCACCTCGTGTCCTGTCGGTGGTCCGGCCGACTCCAGCACCCCGTGTTTTGTCAGTGGTTCGGCCCACTCCAGCCCCTCGTGTCCTGTCGGTGGTCCGGCCGACTCCAGCACCCCGTCTCCTGTTGGCTCTCCGGCCGACGCCAGCCCCCCGTGTCCTGTTGGCTCTACGGCCGACGCCTACCCCATGTCCTGTACCGTTGGAGGTCCCGCCGACTACTCTCCTGCCGGGGGTCTTGCCAACCTATGTCCTGTGATGTTGGAGGTCCCGCCGACTACTCTCCTGCCGGGGGTCTTGCCAACTCCATGTCCTGTCCCGCCGACTGCTCTTCTGCCGGGGGTCTTGCCAATCCTATGTCCTGTCCCGTTGGGGGTCCCGCAGACAACTCTCCTGCCGGGGGTCTTGCCAACTCCATGTCCTGTTCCGTTGGGGATCTCGCCGACTACTCTCCTGCCGGGGGTCCTGCCAACCCTATGTCCTGTGCTGTTGGAGGTCCCGCCGACTACTCTCCTGCCGGGGGTCTTGCCAACTCCGTGTCCTGTCCCATTGGGGGTCCCGCCGACTACTCTTCTGCCGGGGGTCTTGCCAATCCTATGTCCTGTCCCGTTGGGGGTCCCGCAGACAACTCTTCTGCCGGGGGTCTTGCCAACTCCATGTCCTGTTCCGTTGGGGATCTCGCCGACTACTCTTCTGCCGGGGGTCTTGCCAACCCTATGTCCTGTGATGTTGGAGGTCCCGCCGACTACTCTCCTGCCGGGGGTCCTGCCAACCCTATGTCCTGTGCTGTTGGAGGTCCCGCCGACTACTCTCCTGCCGGGGGTCTTGCCAACTCCATGTCCTGTTCCGTTGGGGATCCCGCCGACTACTCTCCTGCCGGGGGTCCTGCCAACCCTATGTCCTGTGCTGTTGGAGGTCCCGCCGACTACTCTCCTGCCGGGGGTCTTGCCAACTCCATGTCCTGTCCCGTTGGGGGTCCCGCCGACAACTCTCCTGCCGAGGGTCCTGCCAACTCCACGTCCAGTATCGTTGGAGATCCTGCTAACACCTGTTCCGCTGTGGGCCCTGCCAACCCCAGATTCTGTCCTGTTGGGGGTCCCGCCGACTGCTGCTCCGCCGGGTTTCCTGTCGACACCTGTTCCGCTGTGGGTCCTGCCAACCCCATGTCCTGTCCTGTTGGGGGCCCCGCCGACACCAGATCCTGTCCTGTTGGGGGTCCCGCCGACACCTGTCCCGCCGGGGGTCCTGCCAACTCTGTGTCCTGTTCCGTTGGGGGTCCAGTCGACACCAGCCCTTGCTCCATCCGGGGTCCCATTGACACCAGCCCTTGTCATGTTCAGGATCCCGTCTACGCCTGTCCCGTCGGCTCCGGTTCCTGTCCGGCCGATACTGGGTCTTGCCCGGCCTCCGGAGCTGTCCCGTCGGGGCCTTCCTGCCCGGCCTCCGGAGTTGTCCCGTCGGCGCCTTCCTGCCCGGCCTCCGGAGCTGTCCCGTCGGCGCCTTCCTGCCCGGCCTCCGGAGCTGTCCCGTCGGCGCCTTCCTGCCCGGCCTCCGGAGCTGTCCCGTCGGCGCCTTCCTGCCCGGCCTCCAGAGTTGTCCCGTCGGCGCCTTCCTGCCCGGCCTCCGGAGCTGTCCCGTCAGCGCCTTCCTGCCCGTCCTCCGGAGCTGTCCCGTAGACGCCTTCTTGTTCGCCCTCGAGCCCGGCCCCCTGAGTGCCGCGGTCTTCGCCCTCGAGCCCGGCCTCCTGAGTTCCCCAGCCGTGGTCTTCGCCCTCGAGCCCGGCCCCCTGACTCTCCCAACCACTGCCTTCGCTCTCATGCCTGGGTCCCCGAGTTCGCCCGCTGTGGCCTTCGCCCCTTTTTGGACTCTGCCTTGCTCCCGGGCCGTCCGCCCGGGACCCCTTCCGGGCCCGTCCTCCGGACCCCCTCCACCCACCCTGTTGGTCCTGGTTGTGCGTCCCTCCTCCAGACCCCCTCCACCCACCCTGTTGGTCCTGGTTGTGCGTCCCTCCTCCAGACCCCCTCCACCCACCCTGCTGGAATGTTTTGGACTTTTTGGGACTTTTTGGGACGTCTGGGATCCGTCCCTTGAGGGGGGGGGGTACTGTTACGATCTGTCTGTGTTGGGTTTTGTCTTGTCTTTTTCTGTCTTTGGTTTCCTGTTTTGTTTTGAAAAGTGTTCACCCCTGTCCTGCCTGATTGCCCGATTGTGTTCACCTGGTGCCCCTGTGTTTTCTCCTCCCTCCTCACCTGTGTCTTGTTTGTGTGATTGGTCTTGTGTGTATTTTAGTTCTGGTTTTTCTGTCTGTCATTGTTGGTTCATTGTTGGTATTTGACTGTGTGTCACAGGGTAGTGTTCTGTGTTCTACTTCGTACCTTGAAATAAAGGAATATTCTTGGAGATCTGCATTTGGGTCCTGCCTGCTACTCAACCCTGACAGTGATGGCCGGCCGGTCCCCAGTCTGACTTGATACCGCCCCCGTGATAGATAAATAAATTTAATTATTGTGAAGCCAGCTGCAATGGATCATTGATCCACCAGGGGGTGCAGTGGGGTTCCACACTGGAGTCATGTGTGGAGTCTTGTACAGTATGTCTGGTACTAATGTATAGCGGATCTTTGTTAAGATCCATATGTCACGGATAGGATCATAGTCTGTGCTAAATAAGACATGTAATCATTTACAAAACATCACCATGTTGTTATTTAACAAAATAATGTTGTTTAGTCGAAAAAAACGAACAGCAGCCGGCTCTCGATTTTTAATCCTAATTTAATCGTTTATGTTCGCCGAATTGTCACGACCTCGCTGTTTCATTCTAACATAACGCTCCAAATATGACTGTTTCCACTCGGACTTCAATACAGCAACACCATTGTTTGGTTTCCATGGTAGCGTGTCTCTTTAGTAGCGTGCACTCCTTTCCTGTAAATTACAGGTCCAGCCAGGCAAAACAGTAATATGAACGTTAGTTTTTAACTTAAATGATCAAATAAAGTCAAAATGTCAGTGTTTACAAACATTGACCATACCGTTCACCAGCCCCCACCCCACTATGTTGAGTATAGCCTACTCTTTGTTTAAAACGAATTGGCCATCGGAATGTGTGTGTCCCAACCCCCCCCCTGTGATATCTCTTCTCCAGCAGTCTGTAGTTTGTGTTCGCAGATCATCACCCTTAGCTATTTCAATTACCTCTCAAACAACCTAAACTAGTTATAAATGTTTATTTTAAATAAAGTATGTTTCTTCACATGTTAGGTCTATATTGAAGGTTCATTGAAAGTAAAGCTTACTTTGGTTCTTGTGCTCTAGTTCTTCAAGGAATCTTACTGAGAATGTTGTTTCCTCTGACTGCTTATGCCAAAAGCAACGACAAATTATCTGTTTTAAATACCTTTTTAGACCGTAAACTTTAGAATGAAATGTAATACCGGTTAGTTTTTTGTGTTCATACTGACAGAAGAAGAAATAAATTAAGTATGAATGAGAATAAGACTTATGTAATGTATTGACATTTGATCAGTATAAATGTATTACTAACTTTATCCACTGTGGTACCGAAGCTTGGATCACCGCCAAAGACATGGCCGAGGGCAGCTGGCAGCTTTCAATATTTTTCATGTGCGATTCTAACGCTTTCAGAAAGTGAAACATACAGCATCATTTGAGAAAAATAAATCAAAATAAGCGTTATAAATGAACCCTGACTACTTGTGTTTAGGACTCACTGTATTTTGGTACTCTCTAGGTCTGTGGGCCAAATCCGGCCCCCGACTTCATTTGATTTGGCCCGCAAGAGCTTCAAAACATATAATATGTTTATTATACGGTTTCATGCCACTTTACAGAAGCACAATGTCAATAAACTACATGTACCACAATGCATCTTGTGACATGCGCACTGAAGAGACTTGCAATTATTTGAAATTATTTGCCCTAAACTTCTGCTCTCAGACATAGTTAATTATGAAGTTATTACCTTATCCGATAATAATCCAATGCAGAGGCAATAATGTAATATAAAACATTATTTATATATATAGTCTTAAAGTTACAACCGGCCCTTTGAGTGCAACCTTAATGCTGATGTGGCCCGCGATGAAATTGAGTTTGACACCCCCTGCTCTAGGTAATGGAAATGTGAACATGGAGGTGTAAAGATGCGGTTGCAGGTCAACACAAGACAACACATTAACTATTTAAATGGTCATAAGACATACACTGAGCACTTCCTTGGCATCAAGGTAATCACTAGAGAGAATACATTTGTGGAATAATAATCTTTTCTAATACTGTGGACATGAAATAGAAATTGAGGAGCTACATTCCTGGAATATGTGTACTGAGCTGTACTGTACTGTACCCAATATACAAGCTGTTAATAAACTTTTCAATCAATCAATCAATCAGTCATGCTTTGTTGCGAACACAACAGTGGGGAGCCTTTGTTGCAGTCGCCTCAAAAGACAGAAAAGAGGGAGCCATGCGCCAGTCTTTGAAGCTGTCACTCTCTTCTGTCAAAGACCATTGCAAGACTATTTATGTTTGGATTCTCACTTGAGGAATCTTAACCTGAGCCACAATAAATTGTCTATAAATAGATTCCCAACATCTCAGTTGTATTAAAAATGAATAAGGCCATCTTCACGAAAAGTTCAAAAGCAGCCCCTTGCCACTCTTGCCAGAAGTGAATCACAGTGATCTGCTATTTTAAAGTAAATTCAACACATATCGACCCTAAATATAGCATATATTAAGAACGAGAAAGTGTTAACATCGTTTTTTGTAAACATATGACCAATGTGCGAGGGTGATGACATCAGAGCATCGTCCTATGGGCTTAGCCCCGGACAGGTACAACAGGTATTCACTCAGAGGGGGGTAGTTTCATTTACATGTCAAAAAGCAACATACAGTAGGCGGGTGGGGGATGGTGAACGTTTACATTTCTCTACAGAATACATTTAATTTAAGGGGAGCAGTTACTGAGAAGTATATAAGGAGAACTGCTACCAATGGTGGACTATTTAGTTTATTAAGAAATACATATTTGTAGCTTTTTTTTAATCTGCAGTAGGAAATGCAGAGAGTAGCGACAGGGCTGGTCCAACCTGATCTGTAAAGTGATCTAACTAAGTGCTATTCATTTTCTTGACGGGGAAGTGCAGTGTAAATGGGGGGCTTATATGCATTTGAAAAGCAATATAAATCACACAGTTCGTATACAATAGGCATTAAAAGCACCATCGATAACCATTGCCCTTCTCCTATTCAAACCAAAAGAGAAAATGCAGATATTACACTCTGAAAAGAAAGGGTAGAAATATCTGTACTCTTAGTGCCAAGTAGCTAAGCTATTCATTCGCAGAAATGTAAAGTGATCTATCTAAGTTCTATTCATATTCTTGACGGGAAGAGTTAGTATACAATAGAGTTAGAGTTAGTATACTTTAAAAGCCTTCTCCAAATCAAACCAAGATATCTTTTATTTTTATTTAAAATAAACATTTATAACTAGTTTAGGTTGTTTGAGAGGTACAGCTACCATTCTTTAATTAGATGTTTGATAAGTGCAGATCACATAGTAAAACACGTACACAGATACATTATTTTGTATTTTTATTAAATTCGACAATGTCAATTTCACTTTCCACTTTGTCCACCGTTGTTTTTCACAACCAATGGCAGAACTTTATTGAGGCCTGTAATTAGTCAACTACAGGTCTCTTGGGTCAGTCTTTTTCTTCCAAAAAGCTTGTGACAAGATGTTATTGCTCTTGGGGCATTAAAAACAAGATTTTAACTTTAGTTTTTTATATAATATCTGCATTTTCTATTGTGAAAAACTAAGTCTTAGTTATTTAATATATAGCGCCATCTCCAGGTTAAACCCTGAAATTGGAGAATAGTGGGAGGGCCTAACATTCCTGGATACTGGTCTTTGGCAGGTCTTAGGCAGGTAACTGGCTGGCAGTAGGCAGGAAGCTGTATGCTGGCGTCCAAAATAAGAGGCTCCATCTGTATGCATTATTTGATCCAACATTTCTACAGGCATGGCAGAATATGGCACTATTTTCACATGAATATTCTAGCCATAGTCTATTTTTATACCACGAGCTACAAAATGACGCCTTCCCCCACTGTACAGGCGGGTACTTGTTTAGATATACCTGGGCAGGCTCTGTTTTGCCGAGGTCCCCTGGCACCCGCGGGCCTCCGAGGGGTGGCGTTGTTTCGGGCGACGAAGACTGCTGCTCCGGGGGCGGCGAGTCGGGCGGTAGTAACCTAGTGTCCACGACGGAGGGTTACGTGATGTCCCCATCCAACCTTTTGCTATTGTCTGCAGTAGATGCAGTGTTGCTGGCATTTAGTGATGGTTGCTTTAACCATTTTCGTATATCTGTGATCATCTACAGATGTGTGTCCCTGCTGTGGAAGCACTTTGGAAATGATGCTCGCACAGCGGCGCAGGTCACGCGCACCTGACACAATTTGTTTTATATTGTATAATATTTTTCGATCCCTTCTCTTTTTTGAATAGAGGGTGCATAACATTCAACTGAGGGTGCAATGCATGCCTATGCACCCCCGTAGAACCGGGCCTGGCTCAGTACTTTAACTTCCTGTGTTTTTGGGATCAATAAAGTATTTTTTATTGATGTTTACATTTCTTAATATGATTTGAACAGAACTGCGTTGCCAGGCAACAGCACGGTCAGCTGCTGTCAATCACTCCTTATCTAGAATGGAACCTTCAGACTGATGACCTCATCTCTGGCTGGCTTTGGTCCCTGAGATGGAACCCTCAGAATGATGACCTCAGAAGCTTTGGTCTCAGAGTCTGTGAGAATCTACAGAGTCTACAGGTATCTCTGAGAGACAGGTCATCACAGCATGAGCAGCAGAAACAGGGTTTGTGGTCAGCGAACATTAGGATACTTGCACGTATAGTTTAGTCAGGTCATCTTCACAGGTGAACAACACTTAGTCAATTCACTGTAGACCTTAAAGTCCAATAAGTACATTTAGCCCCTGTTAGCTAAACAGCAGCTCATTCATAGAGATGGAGGACAACAGAGAGCAGCTGGCGGTCAGTTTTTCAGACGTTCCTTCAGATGTTCCTTCAGATGTTCCTTCAGACGTTCCTTCAGATGTTCCTTCAGATGTTCCTCTGAGGAAAAATCCGCCTCCAGTGAAACCAAAGGGCTGCAAAGTGCATGAGTTTAAGATCCAACTTCTGAGGAAACAGGTTCAGGACGGGAAGCTGGAGCTGGAGAGGAGTTTAAGAAGAAAGAAGGAGGAGAAGATGCAGGACCAGGCCTCCCAGATGGAGGAGGAAGACCTGAAGGAGGAGAAGGAGGAGAAGATGCAGGACCAGGCCTCTCAGACAGAGGAGGAAGACCTGAAGGAGGAGAAGATGCAGGAGCAGGCCTCCCAGACGGAGGGGGAAGACCTGAAGGAGGAGAAGGAGGAGAAGGAGGAGAAGATGCAGGAGCAGGCCTCCCAGACGGAGGAGGAAGACCTGAAGGAGGAGAAGAGAGTCTTAACCAATGAGACCAAAAGAGAGATGGATGCTTTGCTAGAGGAGAACCAGGATCTCACAGAACCTAA
This sequence comes from Trematomus bernacchii, assembly GCF_902827165.1. Taxonomy (NCBI): domain Eukaryota; kingdom Metazoa; phylum Chordata; class Actinopteri; order Perciformes; family Nototheniidae; genus Trematomus; species Trematomus bernacchii. The sequence continues at coordinate 338,031 of NW_022987615.1, forward strand.
AGAACCTTGTGAGGGAGTAAAGAAAGGAGAGATAGATGCTTTGCTAGAGGAGAACCAGGATCTCACAGAACCTAAAGAACCTTGTGAGGAAGTAAAGGATGGAGAGATAGATGCTTTGCTAGAGGGGAACCAGGATCTCACAGAACCCAAAGAACCTTGTGAGGAAGCAAAGGATGGAGAGATAGATGATTTGCTAGAGGAGAACCAGGATCTCACAGAACCTAAAGAACCTTGTGAGGAAGTAAAGGGTGGAGGGATAGATTCTTTGCTAAAGGAGAACCAGGATCTCACAGAACCTAAAGAACCTTGTGAGGAAGTAAAGGATGGAGAGATAGATGCTTTGCTAGAGGGGAACCAGGATCTCACAGAACCTAAAGAACCTTGTGAGGAAGCAAAGGATGGAGAAATAGATGCTTTGCTAGAGGAGAACCAGGATCTCACAGAACCTAAAGAACCTTGTGAGGGAGTAAAGAAAGGAGAGATAGATGCTTTGCTAAAGGAGAACCAGGATCTCACAGAACCTAAAGAACCTTGTGAGGGAGTAAAGAAAGGAGAGATAGATGCTTTGCTAGAGGAGAACCAGGATCTTACAGAACCTAAAGAACCTTGTGAGGAAGTAAAGGGTGGAGGGATAGATTCTTTGCTAAAGGAGAACCAGGATCTCACAGAACCTAAAGAACCTTGTGAGGAAGTAAAGGATGGAGAGATAGATGCTTTGCTAGAGGGGAACCAGGATCTCACAGAACCCAAAGAACCTTGTGAGGAAGCAAAGGATGGAGAGATAGATGATTTGCTAGAGGAGAACCAGGATCTCACAGAACAGAAGGAACATTGTGAGGAAGTAAAGGTTTATATGGAGATTCAGCGGAACGTCTTGAGGGATGACTTGGAGAACCTGAACCTGAGATATGGAAATCTCCTCAAGACGCAGATGAAGGCCGAAGCAGAGATGGACATCTTGAGAAAGGTGAACCAGGATCTGAGAGAACTGTGTGCTAACGACAATAATGTGGACATCCTCACTTTGTTGAGGATCTACAGAAAGCTCCATGTGGAGAAAGGGGAGAAGGATCTGGAGATCGCCCGCCTGCGAGAGGAGAACCGGACGCTGAAGCTACGATGTGGGGTGCAGGTGGAGGTGGGGGAGGAGGAGGCTGTGCAGGTGGAGGAGCCGACGAGCACACCGCGGCGGTTGAATTGGTTCAACGCCTTCTTCAACCGCCGCCGTCGGAACATCCCCGAGTACATAGTCTACTTGGAGAACCAGGATATCACAGAACCTAAAGAACCTTGTGAGGAAGTAAAGAAAGGAGAGATAGATGCTTTGCTAGAGGAGAACCAGGAACTCACAGAACCTAAAGAATCCTGTGAGGAAGTAAAGGAAGGAGAGATAGATTCTTTGCTAAAGGAGAACCAGGATCTCACAGAACCTAAAGAACCTTGTGAGGGAGTAAAGAAAGGAGAGATAGATGCTTTGCTAGAGGAGAACCAGGATCTCACAGAACCTAAAGAACCTTGTGAGGGAGTAAAGAAAGGAGAGATAGATGCTTTGCTAGAGGAGAACCAGGATCTCACAGAACCTAAAGAACCTTGTGAGGGAGTAAAGAAAGGAGCGATAGATGCTTTGCTAGAGGAGAACCAGGATCTCACAGAACCTAAAGAACCTTGTGAGGAAGTAAAGGGTGGAGGGATAGATTCTTTGCTAAAGGAGAACCAGGATCTCACAGAACCTAAAGAACCTTGTGAGGAAGTAAAGGATGGAGAGATAGATGCTTTGCTAGAGGGGAACCAGGATCTCACAGAACCTAAAGAACCTTGTGAGGAAGCAAAGGTTTATATGGAGATTCCCGTCTTGAGGGATGACTTGGAGAACCTGAACCTGAGATATGGAAATCTCCTCAAGACGCAGATGAAGGCCGAAGCAGAGATGGACATCTTGAGAAAGGAGAACCAGGATCTGAGAGAACTGTTTGCTGACGAGAATAATGTGGACATCGTCACTTTGTTGAGGATCAACAGAAAGCTCCATGTGGAGAAAGAGGAGAAGGATCTGGAGATCGCCCGCCTGCGAGAGGAGAACCGGACGCTGAAGCTACGATGTGGGGTGCAGGTGGAGGTGGGGGAGGAGGAGGCTGTGCAGGTGGAGGAGCCGACGAGCACACCGCGGCGGTTGAATTGGTTCAACGCCTTCTTCAACCGCCGCCGTCGGGAACATCCCCGAGTACATAGTCTACTTGACTAAAAAGTGAAGAAGACTCAGCAGCTCTGACATCAGCTGATCACTGAGAACCAATATATTTAGACATCAAAACAAGTCAGAGTGAGCAACTTGTACTCAGTCTGGATATTTATTAGATCAGTTATTAGAACAGTTATTAGATCAGTTATTAGATCAGTTATTAGAACAATTATTAGAACAGTTATTAGATCAGTTATTAGATCAGTTATTAGAACAATTATTAGAATAGTTATTAGATCAGTTATTAGAACAGTTATTAGAACAATTATTAGATCAGTTATTAGATCAGTTATTAGATCAGTTATTAGAACAATTATTAGAACAGTTATTAGATCAGTTATTAGAATAGTTATTAGATCAGTTATTAGAATAGTTATTAAAGTCCAGGACCATTTGGGGCAGGGGGAAAGGTGGGAGGCAGGGTGGAGAGGTCAGGGGAGAGATGTCAGAGGGGGAGGGAATGTGTATTCATGTTTTTAAAGCTTTCCACTAATCAACTGTTTGCAATGAGAGTTCAAATGGTATTTATATTTATTTATTTCGCAAAAATAAAAATAATTATTGAATTTATTGGAAGTGTAATATATTTATTGTATATTTGTGTTCTTATGTATGATATTTTCTCCTTTATATACAAATATGTTGGTGATCTATTTTATGAAATAAGTGACAGAGCACTGGAGCTCTGTGATTGGATCATCTCGTTATTTTGACGGGACTTTTTCCTTTTAAAAATTGAATAATTAAAGACTTTTACTTTGAAGTTCTTGATGTTTGCTTTTTTCGTTCTATAATAGAGCCGAGTCTCTCACACACACACACACACACACACACACACACACACACCACACACACCCATACACACACACACACACACACACACACACACACACACACCCACACACACACACACACACACCACACACACACACACACACACACACACCACCACACACACACACCACACACACACACACACACCACACCCACACACACACACAAATCGTAACATCATAATAATAAACTTGTGTTATGATATTAGGGTCATGCAGAGTCAGGCAGCTGTCCCCTTTAAGAGAGAGAGACGAGAAGAGAAGAGCAGAGACGAGAGAGGACGAGAGCTTACGAGAGACGGAGAGACGATCGACGGAGAGAGGAGAGAGAGAGAGAGGAGAGAGAGCGAGAGACGAGGATGAGGAGAGAGAGAGAGATAGAGAGGAGAGCGAGAGGAGAGAGCGAAGAGGGGGGGGGGTGGGTTGGCTCGTTGCATGTGTGTGCGCATGTTAGAGCGAGCGGGAGAGTGAGCGAGCGGTGGTGTGTTGTTTTTTGAAGTGAACGAAGCAGCAGCAAAGGTCTGTCGTGTGTCTTCAAAGTTAGACCTGTAACAAAGACCTTAATAAATGCAACGGCCTCCCAAAGAAGAGCTCGCCTGTCTGCCTTATTGAAAAGTGGGTTATTGAACCCAAAGTTTCTTGCTTCGGCCCTGGAAGACTGCAGAGAGTCACCCCTGTTTCCTCCACTACGGTCTGGGAGCCGACAGGAAAGTTTAACACTTGGTTCAAATACATCAAATCAGTCAGACTTCAGACAGGCCGCTCCCCATTTTGACTGCGCTGAGCTGTCGCATGTTATGTTGCTTTGATGAGTCAGAACAGGAAATAAAAACAGTTTACACCACTTGTAGAAGTCTCTTTGGACTCTAGGACGCTGATGTTCTGACATCCAGTAAAACAGAGTAAATAATGTGTTAAAAAGCAGATCCTGGTGTTAACACTCACCCTGTTGTCCTCCTGCTCCGTCGAGCTGTAAAATGGCTTCTGGCACTCTGACAAGTCTGACTTCCTACTTTCACTTTCAACTTCCCTCCCTGTCTGCAGGTCCTCCTCTTGATTCATAACCAGCCTTATCAGCTGAACCAGTTCACACACAGAGACTATGTTCAGTGAGATAGAAATAGAGCTAAACACAAGCTCAACAAAGTTATTGAAATAAACATATTAAAACCACAGTGTGATAACAAAAAATAACCCAGTGAACATCTTGCATTCAAAACCTCACTTAAAGGGGACCTATCATGCAAAATGCACTTTTGTACGTCTTTTATACATGAATATGTGTCCCCGGTGTTCCAGGGAACTCACCAAGTGTCAGAAAACACAACCCTCTCTATTTTCCTCCATACCCAAATCTCTAAAAAAGGGGCTGCAACGGATCTGATAAAAACTGATCCAGATTTGAACACTGTCCTGACGTCAGGACAACAGGCCTGTAAGTGGCGCTGTAGTCTGCCACAAAAGCAGCGAAGAAGACTTCCCGCCCATTGTTACCATGGTTACCCTTCTGTTTATTCTCCGCTGTGGCTTTTTTTCTCCCTCCCCGAGGCAAGCGTTTGCTCCCGCTGCTTTAATTCAATGCAATCCCTCCCCGTCGAGGCAAGCAATACATTTGCTGTATATTCAAAAATATAATGGAGAGAAAAAAATATATATATATATCACAGTATGTTGAAAAATATGAAAAAAGTAATGTTGTGTTAAAATAATATGAAAGAAAAAGTACTTAACTTTCTACCAGTTGTAAAGTTGTCATACATAAAACTGTATCAAAACAGTAAGTGAAAGACAACGGGGGAAAAAATAGAAGTGTTAAAATCACCAACTTCCCTTTTAGAGTCACAGTCTTTAAGAAAATACATTTTTGTTACAAAATAATTGACATTCTACCAGTTGCCAAATGTTCCTACATAAAAGTGTATCAACAAAAGTATCTTGGTAGCTGAAAATAACTAGAATATCAGAGAAAAACCTACATTATTTAACTGTACAAGTGTTTTTTAGAAATAAAAAAGGGGTATTAAAGAAACCCTCATTCCCTTACAAAGTACTTCATATTATACCCCTTTGTTAAGTGTTGCATACATAAAAGTGTATCTAAAAAGTATCTTGGTAACACATGAAAAGAGAAAAAAAGTCAAAATCTGCCTTGTGTCAGTAAATAAGTGTTAAAAATCACAAACTTGCCTTTTAGAGAAACAGTCTTTACGAAAAAATCTAATCAGACAATGTACTTCATTTTCTAGTTTTAAGGTTTTGCATACCTCAGAGTGTGTCTAAAGGTATCTTGGCAAGAGAAAAAAGCCATAATCTGCCTTGTGTCAGTGAATAAGTGTTAAAATCACAAACTTATAGATAAGCTAGAGGCTATTTTAGATTTGTCAATTAGAGTTAAAGGGTTAAATAACATTTTCAAACTGCTGTTCATAGTTACTGGATACATAACGAGCCTCATCATTATCTCGATTTTCTACTTCCATTTTTATTTAACAGTGAAACGTCTTATTTTAGTACAGTCTAGTCAGAGGAGTTAATACTATTACTATATATGAAAGCAAAAATAAAACACATTTTCATTTGTTATGGTTGTTTAATTGAAAAACACACCATTCGCCACATCAAAATATAATGGAGAGAAAAAAAAAATATATATATCACAGTATGTTGAAAAATATGAAAAAAGTAATGTTGTGTTAAAATAATATGAAAGAAAAAGTACTTAACTTTCTACCAGTTGTAAAGTTGTCATACATAAAACTGTATCAAAACAGTAAGTGAAAGACAACGGGGGAAAAATAGAAGTGTTAAAATCACCAACTTCCCTTTTAGAGTCACAGTCTTTAAGAAAATACATTTTTGTTACAAAATAATTGACATTCTACCAGTTGCCAAATGTTCCTACATAAAAGTGTATCAACAAAAGTATCTTGGTAGCTGAAAATAACTAGAATATCAGAGAAAAACCTACATTATTTAACTGTACAAGTGTTTTTTAGAAATAAAAAAGGGGTATTAAAGAAACCCCCATTCCCTTACAAAGTACTTCATATTATACCCCTTTGTTAAGTGTTGCATACATAAAAGTGTATCTAAAAGGTATCTTGGTAACACATGAAAAGAGAAAAAAAGTCAAAATCTGCCTTGTGTCAGTAAATAAGTGTTAAAAATCACAAACTTGCCTTTTAGAGAAACAGTCTTTACGAAAAAATCTAATCAGACAATGTACTTCATTTTCTAGTTTTAAGGTTTTGCATACCTCAGAGTGTGTCTAAAAGTATCTTGGCATGAGAAAAAAGCCATAATCTGCCTTGTGTCAGTGAATAAGTGTTAAAATCCCAAATGTATAGATAAGCTAGAGGCTATTTTAGATTTGTCTATTAGAGTTAAAGGGTTAAATAACATTTTCAACTGCTGTTCATAGTTACTGGATACATAACGAACCTCATCATTATCTCGATTTTCTACTTCCATTTTTTATTTAACAGTGAAACGTCTTATTTTAGTACAGTCTAGTCAAAGGAGTTAATACTATTACTATATATGAAAGCAAAAATAAAACACATTTTCATTTGTTATGGTTGCTTAATTGAAAAACACACCATTCGCCACATTTTCAGAAAGACATATTACATTTGACCAAGTTAATGTCGTAGTGCATTCAAGGTAATAGACTTAACGATTTGCACTGCTGCTTCTCTCCGCGTTTCATTTACAGTGATCGGTTTATCGTTCAATTCACATTGCCCAAGTAGATGTTTAGGGGTCTCTTGGAAGTAAATGAATGCATTTTTTTTTATATCAGATAAGTGCATTAACATCACTTGCAAATTCTCTATCCTTTCACCCGCAACGATTATAATCTGCTTTGCTTCTTCTTCGGTTTCACCATTATTAGCTCTGAATGTAATCCTTTCTGGGGCTTCTTGTGCTTCTTGTGGTCTGTAGAATACCTGGCATAGGATTTGTTTAGCTGTAAGGACGGGTACCATATAATTGTCTTCAAAAGCTGGAAATTCTTACAAGTTCCCCCTCCTCAAAGTTCATTCCCGTAGCACCTTTCCCCCTCTGATGCTAGTGACCCCCCTTTGTATGCTAATTACCCCTTTGTTCGAGGCGTTATCACATGTAGGTGTGTTCAGTTAAACACTGAGATTTTCAACATACTACTCTACAAAATGATTTTTTCATATTCTTTTGACAAACTATACTTGACTTTTTTACGGAAAATCATGACACACTTTAATGTGACTTATTCTTAATTTTACCATACTAAATTAAGACTTGAAAATACTATATCGTTTTCTAGTTTTTTATATTATACATCCTTATTTATGTTAGTGTGCTGAGAAAACACAATAAGCAATAGCGTTTTAACAAGCAGTTTAAACTGTCTGTGTCAGTTTTACTTATCTCCATATTAAGTGATTATATAATATGACAGTGATCATTTCTATGTTTATTCATTGCAAATACTTAGTTACTTACCACTTGAACTGTTTAGCTCTTCAAGGTTAACTGACCTAATATATACACTTTTTTGTAGTATTGTCACCACGTTCTTAAGAATTATATGGACGAGTTGGCAGCTGCCATGGCTGGACTGTCAATCAAAAGTTACCAGTTATCAAGCGATGGTATGGACAACTTAACAGCTGACTTGGCTAGACTTACTATGAGGAGTCAGCAGGTAACAGATGAGTGTGTGAATGAAATAACAGCTGCCTTCAGAGGACTCTCCACTAATGCACAGCAGCTTCCTGTTAGTGCCTGCACTGAGAATCCTCAAATACAGAGACAAGTCACTTTGTCCACGCTCCCTGAGACCCTCAAGCCCACTAATGCCCAGGTGAATAATATTGACTTGTGTTAGTTTTACTTAAACTTACTTACATTAAGTAATCATAATATGACAGTGATAACTTCTATGTTTATGCATTGCAAATACTTAATTATTTTTTGTTAGTTCTTTAAGGTTATATAACCATATGTTTGTCACCATGTAACAAGTGATCATTTGGAAAATGTATCCCAGCCTTTGAAAAAACTCAAAGGGAGAGGACAGTGAAGGCCATGAAGCCAAAGCCACGACGTGGTGGAGTGCTGCGCAGGTATGTTCTCTACCAGCAACACTCTATTAAACATGTCTTTATTGACTACAGCTTAAGTTCATCCTATCATAAGGCTAAAAAGTATCTTAGTAACAAAAACAAAAGCAAAAAGCATTAATGTTAACAACGCCTCAAAGGGCGGACTCCTGAGTTCCATGGCACTTGGACTATTTACATCATCCAGCGCTCAACACCAGTAAAATACACCTCTCTTTATCCGCTCTCCAAGCCTCCAAGGGCGGACTCCTGAGGTCCGTAATGCCCCCCTAACATGACACTTAGACTATTTACATCATCTAGGGAAGCACACCAGTAAATGTAGCCTCATGTAACTTCATATAGGGATTCTTTAATAGTTGTGTGAAGTAGTTAAACAATAAGGGGGTAATAAGATCTTTAAATTATAATTTTTCCTCTCAAAGAGACTTCGTTGTACACACACACACACAAACAAAACAACATTAAATAATGACATGATATTATAGTGATAACACATAATGTGTAGAAAGAGATGTCCTGTATGGGTTGATTGCGCGTTGATCTGTTGGTAAAATGCTCATCTATCATTTTCAACCAAGCAGTATGAGGTCAAATTTAAGTAATAGTTTGTCACGATTTTACGGGAAAAAGTCAGAGCGCAATGTCACATCTTAAAGACAGCTTGAACTGGATAGATGGTTAGTCTTTTTTCAAACATACCATATGTTCTGCATGTTAGTATATTTGGCCAAATCGGGTTAGGCCCTACTGCCCCACTCCCCCAATAGGGAAGTCACGCTTTGGGAAGAGGTGTTTAATTTCACAGATCTGACTTGATTGCTGTTGTGATGGCTGAAGTAATAGGGACGGGGGAGGAAAATTCAGGGGTGAAGAAGCAGAAAGATAACTTGTTTGTAAAACGGACAGCACGTCAGTTTCAGGAAAGATGACACATATAACTTCATATAGGGATTATTTTATTAATGGATTGATGTAATTAAACATAAAGAAAAAACCAAACACCATGGGGTCATTAAGATCTTTAATTTATTGCCAACCTCTTCAGAGAGACTTTGTTGCATTTATTACCAGATTACCCCTCCTTTCAATAAGAGAGGCCCTTATAGTTAGTTTAGTAATTAAACATTAGTTCACCATCCGTACACTTCAAGAGAGCCTCCTTAGTTATTAACCCAACTCTTATTAAAAATAAATAAAAAGGGGCTGGGTAGGAGGGGAATACGGGTATGTGTGTGTGTGTGTGTGTGTGTGTGTGTGTGTGTGTGTGTGTGTGTGTGTGTGTGTGTGTGTGTGTGTGTGTGTGTGTGTGTGTGTGTGTGTGTGTGTGTGTGTGTGGAGGGAAATCTCTCCGGCCAAAATGATATCCCCTTTAGCGCAATACAGCATCAGCTGCACCACTTATGTGACATACAAGAATAGTGTGTGACAGACAAAAGATGTCCTGTATGGGCTGATTGCGCATGGACATAAACGCTAGTAAAGTCTAATCTGACGGGGGGAGACCCGCTGTTGCTGACGGGGGGAGATCCGATGCTGCGGACTATTCGACATGCATCTCTGCATGCGGTGAGCGGAACAAAACACACTCTTCAGATATCACACGTAGCTATTTTATTTACCTCTCAAACTACCTAAACTATTTATAGATATGTTTTAGTTTTACTGTCGAGTCACTCATTATTGGACCCGCGACGTTGATACTGACGTGTTGTCAGGAGGGGGGAGAGCAGTCCGTTTATTATTCCCGTGTTATTGTAAATTACTGTACACGTTTTTGAATAGTTAATTAATCTACTATAATTAGTTGGTTTAATATCGAATCATATCAGTTTGTTTCAAAGCTCATTAAATAACATAGAAGACCTTTAACCGGCACTTTTCTAATTCTGCCCCGGAAGATTTAAACTGTAACGAACATGCCGACCGGACAGGAGGGGGGAGGAGGAGGGGGTTGAGAGGGGTGGGGGCTGAGGAGGGGGGTGGGGGCGACAGGGGGGATGTGAAACCTGCTGTAAGGAGGTGGTGGGTTGAGAGGGTGGGGGCTGAGCGGGGTGGGGGCTGAGAAGGGTGGGGGCTGAGAAGGGTGGGGGCTGAGAAGGGTGGGGGCTACCGGTGAGGATGTAACACCTGTATGTGAGGGGGAGGGGGGCGGGCTGAGGGGGGTGGGGGCTACCGGGGGGATGTAACACCTATACGCGATAACACCTCGAACAAAGGGGCTCATTAGCATATCAAAGGGGGCTCATTAGCATAATTAGGGGGCGGGACTTAGAAGGTGTGACCTGTCACTTTTTTATGCATACTAATGTGATTGAAGCGGGATTGGTAACACTACTGTTGTTACCAAGTGGCTGAATAGGACTACAGAAGTTGTGGAGGCCGTTGTACGTCATTACGCCGAACACGTAAACACTCCTGTAAGTTAGTTTGCCCTGTTCTGCTTGAAAGCAAGTACCTGCCTCCTGCTAACTGTTCAAACAAACGCTTCAACTCGTAACATTTAGAATCTGTGTGTTTGAATATGGATCTTAAGTTGGCGTGACGTTGAAGTCGTGCTGCTGTACTCGGCTGTAGTTCCTTCATAGCATCACATTAGCATTTTGCTTCTGGCGATTAGATTTATGATTTGAAAAATTATAAAAGTAGGGTAGACATGTGGAGATTATCCGGCTGAACAAAACGTGCATTTATCAAACAGGTTCGTTTTCCACAGATCTTCATTTTTACAATATTCCAAAATCCTATGGAGAAATCCCGTTGCTTTTTTTGTCGAGGGAACCCATGCGGCCTACAAAAATACGTCATCACTGCACCACTTTATAAGCTTTCAGTAGCTTTCGGTCTGTTTCAAAGCAGAAACCACTTTGTATTCCACCCAATCACAGACAGGCTGTACCTGTGAGATGGGTTTGGTGAATGTTGGAGGAGCAGCGACTTTGGGCAGAACTGCAGCCGACGTCACAGCACATCCGTTTCCCAGCGTGGCGATGATCTGACCCTGAGAGTTCAGAACCAGCTGGGGGGTCACGGTCTGGACCTGGAGACCCTGGAGACCCTGGAGACCCTGAAGACCCTGGAGACCCTGAAGACCCTGGAGACCCTGTTCTGAATCGACCAATCAGAACTTTATTTAGCCTCCGTATTGTTTATTGTTCGATGTGGGCCACGAAACATTTTTATATATATTTTTTTGTATTCTTAAGTGGGCCCTGAGTTGAAAAAGGTTGGGAACCGCTGATATAGAATATTCAACCCCCTTCCCGTTAGTAAAGGGTTTCTGATTCAGATGTCTGCAGTACCTCATGCTGTACGCCCCCGCCCCGAGCTCCTGCCCGATGCCCGACAGACTGGCATCGAAATCCTGCACCAAACCAGACTCGATCACCTCGTCCGTGAGAGGAAGCTTCAGAGCCCACGCCATGAAGACCAGATGAAAGGAGAGCACTTCGGGTTAAAACCTGCGCCAAGGTTCCCACAACCTGACAATCTGTGGAGGAGAGAGGAGAAGAAGATAATAAAGCTTTATTTATACAGCACTTTTCATACAACACATGCAGCTCAAAGTGCTTTACAAAATGACACATCAAAAACAAACACCAAGAAATTCCCCTCAGATTATTTGTTAAGAACTTTAAAAGGTACATGCAGCAAAATATAACATTTGATCAGATAGACACAAGGAGGTCAAAGGTATGATAATAGAAATAAAATAAATAATGGTTTCTCTTTGACAGATAAGACACAAGACCACTGAGTCGATGCAACAATATAAAGACCACAGGATTTATTTCTAAAATAGAGCCCCAAATGTAAGTTTAAATATCACATTTACCCCTTAAATACCCCATCACTCATTCATCACATCACGACTCGACTACTGCAATAGCATCCTCTACGGCAGGGGTATCAAACTCAATTTCATCGCGGGCCACATCAGCATTATGGTTGCACTCAAAGGGCCGGTTGTAACTATATAACTATACATATATAAATATATAATATACATAAAATAATGTATTATATTACATTATTGCCTCTGCATTGGATTATTATCGGATAGGATAATAACTTCATAATTATATACGTCTGAAAGCAGAAGTCCAGGGCAAATAATTGCAAGTCTCTTCAGTGCGCATGTCACAAAATGAGATGCATTGTGGGACATGGCACCTGCTTCTGTAAAGTGGCATGTGACCATATAATAAACGTATTATATTCTTTGCAAGCTCTTGCGGGCCACATAAAATGAAGTTGCGGGCCGGATTTGGCCCCCGGGCCTTGAGTTTGACACCCCTGCTCTACGGCATACCATCCAACCTCCTCAATAAACTCCAACATATCCAGAACTCTGCTGCCCGCCTCCTCACCCAAACCCACACCCGCTTCCGAGACCACATCACTCCCGTCCTGCAGAACCTCCACTGGCTCCCCGTCCGTCAAAGAATCGACTTCAAAGTCCTCCTCATTACTCACAAAGCCCTCAACAATCAGCCCCCCCCCCCCTACCTCACAGACATGCTGCACCACCACACCCCTTCCCCCTGCCTCACAGACCTGCTGCACCACCACACCCCTTCCCCCTACCTCACAGACCTGCTGCACCACCACACCCCTTCCCCCTGCCAGAGCCTTCTCCGTCGCTGCCCCCTCCCTCTGGAACTCACTCCCACAACCCATCAGAGACTGCACTGACCTCACCAGCTTCAAAAAACTTACAAAAACTCACCTCTTCAATCTGGCTTTTAATGTGTGATTGTTTTTGTATTGCTTGATTTTAATTTGACTTTAACTATATATATTTATTTGTTGTTCTTTTATTTTATTTTCACTATATCTGTAAAGTGTCTTTGAGCACCTGTAAAAGCGCTAACAAAATTAATATATTATTATTATTATTAAATAGTTTCTGTATCCTGGGGGATGCGGTCATTTGATAGGCTGTATCTTTGTGTAAAATGTGGGTCTAATAACAGTGTAACATGGGTATAATATAGGTGTAATAATGGTGTAAGATGGGTATAATATAGGTGTAATAATGGTGTAACATGGGTATAATATAGGTGTAATAATGGTGTAACATGGGTATAATATAGGTGTAATAATGGTGTAACATGGGTGTATTCATGTGTAATATGGGTCTAATAACAGTGTAATGTGGGTATAATACAGGTGTAATACGGGTGTTATGAGGGTGTAACATGGGTATAATATAGGTGTAATAATGGTGTAACATTGGTGTATTCATGTATAATTTTAATAACAGTGTGATATAGGTGTTATGTAGATAATAGCAATCCATGAATTCTACAAAATATGTGATTGCCTTAAAGGGTTCAAACATATCATACAACATCTGAATTAAATATTCTCCATGTTGGTAATTGTTAAGTCAGTGTTATCTTAACGTTGTGTTTTATATATGTTATTTTAAATGTTGCTGTTAAGAATGTAAACATGTCACGTGTCTTTGAGTACCATAAAAAAGCGCCATATAAATAAAATGTATTATTATTATTATTTTAAAAACACTGCAGTGGTGACGTTTCACACGCTGTAAGCAACCATGCACTGATGCACAACAACAATAATAACTTGAGTAAAAGGACAGTTTTTTGTGCTTTTCATGTATTTAAATCAGTTAGAAATGATATTAAATAGACATATCTTACCTTCAGTTGTGCAGCAGATGCTAACACTGCTTCTTCATCTTCTTCATGTCGCTTCTTCCCAGACGTAAAACAAACATCACAAGCTAACGAAGCTAACTACTGACAGACAGCTAAAACCAATGCTAACCTGTATTAGCCTTCACTTGTAGAGGATTCACGAAAACATAGAGTTCCTGGTAGACATATCTTTACATAGGAGGAATGAAAAATGACCTCAGACTCGTTAATATATTTAATTAATGTATTGCTTTTGTTTGTTTATCTAGCTTCGTAGCAGGAAAAGGGAGCTGACGTCACTTCTGGTTCACTCTTCTTCTTCGTGGTGTTATATTACAACCCAGTCTCACGGCATTTCGTGTTATTAGTCACGACATTTTTAATAATAATTTAATCTATTGATTCGTGTTCACCAACACGATTTTCACCTTTTTTTCGTGTTACACAGAACGATTTTAAATGCAATGTATTTCTATTGGTAGTATGTTTCGTGCCTGCAACACGTCTTTTTGTCCGGTCGGGTCTTGGAAGACCAGAAGCTGTGTGGTTCATAAAAACATGTTCTTACCTGGTTCTTGCATAATTGTATAATGTCTGAGTTTTTTTGCCGTCAGTGAGGAAAAGAAATGGCTCAGAGCCTCAGAATACTGACATCTGTATTTTATGTCATCTTTTTTTCCTTCTAATTTGTTATTATTTGGTGCAGGCACGAAACATACTACCAATATAAATACATTGCTTCTAAAATCGTTCTGTGTCAGAATACTTAAATCTGTATTTTTTTAAATGTCTTTTTCCTTCTAATTTGTTATTATTTACATTGCTTTTAAAATCGTTCTGTGTGACACGAAAAAGAAAAAATTGGCGAAATCGTGTTTGTGAACACCAATCAATAGATTAATTTCGTGACTATAACACGAAATGCCGTGAGACTGGGTTGTAATATAACACCACGAAGAAGAAGAGTGAACCAGAAGTGACGTCAGCTCCCTTTTCCTGCTACGAAGCTAGATAAACAAACAAAATGCCGTGAGACTGTGGGTGTTTCTCAATCGCGAGTACGCTTGCTTGGTAGCACATGTCTGCCGAGCATCTTGCTTCAGAAGCGAGTCAAGAATACTTCCTGACATTCGGAAAACAAAGAGAGGAACACGCTAGCAAGTGTGCAGGTGTGCGTCATATGAGAGGCCCCGCCTTACATCTTCCGCCCGCCACAGATTTGGGGAAATTGGTCCGTGCGCAAAGCATTGTGGGGATTTTAAGACCGCGAAGTCTACTCATGTGCACACTCGATATTTCTCCAAACGGAGTACGCCGGGCTCGGTAGATTTCCAAGTATACTGGAGATTGGAACAGTACTTCGGCGGCACTCGATGACGTAGTATGCTTGAAATAGTGGCTCTGAAGCAGCTTTACTCGCGATTGAGAAACACCCCTTGTTGCATATTACAGTCGGGGGTCACTACCGCCATCTTGCAAGTAAAAGTACAAGTACCAGAGTGTAGGAATACTCGGTTACAAGTAAAAGTAAAAGTATTAGCATCAAAATATAGTTAAAGTACCACAAGTAAAAGTATTCATTGTGCAGATTGGTCCATTTCAGAATAATATATATGATTTTTATAATGATTGATCATTAAAGTGTTATCAAAGCTGGTAAAGGTGCAGCTAGTTTTAATGACTTTGTATACTGCATATACTATGTTTAAAATATTTTTTAAAGATCAGAGAGCCAGCCTCTCGTCCAACATCAGTGTGTGACCTCACTAATGCTCTTCTGGATGAAAGGGCTTCCCACAGACACACTCCAAGATCTGGAGAAAGCCTTCCCAGAAGAGTGGAAGCTGTTATAGCTGCAAAGGGGGACCAACTTCAAATGAATGCCTAAGAGTTTGGAATGGGATGTCCTGAAAGCTCCTGCAGGTGTAATCAGAATCAGAATCAGAATCAGAATCAGAATACCTTTATTAGTCCCACAGAGGATACATGTACATTGTTACAGCAGAAAAGAGACAAAGACAGCTTCATGTTTCCTAAAGCATGCATACAACAGAGTATTAAAGATTAAAAAAAGAAATTATAATTTTTTTAAACGTTTTACAAAATACACAGTATTTAACGGCATATATATATATATAATATTGCCTAAAGGAAGCGTATATAATGTGAACACAATAGGTCCAAGCTCTGAGCCCTTATGCTTTGCTGTGGCAGAACTGGCTGGATCAAATCAAACAGAACTCTAAACACATTTTCAGCTCTGCACACAATCTGCAATTCAACTCTGCACTTTCTAAAACACTGCACACGGTTCTCTGAGTAACACACAGAGATCTGACATATTCACCTGTCAGCCATTTTCAACACACTGCCATTAAACATGCTACACATATGAGCCAATGAACAGATACACATGCCAGCTGACCGTTAACGCCTGGCTGCTTTACTGCTGACTCATCAATCAGGATATAAGTACAACAAATGGGATATCAAAATATATAATATCCTGAAGGATTATGAAATACACAAGAAAGAAAACAAGATTTAAGTCGTTAATTCATGAGAAAAGCACTCAGATAGAAAGCCAGAAACATTTAAAATATTTGTTTAAAATGTCGTTTAAATAAAATGTCCAAAGAAAGTATTCAGAGTAATTGTTATTACAGTTTTATAATTTTTTTATATATTTCACAAATGATCTGCTTTGACTGCAGCTTGAGAAACTTCTGGATTCAGTGTGAAAGCATCCTTTTTTAACTTTAAACATGATCTTTAATAATGTTGTAGTGTAGTTTAACTCTGAGAGGTCGATTGGCTGGACTCCTCACTGGGACTCTGGTTCTGGACCAGCTTGCAGGGTCCAGGAGTTCTTGGAGAGAAGGAGCGCTTCCTGCCGCAGGACTCGGGGGATGGGAGTTCCTGAACATGGAGAAACAGCTTCAGTTATTATGCTCCAAATATCTGGAACAAAGTCACAGAAAGAATGTGTCTGCAGCTCAGAGAGTCCTGCTGGGAACCCACACATGTTGAGGAGCCCAAAGTGTGATGAGAGAAATGTACAGTACGGGTCCCCAGCACATAGAAGCTGCCGGATGCTAACCTGCATATGTTGGGAGAGTTTTACAGATCAGGAGAGGAACTAAGTACATTTACTCAAGTACTGTACTTAAGTACAATGTTGAGTTACTTTACCTGATCATTTCCATGTTATGCTACTTTGCACTTCTACTCCACTACAGTTCAGAGGTACATGGTGTACTTCTACTCCACTACATGTATTTAATACCTTTAGTTACTTCACAGATGTGGATGAATGATGTGAAATATAACCAAGTGTTAAATCAGATTTTAGTTCCACCTGGAGTAAATCCACAAGCTACCCTGCAGTATACAAAGTCATTCAAACTAGCTGCACCTTTACCAGCTTTGAGAACACTTTCATGATCAATCATTATAAAACATATCATATATATTATTCTGAAATGGACCAATCTGCACAATGACTACTTTTACTGTCGCTACTTTAAATATATTTTGATGAGAATACTTTTCTACTTTTACTTGAGGAATATTTTGAATGCAGGACTTTTACTGTAACAGAGTATTCCTACACTCTGGTACTTCTACTTTTACTCAAGTGCCAGATCTGAGTACTTCTAATTTTACTCAAGTACAAGATCTGAGTACTTTTAATTTTACTCAAGTGCCAGATATGAGTACTTCTACTTTTACACAAGTGCCAGATATGAGTACTTCTACTTTTACTCAAGGAGAAGATCGGAGTACTTTTACTCAAGTACAAGATCCGAGTACTTCTACTTTTACTCAAGTACAAGATCTGAGTACTTCTACTTTTGCTCAAGTATATTTAGATGATAATACTGTAACAGACTGGTTATAATGTTGATGTTTTCATGTGTTTTATTCTTCAGAGTTTATTTACATTTTACAGAGTGTCAGTGAACGCGTCACTGTTTTGATAGACAGTTGTTGTGAAGAGAAACAGCCAAAATGATGAAGAGAGAAAAACAAGAGTGTTGTTTTCCTCTGAGGACATGCTCCATGAAAGAGTTTCATATCTTGATGAATGGAGGATATTCAGTACTCACAGTTCTTCTGGACCTTGGCTCTGATCGTCTCATCATCTCTGATCCTGTAGGGATGAACACAATCCAACAGTTATGGATCCAGTTTAAAATAAGTGTTTGTTCTTTGAGTTAGTCAGCTTCAGAGTCCTGAGGCCTGTACTACGAAGCTGGTTCAACCTAACCTGGATATGTTTGAGTTAGCCGGTTGGCCCAAGCCAAAACATACGCGCTCTCGCTAAGCTGTACTACAACGCTGGATATCAAGTGGATCGCTCAAGCCAGCCGTGTCCTATCTAGTTAGGGGCGCGTTCACATGAAAGGGGTGGTATTTGGAGCATTCGACCAATCTCAAACATGGACAAGCGTACTGACAGCGCAGCGTCATACTTCCTGAATGAAAAGTGAACTTTAATATTAGACAAATATGAAGAAGTTAAACTTTAAACATCCATGACTTAAACACTTTATCCAGGATAAAAGCCACATAGCTGCACCTGCAAGGTGAATACAGCTGGTAAAAGAAAAAGCGTTTGAATGCGTACATTAACTAAAATTAATTACATTTGACTCGAGTGTTTCGTCAACTTAATGTGTTGCTTAAAATAATACTTCTGCATACAGTATGTGACACTGTGAGTGTTGCACGGCCAGATACGGCTCAAGAAGCTGACTCAGATAAGGAAATATGATACATTATGATGTGATATGATATGAATGATAATGGGACACATCGACATCTGCACTCACAGTGCCGCGGACTGTACTTAATGTTACTCTGATCCGGTTACTTATGTTGTGGCAGATATTTAAGTAAGCTTTCTTAACGCTAATGTTATAATAGTCAGATTGCTCTGAAGATGGGAGGGGATATTCTATTAATTTTCACGTTCACACAGTCAGTTGATTTTTGCCGGCCGTCTTTCCTGCAACGGCAGTTTTTCTGTATTTCCTCTATCCTGTAATATGACACGGAGCTCTGATTGGTCAGCAGGCGTTGCTTTCACTGAGTTGATCTCTTAGCCTGCAACCTAACCTCCTCCCGAGGAGGTTAGCCACTCAGCATAAGTTACCATGGAGATCTAGCCCGCTAAAAAGAGAACCAGCGTCGTAGGACCGGAAAGCCCGAATTTTCCCTGAAGTCAGCCGGCTAAAAGCGAAAATCCGGCTTCGTAGTACAGGCCTCTGACTGATCTCATGCTTTACATCCCATCATATCTTCTCTGCAAACACTACGACTGACTGCCACAGCTCTCAGCTGCATTACAGGAAGTAACAGTCATTAGTCAAGGAGCTAAAAACATCCCATCAAATACAGACTACCTTTTCCACTCTTCTGTCAAATCCCATATGTCTGGTGGAAAGTTGATTACTTACTAAATGTGGCTTTGCATTTTCAGCTGGCCTTCTATAGTTGATGGAAGAATGAAAGAGCCTGCAGTCAGTGGGTAACATCACTGATCTGTTGTGATTCCCCAGTGAGAGAAACACCTCCCTGTGTTTCATACAATACTGCTGAACCAGCAGAGACCCCTTACTGACCTGAGGGTCTCCAGTCTGCAGTCTGGACTCTCCACAAGATCTCTCAGCAGCTTCTCTCCTGAATCCTGCAGAGCGTTGTATCTCAGGTCCAGATCTCTCAGATGGATGTTGGACTTCAGAGCTGAGGCCAGAGCAGAACAGCTGATCTCTGACAACCTGCAGCGCCTCAGTCTGAATAACGAAAACATGAGGATACAAATCTGTTTATAATCCTGTGAGGAAGCGCACACATTCCCTCACTAACATTTTGGCTTAACTATTTGTTTGTTAAGAAAGGTAGTACATATTTCTTCAGTTGTCTTTATTTCAGTTAAAGTTATAAAAACAGTTTACATAGAAAAACTAATAAAATGCATCTAAATTAATTTGTCAGTCTGTAAAACACACAATCACAAAGTAATCACCATTTCCTTTGTTCAGACCTGGAAGCCATTTTGTGTCACTGCTCAAAGGGGGAGCACGCCTCCAAAGTACTCCTTATATGTGCCGTATGAGTAGGCGGAGTCTTGGACGTGATTGGTCAGGAAATGTGTGATTTTATGAGTGTCAATTAGGTTAAAAACTGTCAGTTTTAAGCAGACCTTGTTGTTTTTGAAGGTACAATATTTATGTTGATGCAATTATGAATTTACTTAAGCCTTTAGGATTTTATTAAATGTAGACCACAGTGTTTAATTTTGTATTTAACCCTTCACTCCGCTTTCAGAACCATGACCTGATTGGCCAGGTTGGATTGGGAAGGCGGGCAGTCTCCTATAAATGTGGTTGGGAAGAGAGGGGAGGGGAGCATTTGGTGTTTGTTCTAGTGATGGCAAAATGAAGCTTTGAATGAAGCATCGAACCACTTGGACAATTGTGTCGGAAATCGGTTCATTTCTCGAAGCTTCAGTTACAGCGACCTCTCCTGGCGAAGTGCAAGGCTGCAGTGGGTTTAACGTATCTTTGCCTTGAAAAATATTCGATGCACACACACACACTAAGACTGAATATCATGTTCTATTTGCAATTAAAGATTGATAATTGTGTGTATTGGGTTATTGAGAAGAGACTAGAGAGTGCTGGAAATTTTTTTGGGCGGAGAGGGCCTTTTATCAGTTATTAAAGTATTAAAGTTGAAAAGCAATGATTAAAAGTTCACCCATTCCGGGTTTGGAACCAGCTGCGTGGAGGACATCGCCGCATCCGGGCCGCAGGCTCTATCCACTGGGCTATCTATTCCTTAAACTATTGAACGGTTTTTATATTAATGATAATTGTCTTTTTGTTCACAACTTCTCCACATTTCGAAGTGTTTCCCGAGCCAGAACGACCTATCTTTCTTCCTGGCTTGCTCTATAATGACCCAATTAAAATGCAATACCAACAACAACTCAACAGCAACAACGTAAACTACGACAACAACCCACACATTGCGCATTGTTTAGAGCGGTTATAAAGTGTTGAAGCGCTCAAATTCGAAACTGTTTCAACCTGTCACCTGTCAGAATAGAGACGAGGCAGTGCATTGAATCACCTGATTGGACGGCGAACCAGTGAGTTGATTCATTCAGGAAATGAAGCAGTTACTGGTTCGGACGTCACATGTCACGTGATTTGAAGCAGTTGCTGCTTCTGACGTCATATGTCACGTGATTTTAAGCAAGCTTCGAATCACTGCTTCTATGGAATAGGAAGTCCAGGGTTGAAGCTCCGTTTGAAGCTTCAGTGTCAAACTGCCATCACTAGTTTGTTCCTTGCTGGTGAACGCAGCACCAGGCATGCAGTTTTTGTTTCTGTGCAATAATGTGGAAGGCTAAGAATAAAACGCCTGTTTATTTTTGCAAGAAAACCCTCTCTCCACGTATCGTTCTTTCACCTGCACCTCACTTTGTAACAAATCCAATCAGATGTTACTCAACATTTAAATGAATGGGAACAGAAAAATCTGGCTTCTTCAGAAAGTGAACTTTATCATGTAAAACTAAAATGACTTCAGATGACCTTTATTCAGACGTTATCGTTTACTAAATATTAATTACATAGATTAACTTTTTACAACTAACATCAACATTGAAGTCTGCAGTTCTTATCTCAGTATGTTAAAAATGAAATATGAATAAAAGGACATTTACAACTTTTTGGCTGTAAGTTATTAATGAATATAAATGAGGTTCAATTACAAAGTGAACATGTGAGATCTCCAGCAGTAACAGAGAGTCAGTGAACTGACCTGAGAGTCTCCAGTCTGCAGTCTGGACTCTCCAGAAGATCTCTCAGCAGCTCCACTCCTGAATCCTGCAGAGCGTTCTCACTCAGGTTCAGATCTCTCAGATGGATGTTGGACTTCAGAGCTGAGATCAGAGCAGAACAGCTGATCTCTGACAACCAGCAGCGCCTCAGACTGAATAAAGAAAACATGATGTAACTTTAGAAAACAATGTTCCTGTTTGAAATAACTCCAGGTTTAATAATCTGTTCAGAGTTAAACAGGGTTTTAATGTCAGAGATGATGCAGAAACAATCCACTGATAATCTGGAACTTTAACTTTGATCAGATGTTTAACAACTCCTTCATCTCCCTCACAGCTCATCAGTACTGACAGCATCTCCACTGACTCCTGGAGCACAGAGTGAGTCTGTGGAAGCTCAAACACTCTCCCTCACACATTCACCTTCTCTTTGTTACTCTGATCAATATTCAGTCATTAGCAAAAGCGGAACAAATAAAAACAACATTGTATTTGTTCAAATTCAGAAAAACATAAACACAAACAGATCAATATGAACTGCAGTCAGTGAACTGACCTGAGAGCCTCCAGTCTGCAGTTTGGACTCTTTAGTCCAGAACTCAGCAGCTCCACATCTGAATCCTTCAGATAGTTGTCACTCAGGTCCAGATCTCTCAGATGGGAGGGGTCAGACTTCAGAGCTGAGACCACGACTTCACAGACAGTCTCTGAGAGTCCACAGTCAGCAAGTCTAAAATAAAACATATATTACAACATGTGTTAAAAAAGAGGAAACATTATATTAACATCAAGCATTTGATGAAAAAATATTTGACATGTTCTGATAGACATTTGCTGTTAGTCCATTTAATATAATATATAATAATATATGATAATAGAGTGTAATGAGTTGTCAGTGTGATCTGATCACATGTCTGTGCTCCTGCTGTCACTGACTGTTACCAAAAGAAACAGAAATTAAATGAATCACTTGACAATATTAGAGATGTACATATTTAAATGTTAGTTAATATGTAGATGTGAATGATGGATGAAGGATGTTGTGGCTTCTCTGAGCATCTGAACATTTATTGCGCACACACACAATTAACAAACCAATAAAGTTTCAATATTTTCAACTGAATACCATCAGATGTTCCCAGTATATCAGCATTAACACATAACTCTGTTATTGGTGGGAAATGATATAGATCTTATTTTAAAGGGCCCATGTCATGCTTTTCCGTTTATTACCCGTCCCCTAGTGTGTTATGAAGGTTTTTATGCATGTAAACGGTGTGAAGAGTCAAAACCCTCAAAGTACACCCTGTAGCGAGTAAAACTCTAACACAGAAAATACCTCCCCAAAACGCCTCGTTGGAGATACGTCACTGCCCATTTGATTCTTCCGGGTACCGCATGATGTCATGCGGTACCCGGAACAAGATGGACCAATCCGGGAAGAGCTATGGCCACACCCAGCGGCGCTGGCCGCACCCTCTGCCAGCCTAACATTTACTGTTGGAAGCTCTGGTTCAGTTCACAATCGATCCAGTCATGCCAATGCCAAGGACCTGTTTCCTGAAATGTGAGGAGAAATCTGAGCTGTTTGTCCTACCGACGGAAGAAATGTATTTTTAACACTGTTCCTTCAGAGGTTCGAAGAACGTTACTGTGTGCGCGGCATTTCACAGACGAAAGCTTCCAAAACATTGCCCAGTTTGAAGCCGGATATGCACGGCATTTGAAACTGAAGGACGATGCTATTCCTAGTTTGTTTGTACCGTTTGGAGCAGGGGAAGATTCGGGTACACAACCTGTAAGTTTGCATTGTTATTTGTGTATTTATCAAACAAGGTATCTACCACGACTGTTTAAATGTGTAAACGTGTTTCAGACTGCTAAGCCAGTGCTAACTGTGCTAACTAAGTTGCTAGCATTTCCATATCAACTCTAATATCAGCAGATGGCCTTACATACAGTACATGTATCTCATAGCAGGAGAATGTCTGCATTCACACACGAAATACTCATAGACTGTATACTCCAGGTGATTTACCGTACGGTCAGTCGCGAAACGTAATTACATTATAGCTGGCGTTCCTAGCGTGTATGCTACCGAGCTAAACAACAGAGCTAGACATGAGTTTGCTCGGAAAAATATTGTTTTTATGCCAGCTACAATGAATGTAGCAGACTACCCATATAAGATTGCAATTGTAAACATGTGCTTGACAGCCTAATATGAACCACTATCTGTTGTTCATAGTATAGTATAGCATATTGAACAACTGAACAACTAGCAAACGTAGATTAGCATTGTAATCCAGCTGGCAAGCTGACGAACATCAAACAACTAAGTTTCAATAATATTTTGTGATTGGCACTTCATTTCGTTAGGAATGTCTCCCAAACAAGGTATCTACCACGACTGTTTAAATGTGTAAACGTGTTTCGGACTGCTAAGCCAGTGCTAACTGTGCTAACTAAGTTGCTAGCGTTTCCATATCAACTCTAATATCAGCAGATGGCCTTACATACATGTATCTCATAGCAGGAGAATGTCTGCATTCACACACGAAATACTCATAGACAGTATACTCCAGGTGATTTACCGTACGGTCAGTCGCGAAACGTAATTACATAATAGCTGGCGTTCCGAGCGTGTATGCTACCGAGCTAAACAACAAGGCTACCAACGGAGCTAGACATGGGTTTGCTCGGGAAAACACTTGACACAGTGCTTACTGGGCTAACGACGTTGCTAGCGTTTAAATATCTCAACTACAATGTCAGCAGATGGCCTTACATGTTTGTCATGGCAGGAGAATGTCTGCATTCACACACGGAATACTCATACAGTATACTCCGGGTACATTACAGTTGGCTAGCTAACGAGGCTAGCTATACATGCTAGCGGAAAACATCGTATTCATGCCAGTTACAATGAATAACCGAACGTAGCAGACTACCCGTATTAAAAGATTGCAATTATAAACACGTTATTGCTAGCCTAATATGAACCACTAGCTTTTGTTCATAGTAGTTTTATTACACTACATTATAGTTGCCGTTCCTCCGAGATACCGTTCATATCGTGTTTGCTACCAAGGTAAACAAGAAAGCTAGGTTAGCATATTAGCTGGCAAGTTTACTGTGTTGATTAGATAGATGGATTAGATAGATCCACACTCCTACCACAACTACTACTAACGAATCTAAAACAACTAAGTTTCTCTAATATTTTGTGATTTGCATTTGATTTCGTCCAGCCAGATCAGGAAACTCCTGGCGTATCTGGCGGACAACACACACACGGGATGACCCACTCTGATGCCTCGTCCTAAAAAGCCCCGGCAGCCGCTTACAAAGCTGCGATAGGCAAGATGCCGAAAACGCCTATAAGGGGAGGAATGGATGATATACAGTGTATATATATATATTTACGCATGTTCATTTTGTACATTTCTAAAAATAAAGTATGATGGAAATACTTAGTAGGCCTATCCTTTCTTCCCTGAATGATTTGCTCCTATAACCAGGGGTGCACATAACTGGTACGCAGGTACGCATGCGCGGCACAAATCTGAATTGCGTAACGTCACTTGTGTCACTACGCGCCTTTGCGTACCTCAAAACATCAAAACAAAACACATATTTCGTCTACACGTGTTTCTTGTCAACACTCAATGGAGTAAACTACTAGGCATGTCAAAAAACCCAAAGACATTAAGCAGCTACGTTGCCGTTTCGCTCCCTGCAAAAAGTCTTTCTATGACTGATTGAACTGGAGCTGGGTGAGCCGCGCAGGACATAACCGACGGACCTGTGAAGCTTTCCAGGAGGCAGAGGCTTAGATCACTGGACGACAGAGTTGGTCGCCGTGTGCACAGACAGGGTTAACGTCCGTATAAACAACAGAATTGTGCCAAAAGTCCGCCAACTGGCTGCGGTGGGAGACTCCCCTGTGCACATTCTGTGCCCCGCGCACACACTGGAGAACTGCGCAAAATCATCTGATCACAACGTTCACGCTCTGTGGTCAAGCTGCTGCAGTTTTATTTACACCAAAGTGGAGTGAAACACACAGCTGCAAACTTACTCAGGGTGTTATGGAAGAGTTTGAAATCAGACAGAGGTGGAAGAAGTACTCAGATCTTGTGTAGGAATACTCTGTTACAGTAAAAGTCCTGCATTCAAAATGTTACTCAAGTAAAATTAGAAAAGTATTATCAAAATATAGTGAAAGTAGCGACAGTAAAAGTATTCATTGTGCAGATTGGTCCATTTCAGAATAATATATATGATATGTTTTATAATGATTGATCATTAAAGTGTTCTCAAA
The DNA here is from genome assembly GCF_902827165.1 of Trematomus bernacchii. NCBI lineage: Eukaryota > Metazoa > Chordata > Actinopteri > Perciformes > Nototheniidae > Trematomus > Trematomus bernacchii. Next base: position 364,056 of record NW_022987615.1, read on the forward strand.
GCTGGTAAAGGAGCAGCTAGTTTGAATGACTTTGTATACTGCAGGGTAGCTTGTGAATTTACTCCAGGTGGAACTAAAGTCTGATTTAACACTTGAGTATATTTCACATCATTCATCCACATCTGTAAAGTAACTAAAGGGATTAAATACATGTAGTGGAGTAAAAGTAGAAGTACAAAGTAGCATAAAATAGAAATACTCAAGTCAACTACAAGTATCTCAAAATTGTACTTGAGTAAATAAGTGTGCTTTGTTACTTCCCACATTTGAAATCAGATATGACTTCAAGTCATGTGATCATTTCTTAGTATTTGATCCTTCAACTTGGCCTCAGGAAATGCAAGGACTTCACAGTTTTGGCAACAAGTTTTGGAGAAAGCAAATCGGAGGCTTAAAAAGAGACAGGGAGGTGCATCTTCATCATCTTCATCATCTAGCATGCAAGAAGTGTAAATTGAGGACAGTGAAGGAGACACTGAGGAGGACCACGCTTCGTGTGGGGTGAGTACCAAACGCTGTCTCTTGGTACTCATCTGAGTAACTCACTAAAAAAGTTATGTGCACCCCTGCCTATAACATATCATTCATATATAGCAAACCATGATTTGATTTTTCATCAAACAGTAGTAGTTTATTACAGGTAAAAATAACTTACTCTTCTATAACAACAGTTGTAGGTACAGTTCGGTTAGTTAGCGTATAAAATATACGGCTGTACCGACGCCATTATAAGACTGATGTTCCGAGAGCGAGCCGAAAAAAGCACTGTTAGACATGGGCGGAGCCTCTCTGGTGGTTTACTAATCAGAACAGAGTGGCCGAGCTGACCAATCAGAGCACAATAGGCTCACAGGGAGGGGGGGGCAAGAGCTCCAACGAGTCGTTTAGTGGAGAGAGTGAATACTGCTGAATACACATACTTTACAGAGATGCTGTATGCGAAACCAATGTCAGTTTGGAAAATTGCACAGTATAAATCTATTTTAGTATACCTCAACAATGTAATTATGATCAGTGGAAATGGCCATGACATGGGCCCTTTAAACTCTAACACATTGTGATAAAAAGGTGTTTAATGATAAAGAAACTACTAGAAAGTAATAATAACAGCTTTCTGTGATAACTGTAAGTCCTGCTGTGTGGTGCTATCACATGCTGAGAAACCTCTAGAGTCCTTCATGTGTTTGACATGTCGCCTCCATCACTCAATATGAAGAGAGAAACGGTTCAGTTTAACTATTATTATAAATAAATAGAAGAACAGTGTTGGTTTTATTTTGCTCTCTCAGTATTTAAACAGCAGAAATGTTATAGTGTTTGTTTGAATTCATAAACTCCTGATCCACATTAGTTCATCAAGTTAATCACATCTGGACTTACTTGGCCTTCCTGCAGTTCCTCACAGCTGGAATAAGTCTCTGTCGTCCCTCCAGTGATGTTTTGTACTTCTTCAGGTTCACCTCATCCAGAACCTCCTCTGACATCTGCAGCATGTAGGCCAGAGCAGAGCAGTGGATCTCAGAGAGTTCCTTCTCTGATCTGTTCTCTGACTTCAGGAACTCTGTGATCTCCTGATGTACTGAGTGGTCCTTCATCTCTGTCAGACAGTGGAAGATGTTGATGCTCCTGTCAGGAGAGATTTCATCACTGCTCATCCCCTTCAGGTTGCTGATGGCTCTCTGGATGGTTTCTGGTCTGTTGTCTGTGCGACCCAGCAGGCCTCCTAACAGTCTCTGGTTGGACTCCAGAGAAAGGCCATGGAGAAAGCGGACAAACAGGTCCAGGTGGCCATTTTCACTTTGGAGGGATTTCTCAATGGCTCCCTCCAGGAAGTCATCCAGGGATGGGTGACCCTGATCACTGCTGTTGTTAAAGTATCCCAGCAGGAAGTCCTTCAGTACCGCTGTGTCTCTGTTGGTGTAACAGTGCAACATGTAGACTGCAGCCAGAAACTCCTGAATGCTCAGATGAACAAAGCAGTAGACTGTTTTCTGGAAGATCACTCTCTCTCTTTTGAAGATCTGTGTACAAACTCCTGAGTGCACCAAGGCCTCGTTGACATCAAGACCACAGCGCTGAAGGTCTTCTTGGTAGAACATGATGTCTCCTTTCTCCAGATGTTCAAACGCAAGCCTCCCCAACTTCAGAAGAAGCTCCCTGTCAGCCTCCGTCAGCTGCTGTGGACTCGTCTCATGTCCCTGTTCATACTTCTGCTTCTTCCTCTTGGTCTGGACCAGCAGGAAGTGTGAGTACATGTCAGTGAGGGTCTGGGGCAGCTCTCCTCTCTGGTCTGTAGTCAACATGTGGTCCAGAACTGCAGCAGTGATCCAGCAGAAGACTGGGATCAGACACATGATGTGGAGGCTCCTGGAGCTCTTGATGTGAGAGATGATTCTGCTGGACAGGTTTTCATCACTCCATCTCCTCCTGAAGTACTCCTCCTTCTGGGCGTCAGTGAAGCCTCGTACTTCTGTTACCCTGTCCACACATTCAGGAGGGATCTGATTGGCCGCTGCAGGTCTGGAAGTTATCCAGACGAGAGCCGAGGGAAGCAGCTTCCCCCTGATGAGGTTTGTCAGCAGCACGTTGACTGAGGACTGCTGTGAGACATCAGACACAACCTCATTGTTTCTGAAGTCCAGAGAAAGTCTGCTTTCATCCAGGCCGTCAAAGATGAGCAGCACTTTGCAGACAGCCAGCTGCTCTGCTGTGACCTTCTGTAAGGTTGGATGGAAAACATGGAGCAGCCTGAGAAGACTGTACTGCTCACCTTTGATCAGGTTCAGCTCCCTGAAGGAGAGCGGGATCACCAGACTGACATCTTGGTTTTCCAAACCCTCGGCCCAGTCCAGAGTGAACTTCTGCACTGAGAAGGTTTTTCCAACTCCAGCGACTCCGTTGGTCAGGACCGCTCTGATGAGAGTCTGTTGGTCAGGTAAGGCTTTAAAGATGTCCTGGCACTTGATTGGAGTGTCATGGAGGGGCTTCTTCTTGGAAGCTGTCTCCAGCTGCCTCACCTCATGTTGGGTATTAACCTCTTCACTCTGACCTTGTGTGATGTAGAGCTCAGTGAAGATCCTGTTGAGGAGGGTTTCACTTTGATCAGTTCCTTCAGTCACACGTTCACATCTCCTCCTCAGACTGAGCCTATGTTCATCTAAAACCTCCTGCAGACCACTATCTGCTGAAAGAGAAGGAAACAGGAGAGAATGAGGAAACTGCTCTGAGAATCTAATTATAATAATAAAACAACAACAAACAGACTAAGTTTAAATGTTTTATAAACAGCTTACTGTCTATGCTCTACAACAGTATACCTGTTCAAAAACAAATGAACCAGGAAGAGGAATAAGACGCTGCATGAGTTCGGCCTCTTACCTCGTACAGAGCTGGTCTGACTGGCTGTCTGCAGTCCAGCTCTGGTTCTGGATCTTTCTCCACACTGGGGACAGGAGGGGTCTCCTGATGGAGGTCTCTGCTCCCAGTATGAGGTGATGCACTGTCTGCAGAACCAGTGTCCACAGCTGGTAGAGACTGGATCCTTCAGGACGTCCTGACACAGAGCACAGCTGGACAGCTGCTCCTCCACAGGAACACCACTCTTCCTCTTCCCTCTGTGGAGATGAACACATCCTTTACAGCACTTTACATTAGTGGAGCTGATTCTCACCAATGGGCAGAGCGTCACAAACTTCACTCTCAAGATGAAATGTGTCACGCTGCACGAATACGCAGGTGACATGAATTTCACCTCTTCACTTTCTTGGTGTCTCCAGGCACGGATCTGGGTCTTTGCATTGACTCTACATGTAATCACACAAAGCTCTGTTATATCTGCTAATGCTAAACACAACCAGCTCACCAGGTTATCACTATCATTAATAAACATCTTTAAAATACATGTTATAAACATGCCCAAGTAGTAAATAATGTATTGGACGATATATTTCGTTTTTAGTGAATATTTATCAATATCTTTGCCATTTAAAACCTTTTGATGTCACTGATACAATGATGCTATATCCAGGGGTGCACATAACTGGTACGCAGGTACGCATGCGCGGCAACAATCTGAAATGCGTACCGTCACTTGTGTCACAAAGCGCATTTGCGTACCGACGTACTTGTGAAGCTTTTCCAGAAGGCGGTTAGATCAGCGGAGTGACAGAGTCGGTCTCCGTGTGCACAGACAGGGCTGCTGTTAACGTCGGTCTGTACAGCAGCAGTGCGCTAAAACAGCTGATCACAACGTTCACACGCTCTGCGGTCACGAAGCTCTGTACTCCACTACCACCTGAGAAAGTTGTGTGCACCCCTGGCTATAAATGCATATTGAAATATCCTCAAATAATGTTAGCTTGCTGTACTCTGCTGCCTTTGTTCTGTACTATACTGCACACATGATATTATTAAAGAACAGTTTAATATATTAGATTATATAAAAACTGGATCCTCTTCAGGTCAGGTTACAGCAGAAACTCTTACTTTGAGTCTGAGGGTCCAGGTTCATTACTGAAGTATATACGTTGATCTTTAGACCAGTCACTCTTCAGAGACAGACAGCTGGGGGCTGGAGACTCTGCTCTCTGTCTGTGGAAACAACACATGTTTTAAACATCATTAGTTCATTCAGAGAGCACATTTTGACTTCTGTCTGTGTGTAGATTATTTACTATCGCTGATGACGCCAGGGATCAAGAGTTTAAACGTTGTTACTGTACTGTTACTACGTTTCTTTACTGCGATCATTAAATAACAGGTTAGACTAGAAAAGGCATTTCCTGCTGAAAATGCGTGTGAATGCTGAAAGCTGCGCAAATGTGTTGCTGAACTTTGCTGAAAATGCAGAGAAAGCTGAATATTTGAATAGCTGAATGGTGACTGTAGCTGTGTAGTGATCAGTGAAAGGAGAGGGTTTCATGTGAAAAGTTTTTGTCACATCCTCGCCCTCAACAGCCTTTTTTCAAATTCTATACTTAAATGTTTTTATTTTTCAACCTAAGAGATGTCTTCCTACATTTTCATCAACAAATGAGTGCAGAGTTTGGGACTTATGGCAGGTTTAACATTTCTTTTTTTTAGGCGAATTTCAAGCTCTCCTCCACTCTGTTTTGAGATCAAAGCACTCTAGACTTAACGAGCTGCACAATACACACTAATGTTAAAATCTGAAGAAGGCCTCTTTACCTTAAGATTCTAAATGAGTGCATTACAGAAACAATGAAAATATGGTCGACAATACAAAATAAATGTAATATATCAAGCTCTGTAAGCAAAGCTACAAAAATAGCCACAAACCCAGATGTGATACCAGGTAATATAGACGCAGGATTCGAGAAATGGACAAACAAGGGGTTAATATTTATAGCACAAGTTTTTAAGGGGCACATTTTTAAATAATTTGAAGGTTCAAGGTTCAAGGTTCTTTATTGTCAATCTGACATAGCTACAGAGTAATTATGCAGTTGAAAATCTTATGTCACAGGCTTCTCCAACAATGCAACATAATAACATAATAACAATAAGAGCATGAGCAATACAAAAATAATAATAGTTATAAAATGAAATAAAGTTATGATGTGGAATAGTGCAGTACGAGTCTATATACAAGTTATTGGAATGATATATATATATTAGGTATTAGTTACATACTATTGAGTAGCTGATGAATGTTTGATGTTGTTTCAACAGTTCAATTTTTTAACAGTCTCACTGCCCGCGGGAAGAAACTGTCTCCGAATCTTCTTGTCCTTGCCAGGATGCTGCGGTAACGTCTGCCAGACGGCAACAGAAAGAACAGTTTGTGGCTGGGGTGATGGGGGTCTTTGATAATCCGTAGTGATTTCTTCCTGAGCCGCTGGGAGTAAAGGTCCTCCATGGATGGCAGCTCCGTCCTGGTGATGTGCTGTGCAGTTTTCACCACCCTCTGTAAAGCCTTACGATCGAGGTCGGTGCAGCTGCCGTACCAGGCCGTCATGCTGCCAGTGAGGATACTCTCTATCGTGCACCTGTAGAAGTTGCAGAGTATCCTGGAATCCATTTTGAACCTCCTCAACCTGCGGAGGAAGAAGAGCCGCTGTCGAGCTTTCTTGGTGATGGTGGTGGTGTGAAGAGACCATGTCAGGTCCTCAGTGATGTGGACCCCAAGGAACCTGAAGCTTTTGACTCTCTCCACCGTAGTCCCATTGATGGCGATGGGGGCGTGTCCCTCTCCCTGCTGCTTCCAGTAATCCACAATCAGCTCCTTTGTTTTGCTGATGTTGAAATGGAGGTTGTTATCCTGGCACCAAGATGTCAGGTTTTCGACCTCCTCTCTGTACGCCGTCTCGTCATCGTCTGTGATCTGGCCGATGACGGTCGTGTCATCAGCAAACTTCACGATGGTGTTGGAGCTGTGTGTGGCCACGCAGTCGTGGGTGAATAGGGAGTAGAGGAGAGGGCTGAGCACGCAGCCTTGAGGGGCACGGGTGTTGAGGATCAGGGTGGAGGATGTGATGTTTCCCACCCGCACTGCCTGGGGTCTGCCTGTCAGGAAGTTCAGGATCCAGTCACAGAGGGCGCTGTTGAGCCCGAGGTCTCTGAGCTTGATGGCCAGCTTGGAGGGCACAATGGTATTGAATGCTGAACTGTAGTCAATGAACAGCATTCTCACATATGTGTTCCTGTTCTTCGGGTCCAGGTGTGAGAGGGCAGTGTGGAGGGTGAGGGCTATGGCGTCGTCTGTGGACCTGTTTGCTCTGTAGGCAAACTGCAGGGGGTCCAGAGAGTCAGGGAGGGAGGAGGTGATGAATAATTTGACTAACCGCTCAAAGCACTTCATTACGGTGGAGGTGAGTGCTACTGGGCGGTAGTCGTTGGGGCAGGTGATGATTGTCTTTTTGGGGACAGGAACGATGGTGGAGTGTTTAAGACATGTGGGGACTACAGACTGCAGCAGGGACCTGTTGAAGATGTCTGTGAACACCTCTGCCAGCTGAACTGCACACACCCTGAGAACACGGCCAGGGATGCCATCAGGTCCAGGAGCCTTGTGTGGGTTAACCCTTTTAAAGGATTTACACACATCTGCCCTATTTAAAACAAAAGGGCAGTGTAGCTCCTGGTCCCTCTGTACCTCCACAGCCTGGCTGCTCTCAAAGCGTGCAAAAAAAACTGTTCAGCTCATCTGGGAGAGATGCGCACGCAGACACTCCCGCAGCACCCCCCGCTGCTCCTTTGTAGTCAGTCATTGTTCTTAGTCCCGCCCACATATTCCTAGTGTTACAGCCTTTGAAGTCAGATTCCACCTTCTCTTTGTACTGTCTCTTTGCATTTTTAATTGCTCTCCGGAGATCATACCTAGACTTCCTGTACTCCTCCAAATCACCCGCTGTGCGCACGATAGTGCGCGCTTTCAACTTGCCGCGCACATTGCAGTTTACCCAGGGCTTTTGATTTGGGAATGTCCGTACTGAAACCTTCGGTACCACGTCATCGATGCATTTCCCAATGTAGCAGATGACAGTGTCCGTGTGTGTGTTGATGTTGTTGTCCTCAAACACACTCCAATCCGTAGATGCAAAGCAATCCTGCAGTGCTGAATCTGACTCCTCGCTCCATCGCTGTACTGTCCTTATTACCGGTCTGTCCCTTTTAAGTTTCTGCTTGTACGCAGGCAACAACAGTAGTGAGATATGGTCTGATTTGCCGAAGGGAGGGCGAGGGAGAGCCTTATATCCATTCCGGAAAGGGGAATAAACATGGTCCAGTATGTTTTCCCCGTGCGTCGGGAAGCTGATGTGTTGGTAATATTTTGGCAAAACCTTCTTCATGTTGGCGGTGTTGAAATCTCCGGCCACAACGAACGCCGCATCTGGCCGTGAAGTCTCGGTTTTATCAATAATCCCAAACAGCTGATCGAGTGCCGTGTTGTTGTCGGCGAGTGGCTGCGGCGGGATATACACTGCTGTTATCACAACAGATGTGAATTCCCTCGGCAGATGGAAGGCCCGACATGAGATCATGAGGTGCTCTAGATGTGCGGAACAGTCCGATGAAATAATCTTCACATCTGAGCACCAGTTGTTGTTAGTCATTACACACACACCGCCTCCCTTACTTTTCCCCGAGTTAGCAGTCCGGTCCTGACGAAAAATAGAGAATCCATCAGGGACAATGGCGGAGTCCGGGATAGCGGGGTTGAGCCAAGTCTCAGTGAGAATTAACACGTTACAGTTCTTAATGTCACGTTGAAAAGCAATCCGGCTTCTGAGTTCATCTAGCTTATTTTCAATGGATTGAACATTAGCCAGAAGAATACTCGGAAGAGGGGGTCGATTCTGTCGTTTCCTCAGTCTGACCAGCAGCCCGGCCCGGCATCCGCGCTTTGTCCTCTTCTTGCGTCTCTCAGGTAGAACAGCAACAGGTAGCCATGGTGAATCTCCATTGTTTGTCGGAGGGTTATTATTGTCCACGAAGTTTCGCAATTGGAGAAGTTCCTCTCTGCTATATTGTATGGCAGAGTAGGTGCGGTCGGCTAGCATGTTGAGAACCATGTTAAAAGTAAAACGGCAAAAGTAAAATAAATATGTACAAAATACGAAAATGGGCAAAGTTGGAGAGGAGCACAAAGACGATGCGGCCATCTTCACCGGCGCATCTCAATGGCAATGAACAACTCAAACAGGAATTTACTTTACCAAATAATGACTTTTATAAATATTTGCAACTGAGACACTACCTCCAGAAACATATTGAGTGGGAACTATTATGCAAGGAACCAACCAAAGTTGAAGAATTGCTAATGACATTTACAGAGGAAGAGTAAAAAAAAGGGCTAATTTAGTAAAAACCTATAAAGCACTAAAAGATGAATCCAATGACAATAATATGGATGTTAAAGAAAAATGGGAACTGGAAGCAAATGTAATAATAACGGATGATGATTGGGAGGAGACTTTCAGGTCTGGACATAAATGAACTAACAGTCCAACGTGCAGGGAGTTTGATTGGAGGGTGAAGATGCGTTATTTTAACACCCCATCTATCACCTCAAAATATAATAAAACGTCTGATCTATGTTGGAGGAATTGGGGGAAGGTTGGGGGAAATCATCACAATTGTGAGGTTGAAACCACAACCCCCAACATCACGCAATGGAGAGACAGAGTAAAAAGCTCTTTATTGTGGAAAAAACTACAGCAAGACTACGACTGAAACTAGAAACATTTGAGAGAAGATGGAAACCGAGAACACAAGTGATATCTGAGCTCTGAACACCTCCTTTTTATGTTTATTTAAATTTTTTCTTATATTTATTTTATTTACATATTATTTTTGGTTGGTTATTATTTTCTTTTATATTTAATTTTTAACTAGCACATGTTCCGGATTTGTAAGCATACCTGTCTGTACCGACTACCCAGGGAAAGGTCAGAGAGTTTAAATGAATATCTGTATTTATGTATCATTTGCCAAGACTTGGAAGGAAAGGGGTAATGTGTGTGTGTGTGTGTGTGTGTGTGTGTGTGTGTGTGTGTGTGTGTGTGTGTGTGTGTGTGTGAGCCATAACGAGTAGATTTCAGTGGACTGTAAACTGAGGCGGAGACGAATACGCAGGTGACATGAATTTCACCTCTTCACTTTCTTGGTGTCTCCAGGCACGGATCTGGGTCTTTGCATTGACTCTACATGTAATCACACAAAGCTCTGTTATATCTGCTAATGCTAAACACAACCAGCTCACCAGGTTATCACTATCATTAATAAACATCTTTAAAATACATATCATAAACATGCCCAAGTAGTAAATAATGTATTGGACGATATATTTAGTTTTTAGTGAGTATTTATCAATATCTTTGCCATTTAAAACCTTTTGATGCCACTGATACAATGATGCTATAAATGCATATTGAAATATCCTTAAATAATGTTAGCTTGCTGTACTCTGCTGCCTTTGTTCTGTACTATACTGCACACATGATATTATTAAAGAACAGTTTAATATATTAGATTATATAAAAACTGGATCCTCTTCAGGTCAGGTTACAGCAGAAACTCTTACTTTGTGTCTGAGGGTCCAGGTTCATTACTGAAGTATATATGAGGTTGATCTTTAGACCGGTCACTCTTCAGAGACAGACAGCTGGGGACTGGAGACTCTGCTCTCTGTCTGTGGAAACAACACATGTTTTAAACATCATTAGTTCATTCAGAGAGCACAATTTGACTTCTGTCTGTATGTAGATTATTTACTATCGCTGATGACGCCAGGGATCAAGAGTTTAAACGTTGTTACTGTACTGTTACTACGTTTCTTTACTGCGATCATTAAATAACAGGTTAGACTAGAAAAGGCATTTCCTGCTGAAAATGTGTGTGAATGCTGAAAGCTGCGCAAATGTGTTGCTGAAAATGCAGAGAAAGCTGAATATCTGAATAGCTGAATGGTGACTGTTGCTGTGTAGTGATCAGTGAAAGGAGAGGGTTTCATGTGAAAAGTTTTTGTCACATCCTCACCAGCGTTTTTTCAAATTCTATACTTAAATGTTTTTATTTGTCAACCTAAGAGATGTCTTCCTACATTTTCATCAACAAATGAGTGCAGAGTTTGGGACTTATGGCAGGTTTAACATTTCTTTTTTTTAGGCAAATTTCAAGCTCTCCTCCACTCTGTTTTGAGATCAAAGCACTCTAGACTTAACGAGCTGCACAATACACACTAATGTTAAAATCTGAAGAAGGCCTCTTTACCTTAAGATTCTAAATGAGTGCATTACAGAAACAATGAAAATATGGTCGACAATACAAAATAAATGTAATATATCAAGCTCTGTAAGCAAAGCTACAAAAATAGCCACAAACCCAGATTTGATACCAGGTAATATAGACGCAGGATTCGAGAAATGGACAAACAAGGGGTTAATATTTATAGCACAAGTTTTTAAGGGGCACATTTTTAAATCATTTGAACAACTCAAACAGGAATTTACTTTACCAAATAATGACTTTTATAAATATTTGCAACTGAGACACTACCTCCAGAAACATATTGAGTGGGAACAAATATGCAAGGAACCAACCAAAGTTGAAGAATTGCTAATGACATTTACAGAGGAAGAGTAAAAAAAAGGGCTAATTTAGTAAAAACCTATAAAGCACTAAAAGATGAATCCAATGACAATAATATGGATGTTAAAGAAAAATGGGAACTGGAAGCAAATGTAATAATAACGGATGATGACTGGGAGGAGACATTCAGGTCTGGACATAAATTAACTAACAGTCCAACGTGCAGGGAGTTTGATTGGAGGGTGAAGATGCGTTATTTTAACACCCCATCTATCACCTCAAAATATAATAAAACGTCTGATCTATGTTGGAGGAATTGGGGGAAGGTTGGGGGAAATCATCACAATTGTGAGGTTGAAAGCACAACCCCCAACATCACGCAATGGAGAGACAGACTAAAAAGCTCTTTATTATGGAAAAAACTACAGCAAGACTACGACTGAAACTAGAAACATTTGAGAGAAGATGGAAACCGAGAACACAAGTGATATCTGAGTTCTAAACACCTCCTTTTTATATTTATTTTATTTACATATTATTTTTGGTTGGTTATTATTTTCTTTTATATTAAATGTTTAACAAGCACCTGTTCCGGATTTGTAAGCATACCTGTCTGTAACGACTACCCAGGGAAAGGTCAGAGAGTTTAAATGAATATCTGTATTTATGTATCATTTGCCAAGACTTGGAAGGAAAGGGGTAGTGTGTGTGTGTGTGTGTGTGTGTGTGTGTGTGTGTGTGTGTGTGTGTGTGTGTGTGTGTGTGTGTGTGTGTGTGTGTGAGCCATAACGAGTAGATTTCAGTGGACTGTAAACTGAGGCGGAGACGAATACGCAGGTGACATGAATTTCACCTCTTCACTTTCTTGGTGTCTCCAGGCACGGATCTGGGTCTTTGCATTAGCCGCGTTCACACCAAGTACTTTCCTGTACTTAGTTCCGGCACTAAGAGCCCCGGCGCTTTTCACCCCAGGGCACTTAGTACAGATCGCGTTCACACCGGAGTACTTTTCCCTGAGGGAAGATTACGCAAATGAGCCGCTGACGTCACTTCTTCTTCTTCTGCTTTGGCTTTACTGGCAGGCCACAAACCACTTCACGGCGAGTACAGTAGGTGGCGGTATGCACCTTAAAGTTGTTTGCAATCCGCTGCAAAACAAGAGAAGAAGAAAAAAAACTTCCCGCGTATACTGCGACGCCCACCCACTCGCTGTACATTAGGCGTCTGTTGTTTACCTTCCGACCTCAGACATGATGGAGATGGAGTCGACTGAAGTTGTGCTGTTTGTGCTCATGTTATACAGCTTTGTAACTGAGTTAATGCAGCCTGAGCAACTTGCGTACAATAACAAAACAAGCCGAGCACGAGTGGTGGTGGAGAACGCTTTTGGCAGACTGAAGGGCAGGTGGCGGTGCTTGATGAAAAGAAACGACTGCAAGATGGACAAGATCAAAATCCAGGTGGCAGCATGTTGCATATTACATAACCTTTGTGAAAGTAATGAGTACAGGGACGAATGGACTGCCTTACCGGCGACCCAGCTTTATGAGGCATCTGAACAGCGTGTAAATTGTAAACATTTTGACAATAAAGATGATCTTTTGTACAGTGCTTTTGTTTCTCTTTTATTTTCCAGTCAAGACAGGCAACATTACAATAGTGTACAGTGTGGCAATATAATAACAATACACTGTGCCAGGTGTGTTGTATGCACAGTAAATAGGCTCAGCAGCAAACCCACCGTTATTATTTATCTTCCTGAGACCCACTGCATCCGTCTGCCATAAACACTATGGAAACATACATGTTAGTTTCGACCCATAGTGGACTCCATTTTGTGTTGTGTAAAATGGGGGGGGAATTAAAAGTTTGCAAATCCCCATGTCCTCCTCAGAGGACAATCATAAAAACATTTAGTTTTAGGTCAAATAATATTTAAAATGATATCAATTATCATATTTGTGTATGTGCCCCTGCCATTCCTCCACAAGGTTGCAACATTGATGATAAATAAATGACAAATAAAGCTTTGCCAGTTTATAACCGATGAAACATGATGGTATCAGAATAATCACTTACATGTGATGTATAGGATGCTACGGTCACTAAAGATAAAGTGTCAGGAGAAATAAGCAAGCTACAGGATCTGTTTAACAGTAAATAGAAGTTCACATTTTTAATGTAAATAAAATAGATGTTTATGTAAATTAACATTATCAATATAAAATAAAGTGTCAGTTGTATCAAGACTATATAATAACAGTAATAACAATAATATAAAATGAACTGGTGAGCATCTTGTCCTCCGTTTCCTGGGCCTTGGTGAACAGCACCATCTGATCCCCGTGCATCGACTCTTTCACCACGGCACGCCGGTCCTCCAACGCCTGGACGGTGTCAAAGAAATTCGCATCCCGTGTCCGCTTTCCTAAGAGGGGAAAATAAGCAAGATACAAGATCTGTTTAGTCGCCATGTAGTTTTACAACATACTAGGAATGTGTTTTTTGTATTTTCACAAATAGAATTAAGGTTTCACAAATCTGAAACTGTGTTATAAAGAATGTTTAGACTCTCTGGGATAATCCAGTCCAGATTTGATGAGTCTAGGTATAGTGGTTTTAGATCAGGACCTGGGGCCTCATTTATAACGCCTTGCGTAGGATTGACGTAGGCAGGTTGCTTACGTAGTACAAAGCACAAAAATAGGTACATCAATTTTCCGCCATTTTCCGATTCACAAAACATTGCGTACCGGCGAGGGAAGTGCGTACGGCACTCCCTACGCCTGTTTCCCTTTATAAATCACAATCAACTCGTAACGCCCATATGTGCCTATACATAGTCAAAGAAACGCCCATTCATTCATTCATTGTGACTGACTGCATGAAGAAGATCGCAGGAAATGAGGACCGAACAGCTAAAAAAGACATCTCACACCGTGTCAGATTTTGGTTATTGTGGGGAGGTGGAGATAAATCATATTGTTTGGTGGATGCAGTTTGAACCAGAGTAGCAGCATGGAGGTCGGATCGTCACCAAAATAAATAAATAAGTGGTCCGAAAAAAGTTAATGACAAAAAAAATACACATAACCTTCCTCAGGCAGTGTGTTTGTCCCGGGGACAGGAGACCCCCCCCTTGATGAGAAACTGTAAGAAATGATCGGGGAATCCCTCCGGAGTGTAGTCATGACGACTGGATCTGAATTATTTTGTTGTATTTGGTGGTTTGTGTTCCAGCTGTCGATCAGCAACTATATATCCATAATCCACCAGTTAAAGGAAATACAACTAATGTGTTGTGTTATATTAGCTGTACAATTTACCACATATGGTGTTCTTAGTTTCCATACCTCCTGTGTTTTACGAGCGACTTATCAAGTCTTGGCAAACGGCATAAAACACGATTAAACGTGATAGTATATAAAACCATGCTCGTATCTACAACCTATAGAAATGCAATGCAGTTTAGACGTAATTCTGTCCTCCTGCTTACCGCATCATTTATGAGAAAACATTTCATAACATTAACACAACATATTCGAGGTGGTTTTAAATAACATATCCGTATTTATTTATTTCTCCAAGTTATGTTTTTGTGTGCACTGAGGAGTCTCAAACAGGCGTTTGTTTAATCATTTAAAGATTGGCTTTAATCAATGTTTGAAAATGAATTCTTCATATTTGATAAATGAGAGGTAACATTTTATTTATGGTATTATTTCCACATATTTCTCTCCATTCTTCCTTCTGCCAACGGTGTCGCAGTTTCTCGTCTCTCCCGTTTGTCTGCTTAGTGCGTACGCATGGGTTAGAGTTTGCGTGGAGGACCGCACATTTTCCCATCAAGTTAGTATTTTATAAATCGCAAACATTGCGTAGAAACTGGCGTACGCCATTTTTTGAGCGTATATCCCTTTATAAATGAGGCCCCTGGTCTAATGTGGCCAGGATGCGAAAAAGCACTGAAATCTCCCCTTTTTTGTATTTTCACAAATATAATTAAGGTTTCACAAATCTGAAACTGTGTTATAAAGAATGTTTAGCCTCTCTGGGATAATCCAGTCCAAATAAATCGGCTATGCAGCGATTTAAGAGGTTCAAACACGGAGGATTGTTCCTTTTTGAAGAGTGCTTCATGTATGCTTGAACTTTGTTTAATGTTGTTGAGGCAAGTTTTCTTACCGGAAGTCATGTGACCTCTAGCACGGATGTTTACAATGTTTGTGAGAGAGTAAAAAGGCGCGAACATTTGTAAATGCCGGTCTAGGCGAATACGTTTTCACGCTGTTTCATAATTGTACCAAGAAGGAAATAAACATGATTGTGAACATCAGTTCGATGCGTAACGTTCTTTCAAGACAAAGTTACAGTGTGTGTACCTTTGCGTTTGGTTGCTGGTAAGGAGGACGACCAAGCGCTGTGATCTAGAATGCAAAGCTCGCTTGTTTAAAATCCCGAGAGTTGTCCATCCTCGCCTGAAACAGACGATTAGTTCCATGAGTTAGTGAAGCAAATTACAGAAACACTGCACAGTTATTCACAAGACAAAACGTTTTCATACGGCCGAGAATATCTAGCTAGCTAGATGTAGCTAGCTCGGGGCCGGTGTTAGCCTATTCAGCCTAGCATGGCTAGCTTGATCTACTGAGCAAATAAAAGTACATCTGAGACCATTATTGTGCAGATTAAAACCCCAGTGCATGTAGTTGATTTTACCTTCGTCGTGGTCGTCATCGTTGGCCACTGAATCCGCCGTTTGTAGTCCTGCCTGAGTTTATTTATTTTTATCCGGTATGCCGTGGCGCGGTGCACGATTCCCAGGTCGAGTGAAAGCTACTGAACTGGCTTCAGTAGCTTTCCCTGGGTCGCGTCCTCGGCGTAGATCTCCAGAAGCGCCGACACCTCCTCATCATTTCTTGATGCTTGCCATAACTGCTTTCAAAAACAAACTACTCTCCGTCGGTGCGCTGGGTTTTTGTAGCGAGGAAAAACAATGGCGGCTCTACACAACATTTTCACAGTTGTACGGGGCGTGGTTTGCAATTCGCCCAGCCAATCAGCACTGGGGCACTTTTTACCCACAGGAAAGTACGATCTCTCAGCGGGCACTAAAAATGGGGGTAAAAGTTCCCGAGATTAAGTACGATTTTTGGTGTGAACGCGACATAAGGGGTACTAACGGAACTAAACTCGAAAAGTACGGTGAAAAGTACTCCGGTGTGAACACGGCTATTGACTCTACATGTAATCACACAAAGCTCTGTTATATCTGCTAATGCTAAACACAACCAGCTCACCAGGTTATCACTATCATTAATAAACATCTTTAAAATACATATCATAAACATGCCCAAGTAGTAAATAATGTATTGGACGATATATTTAGTTTTTAGTGAGTATTTATCAATGTCTTTGCCATTTAAAACCTTTTGATGCCACTGATACAATGATCCTATAAATGCATATTGAAATATCCTCAAATAATGTTAGCTTGCTGTACTCTGCTGCCTTTGTTCTGTGCTATACTGCACACATGATATTATTAAAGAACAGTTTAATATATTAGATGATATAAAAACTGGATCCTCTTCAGGTCAGGTTACAGCAGAAACTCTTACTTTGTGTCTGAGGGTCCAGGTTCATTACTGAAGTATGGAGGAAGCCACATATACAGCTCACTCTTCAGAGACAGACAGCTGGGGACTGGAGACTCTGCTCTCTGTCTGTGGAAACAACACATGTTTTAAACATCATTAGTTCATTCAGAGAGCACATTTTGACTTCTGTCTGTTTGTAGATTATTTACTATCGCTGATGACGCCAGGGATCAAGAGTTTAAACGTTGTTACTGTACTGTTACTAAGTTTCTTTACTGCGATCATTAAAGAACAGGTTAGATTATTAGATAACATAAAAACTGGATCCTCTTCAGGTCAGGTTACAGCAGAAACTCTTACTTTGTGTCTGAGGGTCCAGGTTCATTACTGAAGTATGGAGGAAGCCACATATACAGCTCACTCTTCAGAGACAGACAGCTGGGGACTGGAGACTCTGCTCTCTGTCTGTGGAAACAACACATGTTTTAAACATCATTAGTTCATTCAGAGAGCACATTTTGACTTCTGTCTGTTTGTAGATTATTTACTATCGCTGATGACGCCAGGGATCAAGAGTTTAAACGTTGTTACTGTACTGTTACTAAGTTTCTTTACTGCGATCATTAAAGAACAGGTTAGATTATCAGAGAACAGAAAAACTGAATCCTCTTCAGGTCAGGTTACAGCAGAAACTCTTACTTTGTGTCTGAGGGTCCAGGTTCATTACTGAAGTATGGAGGTTGATCTTTAGACCAGTCACTCTTCAGAGACTGACAGCTGGAGACTGAAGATGTGTCCTCTTCCTCATCTTCTAAACCACCCATCTTCCCCAGTCTGAGAGATCACGATCACACACACACACACACACACACACACACACACACACACACACACACACACACACACACACACACACACACACACACACACACACACACACACACACACACACACACACACACACACACACACACACACACCACACACACACACACACACACACACACACACACACACACACACACACACACACACACACACACACACACACACACACACACACACACACACACACACACACACACACACACACACACACACACACAGTATTATTGTATGAGAGAGGTTCCAGGTTGAATTGAGGCGAATATTTGTAATGTTCAGATTGTTGTGTTTAATATTCATGAGAATATTTGTCATTGTTCAAATGATAATAAACAAACATATAAAGCATATTTGTCCACTCATATGTTGATAAAAAAACGTGAAAAATATCCCTCTAAGGTACATTTAGAACAAATAAAAAATGTGCGATTAATCGCGATTAACTATGGACAATCATGCGATTAATCGCGATTAAATATTTTAATCGACTGACAGCCCTAGTAAAAATGTAAAAAAGTTGCAAAAACAACACACTTGTTTACTCCTGTTAGCCACAGATCAACACACACACATGCTGTGTATCATCATATTATTTCATGTAATGTAATGTAATATAATGTCGGTCTGTTACTTGCTGGTATGTTAGGGTCAGATCTCTGATCACCACGTGTTCATTAGGATGTGTCTCCCCCTGCTGGAAACACAGGAACAACACGTGGTAAATACACACAATATGTTCTCAGTTAATGAACATTTCTCTAAAGCTTCACTTCATTAAATGCTTTAATATTACCAGTGGCCGACTGTAACTAAGTATATTTCCTCAAGTACTGTACGTTGTTTTTGTTTAATCCAATACATCTCAGAGGGAAAAATTGCACTTATTACTGACTACATTTATCGAACCCACATGGTTTCATCTAAATAACAAATGATCATTATTTCATTACAAATACAATGTTGGAGACATGTCTAGAAAGGGAAAACAGATTTATGTTTTAGAAATCGTTTGCTTCTTTCCACCCGAGATTTACCTGGTGACCTTTGGAGGGGGCCGACCCTTAGGTTGAGAACCTCTGGACTAAACTATCTAACTTTATATTAAGGAGTAAAAAAGCTGCTCTAAGATTAAAGCGTTTGTATTAATAATGTCAGTAATTATGACACACACACACACGCACACGCACACACGCACACACACACACACACACACACACACACACACACACACACACACACCAGAGTTCCCGTTAGAATATTTTTTTGCCGGTCAACATGTCCGTTAAAGTTGAAATCTTCCGGACAAAATGAGAAAAGTGCCGGTCAAAGGTCTTCCTTGTTATTTATTGAGCTTTTAAACAAATTGATATGATTCGATATTAAACAAACTAATTCTAGTAGATTAACTACATTATTCAAAAGTGTACAGTAATTTATAACACGGGAATAATAAACGGAGCGCTCTCTCTCCCTCTCCTGACAGCCCGTCAGTATCATGCAGCTCGCGGATCCAGTAATGAGTGACCCGACAGTAAAACTAAACATATCTATAACTAGTTTAGGTAGTTTGAGAGGTAATTAAAATAGCTACGTGATATTCTAACCTAAGTGTGTGTTTTGTTCCGCTCACCGCTGCATGTTATCATGCAGAGCTGCGTGTCGACTCGTCAGCAGCAGCTGATCTCTCTCTCCCGTCAGATTAGACTTTACTCGCGTTTATGTCCATATCGATCAGATCTAGCTAGTTCTAGCTAATGATATGAATACCTGCTTATTAAAAGACACCTAAACAATAAGCGTCGCTATGCAACCGGGTGAGGCCACAAAGTATAGCGCAGCATTATGCATTTGTTTACATGCCCACCGGAACCCCGAGGCATTACCAACAGATCAACGCACAATCAACCCATACAGGACACTCTTTCTCCACATTAAATGTTAGACATTAGAATTGACTATTCTTGTCTGTCACATACTATTCTTGTCTGTCACATAAGCGGTGCAACTGATGCGGTATTGTGCTAAAGGGAAATTATTTTTGACCGGACATTTTGACCGGAGAGATTTAGATTTGCCGGTCTTCAGCATATTTTACCGGTCATAGTCCGGTAATTACCGGCTAACGGAAACTCTGACACACACACAGAATGTCAAACTCAATTTCATCGCGGG
The DNA here is from genome assembly GCF_902827165.1 of Trematomus bernacchii. Taxonomy (NCBI): domain Eukaryota; kingdom Metazoa; phylum Chordata; class Actinopteri; order Perciformes; family Nototheniidae; genus Trematomus; species Trematomus bernacchii. The sequence continues at coordinate 383,765 of NW_022987615.1, forward strand.
CCACATTAGAATGATGGTTGCACTCAAAGGGTGGTAACTTAAAGACTATATAAATATACATAGATAAATATATATAATATATATAAAATAATGTATTATTTTACAATATTTCCTCTGCATCAGATTATTATCAGATAGGGTAATAACTTCATAATTAACTACGTCTGAAAGCAGAAGTCTAGGGCACATAATTACAAGTAATTGCAAGTCTCTTCAGTGCGCAGCTCACAAAATGAGATGCATTGTGGGACATGTAGTTTATGGGCAACGTGCTCCTGTAAAGCAGCACGTAACCTTATAATAAACGTATTATATTATTTGCAAGCTCTTGTGGGCCACATAAAATGAAGTGGCGGGATGTGAGTTTGACACCCCTGATCTAAACCATCATAATAATAAACTTAGTTAAAATACATCAAATCAGTCAGACTTCAGACAGGCCGCTCTCCATTTTGACTGCGCTGGGCTGTCACATGTTATGTTGCTTTGATGAATCAGAAAACAGGAAATAAAACAAGTTCACAACACTTGTAGAAGTCTCATTGGACTCTAGGACGCTGTTGTTCTGACATCCAGTAAAACAGAGTAAATAATGTGTTAGAAAGCAGAGCCTGGTGTTAACACTCACCCTGTTGTCCTCCTGCTCCGTTGAGCTGTAAAATGGCGTTTGGCACTCTGACAAGTCTGACTTCATACTTTCACTTTCAACTTCCCTCCCTCCCTGTCTGCAGCCCCCCCCCCTTCTCTGTTTCATAACCAGCCTCATCAGCTGAACAAGTTCACATATGTTCAGTGAGATACAAATAAAGCTAAAAACAAGTTCAACAAAGTTATTGAAATAAATATATTAAAACAGTGTGAAAATAATCCAGTACAAGTAAACATGCTGTCTTCAAAACCTCACTTAAGTTAAAGTGTGTAGGTATTTAAGTACTCTAATGTTAACATCACATTAAATTGTTCCTATTATATATATATTTGTTTCTGGATTAATAACCCTGCTGCATGCATTGCATATATTACTGTATTTTTCCCAGAATATGAATGGTGTTTTTTGTTACAGGCACCAGGGAGCCATTGCATGTTCAAATTCAGACTGTTTGCAGTCAGTATAGAAACCTTGTCCGATCTAGACAGATTAACGTACAGATAAAACGATACATTATATTTAAATGTTTTTGAGTTGCAGTACTTGAGTAAATGTACTTGTAATCACCTTGACCACTAGAGGTCGGTGTTACATCAGTTTCTGCATTTAATCATAAACATCCATATGTGCCTTTTCTGTCCTGAAGAGGAATACACAGGAGCGAGAAGTACAGATTGAGTAAAAGTAGAAATACTCAGATCTTGTAGTAAAAGCCCAGTGTTTTAAAGCTCAAAACAGGGCAGAAAACCCAAGACACACCCTCTCAGGCTTATGTAACAAAAGTTCATGACCTCTAATGTACAGAACTAAAACATTATTCTCGGCTATGGCAAAAACACCTTTTTGGGGCCTCTTAGTTCTTTATCACTAAGTCCAGAGCCCCCCTCCTTGTGCACCGCTGTAGGAAGAGGGAAGAAACTGCCTCTTCTCTTATCAGTGACACCCATGAACCATCATAGGCCTCACACTCAACTTAACAAACCACTTTGTTTATACTGTAAATATAGAAAATCATAACATATGATGCATTTTCATTGTGGGTTATACAAGAATATAATTGATTATACTTGATTATAATTAACTTTCGTTTTAAGTATTCAACCTAATATGAAGATCTCAACAGGCTCTTTTTGAGTCTATAGATCAGGTCATCCAACATGCCTACAATGAAGTAAGGACCCTCGTAGGATGGCAGAAACCTTCGTACCTTGTTTTTAACCCTTGTGGTGCCTTTAATCAGGTGCCAGACTGCATCTCTCACTTTGTGTTGGGTTTGACAAATGTTTTTGTCGTACTGTTTTTTAGCTCGCTCAACAGATTTCCCAAGAGCTTTTGCATGTTCAAATTCAGACTGTTTGCAGTCAGTATAGAAACCTTGTCCGATCTAGACAGATTAACGTATTGATAAAAAGTATATTATGTTTAAAGGTAGGGTAGGTAAATTTGAGAAACCGGCTCGAGATCGCTAGAATTTGAAAATACACAACCGGAGAAAATCTGCCACTTCCTTACAGAGCCCCTCCTCCAACACACACGAACGCGCACATGACCAATGAGGGCGCGAGATAAGTCTGTGCACAGATGGAAGGCTGACAGGCAGGTAGGCCATCCAGTTATTTTAGCCGGGCCGGCTAAAATGATTGGTCGTGCTTTTTACAGTACTACGGCTTCCACAGATGACATTTTTTAATGGATTTTTTGTCAAAGCACTTAAAATATTCATTGCTATCGGGATGTTAAGAGCATTCCATGGAATATAACAAAAAGTGTATCTCGAGCCGGTTTCTCAAACTTACCTACCCTACCTTTAAATGTTTTTGATGTGCAGTACTTGAGTAAATGTACTTGTAATCACCTTGACCACTAGAGGTCGGTGTTACATCAGTTTCTGCATTTAATCACAAACATCCATATATGTGCCTTTTCTGTCCTGAAGAGGAATACACAGGAGCGAGAAGTACAGATTGAGTAAAAGTAGAAGTACTCAGATCTTGTACTTGAGTAAAAGTAGAAGTACCAGAGTGTAGGAATACTCTGTTACAGTAAAAGTCCTGCATTCAAAATGTTCCTCAAGTAAAAGTAGAAAAGTATTCTCATCAAAATATAGTGAAAGTAGCGACAGTAAAAGTAGTGATTGTGCAGATTGGTCCATTTCAGAATAATAGATATGATATGTTTTATAATGATTGATCATGAAAGTGTTCTCAAAGCTGGTAAAGGTGCAGCTAGTTTGAATGACTTTGTATACTGCAGGGTAGCTTGTGAATTTACTCCAGGTGGAACTAAAGTCTGATTTAACACTTGATTATATTTCACATCATTCATCCAGATCTGTAAAGTAACTAAAGGTATTAAATACATGTAGTGGAGTACAAGTACACCATTTACCTCTGAATTGAAGTGGGGTAAGTACAAAGCAGCATAAAATGGAAATACTCAAGTACAACATTGTAAAACACTTTTTTGCTTTTATCTTGTATATCTATCTCTATGCTGCCTGCAAACACACACAGGTGTCTCATTGTATGTCATACACTACATATAAATGCTCATTATCAGTTTATTGGTGAAGAGGAAGGAAGTAACTCTGTCACATAACAAATAAAACGTGAAGTTATCTTACACTTTCTGTCAATTCATTTAAAGTTTCTTCACACTTCCTTGTTCTCTAGTGAACACACAAACACACACACACACACACACACACACACACACACACACACACACACACACACACACACACACACACACACACACACACACACACACACACACACACACACACAATATAATAACACACTTGTTTCAATCATAACCATCATAATAATAAACTTGTGTTATGATATTAGGGTCATGCAGAGTCAGGCAGCTATCCCTTTAAGAGAGAGAGAGAGAGGGGGGGGGGGGGGGTTGGCTTGTGCATGTGTGTGTGCATGGTAGAGCGAGCGAGAGTGAGCGAGTGGTGGTATGTAGAGATGGCAAATCCGGATCCTTTTACGGACTCAGGGTCTTCTGAGTCAGTCATTGAAGAGATCCGGATCATACGAGTCATTTGAGTCATATGAGTCAGCATCACCAAGACCGTAGAAATCCTATTGGTGAAACCGAAAAGTTGTTGCATTTCACGAGCATATTATTATTCCATATATTTTGAATATATATATATATATATATATATATATATAATATCTGCATGTATATTTTCTATTTCGACATGTATATTTTATATTTTATTTTATTTTTATTTCTATTCTTGTATATTTTGTAGTTTTGATTTATTGTAAAATGCCTTTTATGCTGCTGTAACAACAACAATTTCCCAATTTGGGATCAATAAAGTACTATCTATCTATCTATCTATCTATTAAACTGACGTTATATTAACCTCCGCTACACAGTGTATTTTGCTTTAATAAAAAATGTTGATCACAAAAAAAAGGGTTATTTTGCGATTTGGCAAATCTGAGTCTGCTGTTGACTCGTGCATGAGGACGAGTCTGCTGGATCTCTGGATCTGCTGCTATACGGTTACGGCTCCGAGTCCGCACGAGTCTGCTGTGTGTTGCACAGCGAGTCAGGATTTGCGAATCTGCGAGTCTGCTGTTGACTCGTGCATAATATAGCCGCGGGAGCCGGGTGTTGGAGGAGGGGCTATGCTCGTGCACATGACGAGTATGGATCTCTGGATCTGCTATGCTATTTACGGTTAGGAGCCGTCGGCTCCTCTGAGTCCCCACGAGTCTGCAGGAAGTTTCACTGATCCGCGTCCCCTCCCCTGAGCCAAACGATCACTTCTGGCAGCTATCCTACTTGCTAAAGGGTAGGCAGATGGACTGGGGTACGTTGTAATGTGATTTTACATGTTATAAAGAGAGTAGCGAGTGACGCAATTTATAGTTTTAATTTGTACGTCACACCAAGTGTGGGACTCAAGGACTCGGGTTAATGGAGAGGGGAGACTCGTCACGACCAGCTCATTTCTAGGATCCGGGTTAATGATCCGGATGAATCAGGACTCGCCCATCTCTAGTGGTATGTGTTTTTGAAGTGAACGAAGCAGCAGCAAAGGTCTGTCGAGTGTCTTCAAAGTCAGACCTGTAACAAAGACCTTAATAAATGTAACGGCCTCCCAAAGAAGAGCTCGCCTGTCTGCCTTATTGAAAAGTGGGTTATTGAACCCGAAGTGTGTTGCTTCGGCCCTGGAAGCCTGCAGAGAGTCACATGTTATGTTGCTTTGATGAATCATAACACAGGAAATAAAAAAAGTTGAAAGCACGTCTCATTGGACTCTAGGACGCTGATGTTCTGACATCCAGTATAACAAAGTAAATAATGTGTTAGAAAGCAGAGCCTGGTGTTAACACTCACCCTGTTGTCCTCCTGCATAAGATTGTTCCCTATTATATATATATATATATATATATATATATATATTAGGGCTGTCAAGTTAACGCGTTAATAACGCGTTAACGCAAAAAAATATTAACGCCACTAATTATTTTAACGCGATTAACGCATGTGTATTTTTTGTCCTCGGCCGCCCCGTAGTTTCAGAGCGCATCGAGTTTAAAATACCATCTACAAGCTGATGCTGGCAGCCCCGCTCCTGCCTCCCGCTTGTGGCAGACCACACTTCCACGCTCACCGGCAGGCCCGGACTGGCCATCGGGAGGACCGGGAGGGTGTGTGCATGTGTGGCGCGACTCGCGCGAGCGAGGCACACCTTACGTGTTGTTGTTGTTGTTAGCATCTGGTGCTAGCTAGCTGCGCTAACGGATATAAGGAGCTGTTTCGATGACATTTCGCCGACAACTGCGCCGAGCACTTGACTTTATGCAGGTAGCCAGACAGTGGGACATTGTACGAAAAGTCAGCGCACTCAGCACGGATAGTACGCGCTACATGATTGCAGCATCCAGGCAGCTCCCGTTCGAGCATATCCCTTGAGCGGCACATAGCTCCAACGATCCATCACAGTGTCTCCACATTCATTCTCACACACACACACACACACACACACACACACACACACACACACACACACACACACACACACACACACACACACACACACACACACACACACACACACACACACACACACACACACTTTGTATTGTATGAGAGAGGTTCCAGGTTGAATTGAGGCGAATATTTGTAATGTTCAGAGGTTGTTGTGTTTAATATTCATGAGAATATTTGTCATTGTTCAAATGATAGTAAACAAACATATAAAGCATATTTGTCCACTCATATGTTGATAAGAGTATTAAAAACTTGAAAAATATCCCTCTAAGGTACATTTAGAACAGATAAAAAATGTGCGATTAATTTGCGATTAATCGCGATTAACTATGGACAATCATGCGATTAATCGCGATTAAATATTTTAATCGACTGACAGCCCTAATATTTATATATGTTTCTGGATTAATAACCCAGCTGCATTGATTGCATATATTGCTGTATTTTCCCAGAATACAGAATGCGTGCCTCTGCATGTTGAGGTTACAACCACATTAACATTTACTCTTCACAATTAACTTAAGACAAACACAACTGAGTTAAAATGATAGTTAGTGTTGGGGAAATATTTTCCAAAGCCCATAGCTTTGACCCAGTTTATCAGTTCATACTGTCCTGACTGAGCGCAGGCACCTGTAACCAAGGGTGTAACTTTGGTTTGAGAAGTGGGGGGGACACAAAACAGGGGGTCCTCCGCAATGAAATATTTTCTCAATTTAATTCCATTTCCTGCCTTTCTACAAATATATTAGGGACTATAGTGTTAACAAATCCAAGAAAAATGTGTAGTGTATATAATGAGTGTGCACACTTATCTAGTATCCTATCCATGTGAACCTGTTTTATTTGTGATTACCTGACATCCTCTAGGGGGGTCCGGGGGCATGCACCCCGGGAAGATTTGTTTCTTTAAATTGAAGTTGAATGCATCAATCTGGTGCACTTTGAGGGCAACATTAAGAGATTTATGGATACAGTTCTCAACACTCATATGAAACAGAACTGTATATATTTCAATAATCAAAAAGCCATTAGAATATGCTCACAACCAATAACAAATCATTGATAAACTCCTCTCTCCTATCTTTATCTTACCTAGTCTGCATTTTTTCTTTTTATTTATGCATATTTGACTAATCACTCCCCTTTCAAACTGTGTTTTTTATTTTTGTACTGACCTATAGTACACATTGGAAGGATTTCTTAACTTATTTGATATACAACTATATATTACATAGATGGAAATATTTGTTTACATAGATGACCAAACCGTTTGAGACCCACTGAGATAACTAGACTAAAGTTTACAACCTAATCACTCAGAGAGTCCTTTACCTCCCTGAGCTGACGTTATCTCTCTCAGTCCGACAGGAGAGGACTCTCCCTCTCCTTATTGTTGAAACAGCTTCTAATCTCCGTTAGCTCCGAGCTAGCACCAGATGCTAACAACAACCCACGTAACTCTCTCAGTCTCTCTCTCTCTCTCTCTGTCTCTCTCTCTCTCTGTCTCTCTCTCTGTCTCTCTCTCTGTCTCTCTCAGTCTCTCAAAGTCCGACAGGAAAGAGCTCTCCCTCTCCTTATTGTTGAAACAGCTACTAATCTCCATTAGCTCCGAGCTAGCACCAAATGCTAACAACAACCCCCGTAACTCTCTATGTCTCTCTCTCTCTGTCTCTCTCTCTTTCTATCTCTCTCTCACAAGATGCGCTCGTGCCACACACACACACAGACGCTCCTCGGTGACGATGACCGCTTGCGTAAAAAAAAAATAATAATAATAATTAAAAAGTGGGGGGGACACAAATGGGATTTTGAAAAGTGGGGGGGACATGTCCCCCCTGTCCCCAGTGGAAATTACGCCCATGCCTGTAACCTTGGCTGCTGTGCTCTCAGTGTTTTGCCTCCCTGTTCCTGCCTGTTGGCGTCAGCTGATAGAGGTGTTATGATTCTATCTTGTTATCCACAATGTTGATTATTCTCTCTGAACTAGCTAAATACACGGGTCTGGGGTAGAGTTCTTCAGAATTGACGTTGTTCTTTCTTATTGAACAAAACAGAAACACACATTTTAAAAGGTCCCCTATTATGCAAAATCCACTTCTTCATGTCTCTTCTACATCAACATGTGTCCCCTCTGTGTAAAGAGATTCTAACGATGTTTTGTCTTGTGTAACCATTAGCCAATCACCAACCAAGGTAACCCCCCCCCCCCTTATCACCTGAATCTCCTCCTAGAGCACCATTGTGTTCTTTGTAACCAAATCTCTCTCAGAGGGGCGTGGGGAGGGGCTCCTTATTTTCATCTAAAGTAACAGACACAGAATCAGCACTTTGGAAACAGGGCTGAAACAGAGGGGATTATGGGATGCTGCAATGATCTGTTTGGTGTTTCAGCCAATCAGAGACAGGCTCTGTATATATCTGAGACCTATAATATATTGTTGAAAAGAGCATAATAGGGGACCTTTAAAGCGTAATCTTTGCAATATCAATTATTTTGTATTTCACTGTATGTCCACTGTAATATAGAGAGACTTGTTTAAAATGATTCAAAAGGAAAATATGATGTAGATCATAAAATGCACCTTATAGTTCACTGAATGATATTATTATTTTAAATTACATTAATCTTAATGATAGTTAAGTTGATGATTGCATTTGTCACCATTACTGCTACATGAAAATGCAGAAATCAAATTCTCCCACACATAAATGAAACCTGTATTCAAACCATTCATTTCCCTTTGTTGCTTTCCCTGCTTTCACTAAAGTGCAAAGAATTTGTGAAGAATTGGCAAAGATACAGAAAAAAACACCAAAATAATTTCACACTGCGCATGCAAACACTCATTCAGATTAAACATATTAGAGAACATCACCTCTCATTGGCTGAACAGGTCCTTACAATGTGTGATTCAGTCATTTGACTGATTTTAGGCTTTCAAAGTATATAAATGGTTGCTAACGATTATAGGCAACATGAGACCATTTTAAGTTCATTTTAGGCCAATTAATACGGTGTTTGATGCAAACGTGCTACAACCGCCCAGAAACATTTCCATTAGGAGAAACCTGCTGCAGCTTGCAAACACTGCAAATATAAAAACACAAATGTTCCAAAACACAGGGGACACTAAAAAGTGACGCACACAGCTGGGAGACCAGGGGACACTAAAGAGTGACGCACACAGCTGGGAGACCAGGGGACACTAAAAGGTGACGCACACAGCTGGGAGACCAGGGGACACTAAAAAGTGACGCACACAGCTGGGAGACCAGGGGACAATAAAGAGTGACGCACACAGCTGGGAGACCAGGGGACACTAAAAAGTGACGCACACAGCTGGGAGACCAGGGGACACTAAAGAGTGACGCACACAGCTGGGAGACCCGGGGTCCTTCTCAGGTCGATTAAATGGAATCCTTGCGTCCCTCACTTGCGTCGTTTCCCTGCGTTTAGTCCCTCCCACCAGGGAAGCATGGAGAGACGCAAGGAAACCACGAGAAGCAGGGAAATGAGTTTTAAGAGCAATGGGACGTCCTTTCCTCCGGAGCGTCACGTGAAGCGACGTCCGTTTGTGATGACGCCGCACAGCTGTTCTTCTGACAGCAGCTCTGTCCCCGTTATTTTCACAAACAACCCCGCCTCTGTTAGTACACATTTACTGACACAAACATTTGTATCATCTGTTGTAGACCTAAATACATTAAATAAAATAAGAACTCATTCTCAAAAAAGATAAACGCCATTCTTAAAATGTATAAACGAACAATAGTTGGATTAATATTGATTAGAGTGCACAATAGAAATAAAATAATTCAGAGAAGAAAAAGAGATATGTGTTATCTATCAAAACCCAGTTAGATTAACATGCATTGGATTGCACACTTTGTTTGTGTGGATATGTAGCAAATTAACATTTTAAATAGCACTTAATGACTGACTGAATGGAAATGACAATAAATGAAAATGTAAAACGAAAAAGCGATCATGAAAATGTTTCCAATAAATGAATAAAATAATTTTTTACCACTTTGTTGTTCAGATATATCACATATTTGTAACTGAATGATGCATTCATTGAAACAAAACACAGTATAAACTGAGTGAGTCCCGTGAGTTTCATGTGTTTTCTTCACTCCGCTGGGAAACTCTGCTCTCATGTCAAGAAGCATCAGATCAGTGCATGCGCTGCATCGTCCAATCAGTGAGCGATACACAGTAAGGGGGCGGGGAGAGTATCTGAGGATTTCACCGGAGGATGGTCTGGTGGTTCCTCGGTTATCGCTCCTCCATTATCGCTCCTCGCTCCTCGATCCTCGGTCCTCCGGCAGAAATAAGAGCCATGGGACGCTACTCAAGATGGCGCAGACAAATCAACTTCCGGTGATACCGAGGACCGAGGACCGAGAAAATGAAAATAGTCGACCTGAGAAGGACCCCAGGGATTTGTCTGCGCCATCTTGAGTAGCGTCCCATGGCTCTTATTTCTGCCGGAGGACCGAGGATCGAGGAGCGAGGAGCGATAATGGAGGAGCGATAACCGAGGAACCACCAGACCATCCTCCGGTGAAATCCTCAGATACTCTCCCCGCCCCCTTACTGTGTATCGCTCACTGATTGGACGATGCAGCGCATGCACTGATCTGATGCTTCTTGACATGAGAGCAAAGTTTCCCAGCGAAGTGAAGAAAACACATGAAACTCACGGGACTCACTCCTCAGTTTATACTGTGTTTTGTTTCAATGAATGCATCATTCAGTTACAAATATGTGATATATCTGAACAACAAAGTGGTCAAAAATTATTTTATTCATTTATTGGAAACATTTTCATGATCGCTTTTTCGTTTTACATTTTCATTTATTGTCATTTCCATTCAGTCAGTCATTAAGTGCTATTTAACATGTTAATTTGCTACATATCCACACAAACAAAGTGTGCAATCCAATGATTAATGAATGTTAATCTAACTGGGTTTTGATAGATAACATATCTCTTTTTCTTCTCTGAATTATTTTTATTTCTATTGTGCACTCTAATCAATATTAATCCAACTATTGTTCGTTTATACATTTTAAGAATGGCGTTTATCTTTTGTGAGAATGAGTTCTTATTTGATTTGATGTATTTGGGTCTACAACAGATGATACAAATGTTTGTGTCAGTAAATGTGTACTAACAGAGGCGGGGGTGTTTGTGAAAATAACGGGGACAGAGCTGCTGTCAGACGAACAGCTGTGCGGCGTCATCACAAACGGACATCGCTTCAGGTGACGCTCCGGAGGAAAGGACGTCCCATTGCTCTTAAAACTCATTTCCCTGCTTCTCCTGGTTTCCTTGCGTCTCTCCATGCTTCCCTGGTGGGAGGGACTAAACGCAGGGAAACGACGCAAGTGAGGGACGCAAGGATTCCATTTAATCGACCTGAGAAGGACCCCAGGGGACACTAAAGAGTGACAACTGTCTCTGTTGTTGGAAACTTACCTAAAAGGTTTTATGGTCTTATTTTAACAATGTGATCACATGACTCCTTCTGATGTTACTGCAGATCTGCTGTAAGCTAGCTAGCTAACGTAGCTAACCTAGTCATTTCAGATATCCTGACAAACACTGACAGTTATGAGACAGACTGACTCTGACACAGAGACAGTTGTTCTGCTTTATCATCCTGAACGTCACCAAGCGCTCCGTCCCAGCTGTGTGCGTCACTCTTTAGTGTCCCCTGGTATCCCAGCTGTGTGCGTCACTCTTTAGTGTCCCCTGGTCTCCCAGCTGTGTGCGTCACTCTTTAGTGTCCCCTGGTCTCCCAGCTGTGTGCGTCACTCTTTAGTGTCCCCTGGTTTCCGTTGTGTTTTGAGCGTTTCCTTTATGCAGCTTTTAGTAAACACTGCTCAAGTTGGTGCTCATGTTTCTTCATTTCTTTGCATATGTTTTGGCACATTTGTGTTTTTATATTTGCATCGTTTCTGAAACTGCAGAGCGTTTCTCCTGATGGAAATGTTTTGGGCCGTAGTAGCGCGTTCGCTCCCGTCGGCCACCGTACTTTAAGCGTCTATTGTGACAATAAACTTAATCTAACTTGAGATTAAAAATGCAGCAGAAGCACCGGTTAAAACAGAGAAATGGGAGGAAACACCACACACTCTCAGAGTATTAAAGCACATTAAAGTGTGAACACAAAACACACACACACACACACACACACACACACACACACACACACACACACACACACACACACACACACACACACAGTATGAAAGTAACATTATAAAAACTGATTAGTTTACAGTTGTGGCTTCGTGGGCAATAGTCAAGTTTCTGTCAGAAATCATTCCCTCTGGACCCCCGACGGTGTGGCACATTTATTTTTATGCTGCTCAATAAAAATATGAAAGCCGAACGAGAGGAAATTAATGCAGATTTTCGGTGATTTTCAATAAGAAATATAAAAATGGTGATTGTCCCCAAACATGGCTGCAGAGTCATGGATGGAAAATTCATTTTTGGTGTTAATTAGACGACGAATTCTGATTAATAAAGGGTTGTTTTTCAGTCTACAGCATCCTATTTAGGTTTTACAAGCTGCCAATGTAGCACAACTACCACGGGAATATAAAATAAATGAGAATTTTTCAAAACATCCATGGTGGTTATTCAAATATCAGCGTAAAGTGACAATTATGCGACTAAAATCAATGTGACTCAATGCACTGCCACTTTGATCATTCAGAGGGATTTTCCTATAAAACCACTTGTATAAAAGTTCAAATATTATTAAATATGAAATGTTATTATCATCACTCTATATGATAAAAGGACCATGCAGTTTGACTTCACAGGAGTTGTGTACACATATCTTAAAATACGATAGAAACTTGTTATTAGAACTCTTTTATGTGTAATTTCTCTTCATTGTTCTTAAAAAGTTCAGGTAACACTTTAGATTAAGGTACACATATTCACCATCAACTAGTTGATCATTTACATATTAGAGTCAAACTACTAGCTTATTGGTTATGAACAAGACTTCACTTTAAAATAGGGAACTTATTCTGAGTTAGAAAAACCTCATTTTGAGTTATTTTGACACAATTAACACTTGTAGTTTCATGTCTTGTTACATAAGAATAGACCATATTTGTTAAGTGTTATTATGAGAGTTATTAGGCCCATATTGAGCATATTAAGACCCTAACTCATGCACAACAACGTCCTTACTTACAATAAATAAGCACTAATTAGAGGGTTATTGAGGACAAACTCTTAACCAATGGCCTGTAGAATATGGTCATGTAGAATAAGGCATTAATACGTGTTTTATAATGACTAATACAGAGCCAATATACTGCTAATATGCATGTTAATTAACAACTAGATCAGGGGTGCCCAACCAGTCGATCCCAGTCGATCGCGAGATGTGTCTAAAAATAGAACAACAATATTCTGTTTTATCGTTAATGTCCTATAACATAATCTTCCTGTGCCAGAATAATGCACTTGAACGCACCACAGCTTTGTGATTGGCGTGACCCCATGTGTCGGGGCGTGGCTAGTGGGCAGTGGGCTCTTGTTCGCTGACGTTGTCCGTGGCAACAGGAGTGACAGTCCGCACACACACAAGACCGCAATTATGGCAGAAGCAAAGAAGCGAGTAGATCTCGGCAGACTGGCAACTTTAAAAGTAGCTCTTGGTTCAAAAAAGGTTGGGCACCCCTGAACTAGATGATGGCGAATATGTGTACCTTAAAATAAAGTGTTACCAAAGTTCATATGTTTCCACTTGGCTTGTATTCTCCTCACAGTCCTTCCCTGCGTTTCTGTGTGAAATATCTCCAGAAGGACGTTGCTACTGGACCTGGAAGACGTTGATTTTGCTCGTGTTCTTCAGCGTTTGTCTCCTGTTGCAGAACCAAACTCTCACCACCTCTCGATCGTAGTTCAGCTCTCGAGCCATTTCCGTGATCTCTTGTCCCGTCGGCAGCGCGTTCTTGTCAAAGTATGAGTTCAGGACTTCGATGGCCTGCGGCGTGAAGCTCGTGCGTCGCTTTCGTTTTTTGGACGGTTCTCCGCCGACGAACTCCATGAGGTTCTGCTGTCCCTTCTGGTTCCAGTGCTCCGCCTCGGCCAGCCACTTCTCCAGAACCGGCTTCAGCTTCTGGGCGCTCTTAGGGGTGATGTCCAGCTTTTCAAACCTGCGGAGCCAAAGATATTCAGCAGGATATATATTACTGTAATTACATCAGCTTTAATCTAACAATACATCTCTTTAGTGAGGGTATGTTAATGATATAGCCAGATTTTAAGAGACATAAAAAGCTGTCGAGACATAGTTTTTTAAAAGTTAAATTATATAACATAAACCATAAAAGAGAAAGAAAGATGATGTCATTTAGTTTATCATTTTATTTGAGTGTTGCCTCTTCTGTCTGGGTTTGTTTGACTAATGTAAAGGCCTTTATTCTCTTGGGAATGTGTGATGGAAGAATTATTTTTGAACGTGTGATTAACACAAGTTTCATGAACATCAGGCCAGATTCAACATTTTGTATTCAGGATTTGATGTCTGATGTGAAAACTGTGATTCAGACGTAAGCTGAAACAGCTGTTAGTAAAACGAATAAATAAAAAGATAACGCGTGAGAAATGTCTGTTTTAATGGATGGAAACAACTTCCATTATAAAGAGAGAATAGTTGCTGTTTCTTTACCCTACATTACTGAGGGAATCAGGGCTTCATGTTGGGTTCAGTGAAGTACCTGCAGATGGCGGACTGGCTGTACGCCGGGCCCTCGGTGGCGGTGAGCGCCTGGCCTACTTGCGTCTGCGTGAGACCGAGAGACAGCCGGCGGATCTTGAAGTTTTTGGCGAACTCTCGGATCTCGTCCAGATTTATCCCCTCCTCGCCGCTGATGACCTGTTGCGGCTCTACATTCAAAAGATTCAAAGGTTTTATTGTCATCTGCACAAAGCTACAGTGTAGAATCAGTGTGTGGATCAGTGAGTGGATCAGTGAGTGGATCAGTGTGTGGATCAGTGTGTGGATCAGTGTGTGGATCAGTGAGTGGATCAGTGAGTGGATCAGTGTGTGGATCAGTGAGTGGATCAGTGTGTGGATCAGTGTGTGGATCAGTGAGTGGATCAGTGAGTGGATCAGTGTGTGGATCAGTGAGTGGATCAGTGAGTGGATCAGTGAGTGGATCAGTGTGTGGATCAGTGAGTGGATCAGTGTGTGGATCAGTGAGTGGATCAGTGTGTGGATCAGTGTGTGGATCAGTGTGTGGATCAGTGAGTGGATCAGTGAGTGGATCAGTGAGTGGATCAGTGTGTGGATCAGTGAGTGGATGAGAGGGGGGGGGGGACGTACTGCCGATGAGCTGGCCCACTTTAGCCATGTCTCCACAGCTGATGTTCACCGCGGGGGGCAGCGGGGGCTTCATGAGGGACGGCTGCGGGGCGATGACGATCGGGGACTGACTGACGGTCGTTACTGAAGCCTGGGGGAACAGAAACAGTTAGAAGAGACTCCCACTACACTCACATTAGACGCGGTATAGAGTGGTGCAGGAACGAGTCCTAAAACCCGGAAGTGCGTCAACATTTCCCCACTTCCTGTTCCCTCGAGTCAATGGGTTTTTAACTTAACTAGTTTTTGGAAAATATCTGGAAATAAGGTCTGTGGTTGAGACACATTGAAGAGACGGATCACGTTTTGTTCTACGACATTAAATCCATCAGCAGTGACCCCACTGGTGATTTGTGAAGAGTTGACGTGTCTGAAAAACGATGGTTGTTACCAAGTGGCTGAATAGGACTACAGAAGTTGTGGAGGCCGTTGTACGTCATTACGCCGAACACGTAAACACTCCTCTAAGTTTGTTTGCCCTGTTCTGCTTGAAAGCAAGTACCTGCCTCCTGCAAACTGTTCAAACAAACGCTTCAACTCGTACCATTTAGAGTCTGTATGTTTGAATATGGATCTTAAGTTGGCGTGACGTTGAAGTCGTGCTGCTGGGTTGCATTCGAATAGTCCATATAGCTTAGGAACCTTCCTAACGGAGTGAAATGACCCGGAAGTCCCTCAGTGGCAGCCATGATAAGTGCCGTTCGAATTCTCTAAATTAAAAGGAAAGGAGGTTTCAAACTTCCTTTATAACCTCCTTTAGCTTAGGAACCACTGGACCTCCCTAACCGAAAGGAGAGGAGAAAATGCTGCCCCACAATGCCTTGCGGCCGCAGCATTTGCCGTCACACAACAGTCGGCCGTCCACGGAAACAACCGATTATGAACGAGAAATGATATCATGAAAGTTACGGTGCTTATTAAGCATTTTAAAACGTATGTGGTAAGTTGCCAAAGTGCTTTGTTTTGAACGTTCATCAGTATTATAATCAAAAAGAGAAATATGAACGTTAGTTTTTACTGAAATGATCAAATAAAGTCAACATTTCACAGTCTTTACTGAGCTGTGTGGGGTTTGTTCAACTTTTAAAAGATGTTTGAATGGTGATACACAGTGATAGATGTTAAGGACTAACGTTTATAATAAATACATTTGTATTGATTTTAAGATCTTTTCATACAATCATACGTATTGGGATCATTTGTATTAATGTGGACCGGAGGGAGAGGGTGACGAGCATAAGTTTCACTTTCCTTTTTTATTTCAATTCCAACTTTGGTCATGAAGAATATGTTTCTCTGTTGTCCCCGTTCATAAAGCATAAAACAACAGCATCAGAGCACGGTGCAGAGTCTCTAGATGAGTTTACAGTAGTCCCTCGTTCTTATTAAACATCCATGTTGTAGTCCGCTGTATAGAAAACTGTAGTTTCCATAGTTTCCCCACAGCAGCAGGCGCACATTTATGACCTCTGCTGGCGCATCATAAACACGTCGGATAGTGAAAGTGCAGTCGGATTCTCTAAAGTGCCGCAGTCTCTTCTCCTAAATCCTTTTGAATTCTCCTATCCACTATCCCTTAACCCCATGACGTTTCACTCAGAGGTCAAGGAATAGACGATAGGGTTAGAACTTAGGAGCTGTTTTTTTGGAGTATTCGAACGCAACCCTGGACTCGGCTGTAGTTCCTTTATAGCATAACGTTAGCATTTTGCTTCTGGCGATTAGATTTATGATTTGAAAAATTATATAAGTAGGGAAGACATGTGGAGATTATCCGGCTGAACAAAACGTGCATTTATCAAACAGGTTCGTTTTCCACAGATCTTCATTTTTACAATATTCCAAAATCCTATGGAGAAATCCCGTTGCTTTTTTTGTCGAGGGAACCCATGCGGCCTACAAAAATACGTCATCACTGCACCACTTTATAAGCTTTCAGTAGCTTTCGGTCTGTTTCAAAGCAGAAACCACTTTGTATTCCACCCAATCACAGACAGGCTGTACCTGTGAGATGGGTTTGGTGAATGTTGGAGTAGCAGCGACTTTGGGCAGAACTGCAGCCGACGTCACAGCACATCCGTTTCCCAGCGTGGCGATGATCTGACCCTGAGAGTTCAGAACCAGCTGGGGGGTCACGGTCTGGACCTGGAGACCCTGGAGACCCTGGAGACCCTGGAGACCCTGAAGACCTTGGAGACCCTGGAAACCCTGTTCTGAATCGACCAATCAGAACTTTATTTAGCCTCCGTATTGTTTATTGTTCGATGTGGGCCACGAAACATTTTTATATATATTTTTTTGTATTCTTAAGTGGGCCCTGAGTTGAAAAAGGTTGGGAACCGCTGATATAGAATATTCAACCCCCTTCCCGTTAGTAAAGGGTTTCTGATTCAGATGTCTGCAGTACCTCATGCTGTACGCCCCCGCCCTGAGCTCCTGCCCGATGCCCGACAGACTGGCATCGAAATCCTGCACCAAACTAGACTCGATCACCTCGTCCGTGAGAGGAAGCTTCAGAGCCCACGCCATGAAGACCAGATGAAAGGAGAGCACTTCGGGTTAAAACCTGCGCCAAGGTTCCCACAACCTGACAATCTGTGGAGGAGAGAGGAGAAGAAGATAATAATAAAGCTTTATTTATACAGCACTTTTCATACAACACATGCAGCTCAAAGTGCTTTACAAAATGACACATCACAAACAAACACCAAGAAATTCCCCTCAGATTATTTGTTAAGAACTTTAAAAAGGTACATGCAGCAAAATATAACATTTGATCAGATAGACACAAGGAGGTCAAAGGTATGATAATAGAAATAAAATAAATAATGGTTTCTCTCTGACAGATAAGATAAGACACAAGACAACTGAGTCGATGCAACAATATAAAGACCACAGGATTTATTTCTAAAATAGAGCCCCAAATGTAAGTTTAAATATCACATTTACCCCTTAAATACCCCATCACTCATTCATCACATCACGACTCGACTACTGCAATAGCATCCTCTACGGCAGGGGTATCAAACTCAATTTCATCGCGGGCCACATCAGCATTATGGTTGCACTCAAAGGGCCGGTTGTAACTATATAACTATACATATATAAATATATAATATACATAAAATAATGTATTATATTACATTATTGCCTCTGCATTGGATTATTATCGGATAGGGTAATAACTTCATAATTAACTACGTCTGAAAGCAGAATTCCAGGGCAAATAATTGCAAGTCTCTTCAGTGCGCATGTCACAAAATGAGATGCATTGTGGGACATGTAGTTTATGGGCAACCTGCTTCTGTAAAGTGGCATGTGACCATATAATAAATGTATTATATTCTTTGCAAGCTCTTGCGGGCCACATAAAATGAAGTCGCGGGCCGGATTTGGCCCCCGGGCCTTGAGTTTGACACCCCTGCTCTACGGCATACCATCCAACCTCCTCAATAAACTCCAACATATCCAGAACTCTGCTGCCCGCCTCCTCACCCACACCCGCTCCCGAGACCACATCACTCCCGTCCTCCAGAACCTCCACTGGCTCCCCCGTCCATCAAAGAATCCACTTCAAAGTCCTCCTCATTACTCACAAAGCCCTCACCAACCAGCCCCCCCTCACAGACCTCCTGCACCACCACACCCCTTCCCCCTACCTCACAGACCTGCTGCACCACCACACCCCTTCCCCCTACCTCACAGACCTGCTGCACCACCACACCCCTTCCCCCTGCCTCACAGACCTGCTGCACCACCACACCCCTTCCCCCTACCTCACAGACCTGCTGCACCACCACACCCCTTCCCCCTACCTCACAGACCTGCTGCACCACCACACCCCTTCCCCCTGCTTCCGCTCATCAGAAGCCAACCTCCTATCCATCCCCACCCGCATCAATCACCGGACCTGGGGGGACAGAGCCTTCTCCGTCGCTGCCCCCTCCCTCTGGAACTCACTCCCACAACCCATCAGAGACTGCACTGACCTCACCAGCTTCAAACAACTTACAAAAACTCACCTCTTCAATCTGGCTTTTAATGTGTGATTGTTTTTGTATACACACACGAACGCGCACATGACCAATGAGGGCACGAGATAAGTTTGTGCACAGATGGAAGGCTGACAGGCAGGTAGGCCATCCAGTCATTTTAGCCGGGCCGGCTCAGATGATTGGTCGTGCTTTTTACAGTATTACGGCTTCCACAGATGACATTTTTTTATGGATTTTTTAAGATATTCATTGCTATCAGGATGTTAAGAGCATTCCATGGAATATAACAACAAGTGTATCTCGAGCCGGTTTCTCAAACTTACCTACCCTAACTTTAAGTACTCTAACTTTAACTATATATATGTATTTGTTGTTCTTTTATTTTATTTTCACTATATCTGTAAAGTGTCTTTGAGCACCTGTAAAAGCGCTAACAAAATAAATATATTATTATTATTATTAAATAGTTTCTGTATCCTGGGGGATGCAGTCATTTGATAGGCTGTATCTTTGTGTAAAATGTGGGTCTAATAACAGTGTAACATGGGTATAATATAGGTCTAATAACAGTGTAACATGGTGTAATAATGGTGTAACATGTGTATAATATAGGTGTTTTAATGGTGTAACATTGGTGTATTCATGTATAATTTGGGTTTAATAACAGTGTGATATAGGTGTTATGTAGATAATGGCAATCAATGAATTCTCCAACATATGTGATTGCCTTAAAGGGTTAAAACATATCATACAACATCTGAATGAAATATTCTCCATGTTGGTAATTGTTAAGTCAGTGTTATCTTAACGTTGTTTTTCATGTCGCTTCTTCCCAGACGTAAAACAAACATCACGAGCTAACGAAGCTAACTACTGACAGACAGCTAAAACCAATGCTAACCTGTATTAGCCTTCACTTGTAGAGGATTCATGAAAACATAGAGTTCCTGGTAGACATATATTTACATAGGAGGAATATAAAATGACCTCAGACTCGTTAATATATTAAATTAATGTATTGCTTTTGTTTGTTTATCTAGCTTCGTAGCAGGAAAAGGGAGCTGACGTCACTTCTGGTTCACTCTTCGTCTTCTTCGTGGTGTTATATTACAGCCGGGGGTCACTACCGCCATCTTGCGGTTATGGTGAGTAGTACAACACAAAGCTGAGTATTCATTCATTTTCTACTATCAGAGGTGGAAGAAGTACTCAGATCTTGAAGTAAAAGTAGAAGTACACAGATCTTGTACTTGAGTAAAAGTAGAAGTACACAGATATTGTACTTGAGTAAAAGTAGAAGTACTCAGATCTTGTACTTGAGTAAAAGTACAAGTACCAGAGTGTAGGAATACTCGGTTACAAGTCAAAGTAAAAGTATTAGCATCAAAATATAGTTAAAGTACCACAAGTAAAAGTATTCATTGTGCAGATTGGTCAATTTCAGAATAATATATATGATGTTTTATAATTATTGATCATTAAAGTGTTCTCAAAGCTGGTAAAGGTGCAGCTAGTTTGAATGACTTTGTATACTGCATATACTATGTTTAAAATATTTGTAAAAGATCGGAGAGCCAGCCTCTCGTCCAACATGGGATGTCCTGAAAGCTCCTGTAGGTGTAATCAGAATCAGAATCAGAATCAAAATCAGAATCAAAATCAGAATCCCTTTATTAGTCCCACAGAGGATACATGAACATTGTTACAGCAGAAAAGAGACAAAGACAGCTTCATGTTACCTAAAGCATGCATACAACAAAGTATTAAAGATTAAAAAAAGAAATTATAATTTAAAAAAAGTTACACGTTTTACAAAATACACAGTTTTTAACGGCATATATATATATATTGTATATTGCACATCTTGCACATAGTTGGTATTTAACAGCAAGGGGTGTTATAGTCTGTGTTATTGTGTGGGGGGTCTACTAGGGGTCGTGGTGGTTATATAGTCTGACCGCTGCAGGAAGGAAGGACCTGCGGTATCTCTCTAATGTGTAGGTGGTCCAATACTTTTGTCTACATTGTGTATAATTGAGTATCATCCGCATAACAATGAAAATGTCCCGAGTGATTCCTTATCGCCTAAGGAAGCGTATATAATGTGAACACAATAGGTCCAAGCTCTGAGCCCTTATGCTTTGCTGTGGCAGAACTGGCTGGATCAAATCAAACAGAACTCTAAACACATTTTCAGCTCTGCACACAATCTGCAATTCAACTCTGCACTTTATAAAACACTGCACACGGTTCTCTGAGTAACACACAGAGATCTGACATATTCACCTGTCAGCCATTTTCAAAACACTGCCATTAAACATGCTACACATATGAGCCAATGAACAGATACACATGCCAGCTGACCGTTAACGCCTGGCTGCTTTACTGTTGACTCATCAATCAGGATATAAGTACAACAAATGGGATATTTATGGAAGAAAATAATATTTAGTCTTAAAGTTACGTGAAAAAATATATAATATCCTGTAGGATTATGAAATACACAAGAAAGAAAACAAGATTTAAGTCGTTAATTCATAAGAAAAGCACTCCGATAGAAAGTCAGAAACATTTAAAAATATTTGTTTAAAATGTCGTTTAAATAAAATGTCCAAAGAAAGTATTCAGAGTAATTATTATTACAGTTTTATAATTGTTTTATATATTCCTCAAATGACCTGCTTTGACTGCAGCTTGAGAAACTTCTGGATTCAGTCTGAAAGCATCCTTTTTTAACTTTAAACATGATCTTTAATAATGTTGTAGTTTAGTTTAACTCTGAGAGGTGGACTGGCTGGACTCCTCACTGGGACTCTGGTTCTGGACCAGCTTGCAGGGTCCAGGAGTTCTTGGAGAGAAGGAGCGCTTCCTGCCGCAGGACTCGGGGGATGGGAGTTCCTGAACATGGAGAAACAGCTTCAGTTATTATGCTCCAAATATCTGGAACAAAGTCACAGAAAGAATGTGTCTGCAGCTCAGAGAGTCCTGCTGGGAACCCACACATGTTGAGGAGCCCAAAGTGTGATGAGAGAAATGTACAGTACGGGTCCCCAGCACATAGAAGCTGCCGGATGCTAACCTGCATATGTTGGGAGAGCTTTACAGACCAGGAGAGGAACTAAGTACATTTACTCAAGCACTGTACTTAAGTACAACTTTGAGGTACTTGTACTTTACCTGAGTATTTCCATTTTATGCTACTTTGCACTTCTACTCCTCTACAGTTCAGAGGTAAATGGTGTACTTTTACTCCACTACATGTATTTAATACCTTTAGTTACTTTACAGATGTGGATGAATGATGTGATGTGAATGATGAAATATAATCAAGTGTTAAATCAGACTTTAGTTCCACCTGGAGTAAATTCACAAGCTACCCTGCAGTATACAAAGTCATTCAAACGAGCTGCACCTTTACCAGCTTTGAGAACACTTTAATGATCAATCATTATAAAACATATCATATATATTATTCTGAAATGGACCAATCTCCACAACGACTACTTTTACTGTCGCTACTTTCACTATATTTTGAGGATAATACTTTTCTACTTTTACGCGAGTACAATTTTGAATGCAGGACTTTTACTTTAACAGAGTATTCCTACACTCTGAGTACTTCTACTTTTACTTAAGTACAAGATATGAGTACTTCTACTTTTACTCAAGCACAAGATCTGAGAACTTGTACTTTTACTCAAGTACAAGACCTGAGTACTTCTACTTTTACTCAAGCACAAGATCTGAGTACTTCTACTTTTACTCAAGCACAAGATCTGAGTACTTCTACTTTTACTCAAATACAAGATCTGAGTACTTAAAGGGGACCTATCATGCAAAATGCACTTTTGTACGTCTTTTATACATGAATATGTGTCCCCGGTGTTCCAGGGAACTCACCAAGTGTCAGAAAACACAACCCTCTCTATTTTCCTCCATACCCAAATCTCAAAAAAAGGGGCTGCAACGGATCTGATAAAAACTGATCCAGATTTGAACACTGTCCTGACGTCAGGACGGTGGCGCTACGGCTATTGGGCCAACTCCACCAATCAGGAGGAGACCGCCACGGCCATTGCCGTTCGAAAGCGCTGGAGACGTTGTAGTACATATGCCAGGCCTGTAGATGGTGCTGTTCTCGCAGAATCTGCCCTTACAAACACAGAGCTAGAAATTGTCAAATTGAGCGAAATGAGGCATGGCTAAAATGCATGATCTGTTTGGTATTTTGAAAAAAAAAAAGTATAAATATGCCTTATATAGGTATGGTCCTACACTATATTATTCAAATATAGCATGATAGGTCCACTTTAAGTGCAAGATCTGAGTACTTCTACTCAAGTATATTCTGATGATAATACTGTAACTGGTTATAATGTTGATGTTTTCATGTGTTTTATTCTTCAGAGTTTATTTACATTTTACAGAGTGTCAGTGAACGCGTCACTGTTTTGATAGACAGTTGTTGTGAAGAGAAACAGCCAAAATGATGAAGAGAGAAAAACAAGAGTGTTGTTTTCCTCTGAGGACATGCTCCATGAAAGAGTTTCATATCTTGATGAATGGAGGATATTCAGTACTCACAGTTCTTCTGGATCTTGGCTCTGATCGTCTCATCATATCTGATCCTGTAGGGATGAACACAATCCAACAGTTATGGATCCAGTTTAAAATAAGTGTTTGTTCTTTGAGTCAGCTTCAGAGTCCTGACTGATCTCATGCTTTACATCCCATCATATCTTCTCTGCAAACACTACGACTGACTGCCACAGCTCTCAGCTGCATTACAGGAAGTAACAGTCATTAGTCAAGGAGCTAAAAACATCCCATCAAAAACAGACTACCTTTTCCACTCTTCTGTCAAATCCCATATGTCTGGTGGAAAGTTGATTACTTACTAAATGTGGCTTTGCATTTTCAGCTGGCCTTCTATAGTTGATGGAAGAATGAAAGAGCCTGCAGTCAGTGGGTAACATCACTGATCTGTTGTGATTCCCCAGTGAGAGAAACACCTCCCTGTGTTTCATACAATACTGCTGAACCAGCAGAGACCCCTTACTGACCTGAGGGTCTCCAGTCTGCAGTCTGGACTCTTCAGAAAATCTCTCAGCAGCTCCACTCCTGAATCCTGCAGAGCGTTTCCTCTCAGGTCCAGATGTCTCAGATGGATGTTGGACTTCAGAGCTGAGGCCAGAGCAGAACAGCTGATCTCTGACAACCTGCAGTTCCTCAGTCTGAATAAAGAAAACATGATGAGGATAAAAATCAGTTTATAATCCAATCAGATGTTACTCAACAACAACAACAATTATACTCACTTACTTACTTTAATAATATCATTGTGTGATTCTTATTTGCTAATGTTTATCTATATTTACTACTTCTCACTCTTCTTAGCTAAGCTTGGGGAAAGTCCTTATGAAGAAGATGTGTTGCAGTGTTGTTAGTGACTCTCTATGTGCACCAACAGTATGACCTTCACCTCAGGTGAACTGAGAACTTCCTGATACGGCCTCCCTAACTCCCAGAATGCTCCTTCATCATCACCAAGCTTCCCCCCTCCCTTTCTCCTCTCTCTCTCGAGACTCATCTCAATACCCCTCCTCGACTCCTCCTTTCCCTCACTCGCGTCCCTTCCTTGCGTCTTAGCTCCGCCTCCGTAAGATGCGAGCGAGAGACACGAGGAGGAGACGCGAGGACAGAGGAGTCCTCAGGTATTAATTGGGATGTCCTCGTTCACTCAAACGTCACTCTTAAACGACGTCTGTTAATGATGACATGTGCACAGCTGTATCCCCTCTCATCGGGCTTAACTGAATAACCTTTAGAACCGGCCCATTTGTTGTTAAATATTTATTTAAATGATGAATCTTTCTCTTGTTAGTCAAGGAATTCAATGTATGATGGTTGGTCCTGCTTTTGTGTTACGTTTTGGTGTCAAATGTACATTTCAATAAAATTATAATTATAGTAATGTGAAAGCCTTTACTCTGAACATGTGTGTCCTGTAGATCCCGACATTCAGGACTGCATTTTAAAAAATGTAACTACTCAATATTTTAACACAAAACAAAACAAATAATTGTTATTTATCAAGATCTAGCCATTTATGAAATAGCTTTCTTAATAGCTATGTTTTAGTGACGTTCAAGATCATTAAACATGACTTAAATTGTTAGTATAACCTTAAGAAATGAATTGCACATAATAATTCCCACGGAGCTGTGAGCACTTATACATTTATGTGAAGCTTTTCCACTCATTCTTCCAGTTCTCCGTTTTCCTCTCTTGAAATCGACCAGCTGTGAAGGTGGGGGCGGGGCTTTTATACGCGAGTAGTGAAAACATTTCCGCGTAGTCTGCTCTCGTGTATCCTCCCTTTGGTCTCCTCCCGCACCCCTCCTCCCTCACCCCTCAAAAAAACGTCCTTCAAAATGGCGTGTCTTGATCGATTTCCGGGTCAAGTCCCGGAGGAGGGGAAAAGAGGAGTCGAGGAGGGGTATTGAGACGAGGCTTCTGTGTTTAAATATGCAACCCAAACTCTACTCTTCGTCTTCCTCTCTGCAGACTGTATGCTCTCTGTGTGACTGACTGAACTTTCTTCAAGAAATAAAATACGACAAAGACAGCTGAGTGGTTTGATTCTCTCTCCACATTTGATGAATAAATTCCCATCACAATGTCAAACTAAAATGACTTCAGATGACCTTTATTCAGACGTTAACGTTTACTAAATATTAAATACATAGATTTACTTTTTACAACTAACATCTATTACAGTTACTTTAAGAAAGAGTCAACATGTATGTCTGCAGTTCTTTCTTCTTACTCTTAAAAATGAAATATGAATAAAAGAATATTTACAACTTTATGGATGTAAGTTATTAATGAATATAAATGAGGTTCAATTACAAAGTGAACATGTGAGATCTCCAGCAGTAACAGAGAGTCAGTGAACTGACCTGAGAGTCTCCAGTCTGCAGTCTGGACTCTCCAGAAGATCTCTCAGCTCCACTCCTGAATCCTTCAGATAGTTGTTGTGACTCAGGTCCAGATCTCTCAGATGGATGTTGGACTTCAGAGCTGAGACCAGAGCAGAACAGCTGATCTCTGACAAATTGCAGTGCTCCAGTCTGAATAAAGAAAACATGATGTAACTTTAGAAAACAATGTTCCTGTTTGAAATAACTCCAGGTTTAATAATCTGTTCAGAGTGAAACAGGGTTTTAATGTCAGAGATGATGCAGAAACAATCCACTGATAATCTGGAACTTTAACTTTGATCAGATGTTGAACAACTCCTTCATCTCCCTCACAGCTCATCAGTACTGACAGCATCTCCACTGACTCATGGAGCACAGAGTGAGTCTGTGGAAGCTCAAACTCTCTCCCTCACACATTCACCTTCTCTCTGTTACTCTGATCAATATTCAGTCATTAGCAAACATGGAACAAATAAAATAACATTTTTTTTTTATTTAGCCTTTATTTATACAGGTGTAAAATCTCATTGAGACACAAGGTCTCATTTGCAAGAGAGACCTGTCAGTGGTAACACTACCACACAAAGTTACAGACAGACAGGACACTAAACACAGAGGCAACAATAAAATACAACATCGTAAAAAAGTAGTCATTGAAATCCATAGAAAGTATTCAGATATAGCAGGTGCAAACACCCACAGATGATTTCTCCAGCTTTTTTTAAATTAGTTTAAAATCTGTGATGGGTATCAAACTGGTCAGCTTAAGTTCCTGCTGAAGTGTGTTCCAGGTCGAGGGGGCAGAGTATGATATGGCTTTTTTCCCAAGCACCGTGCGTACTGAGGGGACGGACAGAGTGATGTAATGTTGAGATCGTAGGCTATAGCTGTACTGTTTGTGTGATATGTAAGTGGATATGTAGAGGGGCAGCAGTCCAAGCATAGCGGTATAGATGAGTTTGTACCAGTGCAGTGATCTGCGCATTGATAATGATGTCCAGTTGACTAAAGAGTACAGCGTGCAATGGTGTGTGAGGGGTTTACAGTTGGTTATGAACCTCAGAGCCCCATGGTAGACAGCGTCCAGCAGATGAAGTGAGTGAGCTGAGGCGTTCATGTACAAAACATCCCCGTAGTCCAAGAGCGGCAAAAATGTGGCAGCTACAAGCCGTTTCCTCGCACTTGTGGAGAAGCAGGCCTTATTTCTAAAAAAGAATCCCAGTTTTAATTTCAATTTCCTTAAGAGATTGTCAATATGTGGTTTGAAACAGAGATTTTCATCTATAGTAATGCCTAAGTATCTGTAGGTGTTAACAGCTTCAATGGGGTTATGCTGTGCAGACATGATGCAGGGAAGAACAGTTGGTAACCTTTTCTTATTGGAAAACAACATGACTTTTGTCTTGTCTGAATTTAACACCAACCTAAGGTGGAACAGATGTGACTGAAAAGTGTCAAAAGCAGACTGCAGACGTTCAAATGCAAGGGCAACAGTGCTAGCACAACAGTACACAACAGCATCATCTGCATATAGATGTACAGAGGCATCAATACTTTGACCCACATCATTTATATAAATAGTAAAAAGGGTCGGTCCCAAGACCGAACCTTGAGGAACACCTCTGGTTAAATTAAGAAAGCTTGCGGAGAGACCGCTGAATTTTACACATTGCTTGCGATTCGAAAGATAGTTTGCAAACCAACCAACAGCTTGGTCAGACAGGCCTATATAAGATAACTTCTGGCCTAGAATGCCATGGTCCACAGTATCAAATGCCTTGGATAAGTCTATAAAAAGGGCAGCAACATTGTATTTGTTCAAATTCAGAAAATCCTTAACACAAACAGATCAATATGAACTGCAGTCAGTGAACTGACCTGAGAGCCTCCAGTCTGCAGTTTGGACTCTTTAGTCCAGAACTCAGCAGCTCCACTTCTGAATCCTTCAGATGGTTGCCACTCAGGTCCAGATCTCTCAGATGGGAGGGGTCAGACTTCAGAGCTGAGGCCACGACTTCACAGTGAGTCTCTGAGAGTCCATAGTGTCCCCAGCCAGTAAGTCTATAATAAAACATATATTACAACATGTGTTAAAAAGAGGAAACATTATATTAACATCAAGCATTTGATGAAAAAAGATTTGACATGTTCTGATAGACATTTGCTGTTAGTCCATTTAATATAATATATAATAATATATGATAATAGAGTGTAATGAGTTGTCAGTGTGATCTGATCACAGGTCTGTGCTCCTGCTGTCACTGACTGTTACCAAAAGAAACAGAAATTAAATGAATCACTTGACAATATTAGAGATGTACATATTTAAATGTTAGTTAATATGTGGATGTGAATGATGGATGAAGGATGCTTTGGCTTCTCTGAGCAGCTGAACATTTATTGCGCACACAAACACAATTAACAAACCAATAAAGTTTCAATATGTTCAACTTGATACCATCAGATGTTCCCAGTATATCAGCATTAAGACATAACTCTGTTATTGGTGGGAAATGATATAGATCTGATTTTAAACTCTAACACATTGTGATAAAAACGTGTTTAATGATAAAGAAACTACTAGAAAGTAATAATAACATGTTTCTGTGATAACTGTAAGTCCTGCTGTGTGGTGTGATCACATGCTGAGAAACCTCTAGAGTCCTTCATGTGTTTGACATGTCGCCTCCATCACTCAATATGAAGAGAGAAACGCTTCAGTTTAACTATTATTATAAATAAATAGAAGAACAGTGTTGGTTTTATTTTGCTCTCTCAGTATTTAAACAGCAGAAATGTTATAGTGTTTGTTTGAATAATTAAACTCCTGATCCACATTAGTTTATCAAGTTAATCACATCTGGACTTACTTGGCCTTCCTGCAGTTCCTCACAGCTGGAATCAGTCTCCGTCGTCCCTCATCTGATGTGTTGTACTGATCCAGGTCCAACTCATCCAGAACCTCCTCTGACATCTGCAGCATGTAGGCCAGAGCAGAGCAGTGGATCTCAGAGAGTCTCTTCTCTGATCTGTTCTCTGACTTCAGGAACTCTGTGATCTCCTGATGTACTGAGTGGTCCTTCATCTCTGTCAGACAGTGGAAGATGTTGATGCTCCTGTCAGGAGAGGAATCACTGCTCATCTCCTTCAGGTTGCTGATGGCTCTCTGGATGGTTTCTGGTCTGTTGTCTGTGCGACCCAGCAGGCCTCCTAACAGTCTCTGGTTGGACTCCAGAGAGAGGCCGTGGAGAAAGCGGACAAACAGGTCCAGGTGGCCATTTTTACTTTGGAGGGATTTCTCCATGGCTCCCTTCAGGAAGTCATCCAGGGATGGGTAATCCTGATCTCTGATGTTGTTATAGTCTCTCTGCAGGAAGTCCTTCAGTACCTCTGTGTCTCTGTTGGTGTAACAGTGCAACAAGTAGACTGCAGCCAGAAACTCCTGAATGCTCAGATGAACAAAGCAGTAGACTGTTTTCTCAAAGATCACTCTCTCTCTTTTGAAGATCTGTGTACAAACTCCTGAGTGCACCAAGGCCTCGGTGACATCAAGACCACAGCTCTGCAGGTCTTCTTGGTAGAACATGATGTCTCCTTCCTCCAGATGTTCAAACGCCAGCCTCCCCAGCTTCAGAAGAAGCTCCCTGTCAGCCTCCGTCAGCTGCTGTGGACTCGTCTCATGTCCCTCTTCATACTTCTGCTTCTTCCTCTTGGTCTGGACCAGCAGGAAGTGTGAGTACATGTCAGTGAGGGTCTGGGGCAGCTCTCCTCTCTGGTCTGTAGTCAACATGTGGTCCAGAACTGCAGCAGTGATCCAGCAGAAGACTGGGATCAGACACATGATGTGGAGGCTCCTGGAGCTCTTGATGTGAGAGATGATTCTGCTGGACAGGTCTTCATCACTCCATCTCCTCCTGAAGTACTCCTCCTTCTGGGCATCAGTGAAGCCTCGTACTTCTGTTACCCTGTCCACACACTCAGGAGGGATCTGATTGGCCGCTGCAGGTCTGGAAGTTATCCAGACGAGAGCCGAGGGAAGCAGCTTCCCCCTGATGAGGTTTGTCAGCAGCACGTTGACTGAGGACTGCTGAGAGACATCAGACACAACCTCATTGTTTCTGAAGTCCAGAGAAAGTCTGCTTTCATCCAGGCCGTCAAAGATGAGCAGCACTTTGCAGACAGCCAGCTGCTCTGCTGTGACCTTCTGTAAGGTTGGATGGAAAACATGGAGCAGCCTGAGAAGACTGTACTGCTCACCTTTGATCAGGTTCAGCTCCCTGAAGGAGAGCGGGATCACCAGACTGACATCTTGGTTTCCCAAACCCTCGGCCCAGTCCAGAGTGAACTTCTGCACTGAGAAGGTTTTTCCAACGCCAGCGACTCCGTTGGTCAGGACCGCTCTGATGAGAGTCTGTTGGTCAGGTAAGGCTTTAAAGATGTCCTGGCACTTGATTGGAGTGTCATGGAGGGGCTTCTTCTTGGAAGCTGTCTCCAGCTGCCTCACCTCATGTTGGGTATTAACCTCTTCACTCTGGCCTTGTGTGATGTAGAGCTCAGTGAAGATCCTGTTGAGGAGGGTTTCACTTTGATCAGTTCCTTCAGTCACACGTTCACATCTCCTCCTCAGACTGAGCCTATGTTCATCTAAAACCTCCTGCAGACCACTATCTGCTGGAAGAGAAGGAAACATGAGAGAATGAGGGAAATGCACTGAGAATCTAATTATAACAATAAAACAACAACAAACAGACTGAGTTTAAATGTTTTATAAACAGCTTACTGTCTATGCTCTACAACAGTATACCTGTTCAAACACAAATGAACCAGGAAGAGGAATAAGACGCTGCATGAGTTCGGCCTCTTACCTCGTACAGAGCTGGTCTGACTGGCTGTCTGCAGTCCAGCTCTGGTTCTGGATCTCTTTCCACACTGGGGACAGGAGGGGTCTCCTGATGGAGGTCTCTGCTCCCAGTATGAGGTGATGCACTGTCTGCAGAACCAGTGTCCACAGCTGGTAGAGACTGGATCCTTCAGGACGTCCTGACACAGAGCACAGCTGGACAGCTGCTCCTCCACAGGAACACCACTCTTCCTCTTCCCTCTGTGGAGATGAACACATCCTTTACAGCACGTCACATTAGTGGAGCTGATTCTCACCAATGGGCAGAGCGTCACAAACGTCACTCTCAAGATGAAATGTGTCACGCTGCACGAATACGCAGGTGACATGAATTTCACCTCTTCACTTTCTTGGTGTCTCCAGGCACAGATCTAGGTCTTTGCATTGACTCTACATGTAATCACACAAAGCTCTGTTATATCTGCTAATGCTAAACACAACCAGCTCACCAGGTTATCACTATTATTAATAAACATCTTTAAAATACATATCATGAACATGCCCAAGTAGTAAATAATGTATTGGACGATATATTTAGTTTTTAGTGAGTATTTATCAATATCTTTGCCATTTAAAACCTTTTGATGCCACTGATACAATGATGCTATAAATGCATATTGAAATATCCTCAAATAATGTTAGCTTGCTGTACTCTGCTGCCTTTGTTCTGTACTATACTGCACACATGATATTATTAAAGAACAGTTTAATATATTAGATGATATAAAAACTGGATCCTCTTCAGGTCAGGTTACAGCAGAAACTCTTACTTTGTGTCTGAGGGTCCAGGTTCATTACTGAAGTCTGGAGGATACTCTTTAGACCAGTCACTCTTCAGAGACAGACAGCTGGGGACTGGAGACTCTGCTCTCTGTCTGTGGAAACAACACATGTTTTAAACATCATTAGTTCATTCAGAGAGCACATTTAGCTTTACTGCGATCATTAAATAACAGGTTAGGCTAGAAAAGGTATTTCCTGCTGAAAATGCGTGTGAATGCTGAAAGCTGCTCAAATGTGTTGCTGAGCTTTGCTGAAAATGCAGAGAAAGCTGAATATCTGAATAGCTGAATGGTGACTGTAGCTGTGTAGTGATCAGTGAAAGGAGAGGGTTTCATGTGAAAAGTTTTTGTCACATCCTCGCCTTCAACAGCCTTTATTTCAAATTCTATACTTAAATGTTTTTATTTTTCAACCTAAGAGATGTCTTCCTACATTTTCATCAACAAATGAGTGCAGAGTTTGGGACTTACGGCAGGTTTAACATTTCTTGTTTTTAGGCGAATTTCAAGCTCTCCTCCACTCTGTTTTGAGATCAAAGCACTCTAGACTCATGGGTGTCGCAGCCATTATATGAGGGTGGGACAAGTCCCCCCCACTTTTTCAAATGATTAGTTTAGACCCCCCCACTTTTACTATGCGGAAAGTCCGTGAATAGGTCTATCCACTCGCCACACTTTGTAGAGCGCTGTGTCAGTGCTTCACTATCAAATGAAATCCATTCCACTTGCTTATTGAGAGAATGCCCAAATCAATGAAACTCCGTACCATGTTTTCACTGCTACTTTGTACCAAGGCAGATTCTCACATAGCGCGCGCATGTTCAAGGAGTGTTGTCATAGTTGGACAGCTCAGATCTGTTGTATGAAGCGATGCCGGTAGCGGAGGTAAGGCACACACACCAAATGTTCAGGAAATGGTTAATACAGCGAAAATCAAAGCTGACGATCTCTTGGTTTGATATGTTTTCTCCCCCAGACAACATGGACATAAGAACATTTTTTTCAAAGAAGAGGAAAATAAGTCATCAGCTGGTAGCAGTTAATCAGTTAACAGTGATGGCGGCGTCTCAATTCTGGAGAGGAGTTTCGTCTTCATGTCATGATAGAGAGATACAAACACTGAATAGTTTAGATGAGAAAAGGCATTGAAATGCCAGGTTACTAGTATTTATCATGTAAACAGGGAACATGAATAACCCGATCTCTCTGCTCATGTAAACACCATATCCCCAATATGATCATAATCAGGATAATACTCATAAACGGCTTACTGATGTCCATGTAGAGACGCAGTCAGTGTGTTTTACTGGAGCCTCAGTTCGATGAGAGATTATTTTCTGAGTTCTTTAACTTAGGTACTCTCTCTCAAAATGGTAATGTGCATTATGTTTTAATTATACTTCTTATCATTCAGAAGCTTTTTGTGTGTGTTTATGTTTTACTGAGTGCTTATAGGCTATTTCCATCCCAGTATTCAGTTAACTATTTATTTTCTGTGCACATTACATAGACTAGCTAATATTCTACCTACTGCTTGGGACTTTGAGTCTTCAAAATGTCCAATGTCACAGACTGGGACTTACTTTAGAGTCAGTTGTATTTACATGATTCAATGTGAAAGAGTATACTGCTCAATAAATAATTATCACTTCACATCTAGGCACTTGAGAGTGAGTCAGAGGCAGAATACAGGGACAGTGGAGAGAGGTCCATTGCTGAGGTGAGTGATGAAAGGGAAATGACAGTTGAGAGTAAATTGTGATGTGGACTCTCATCCCAGGATTTTAAGGAAATCAGTGGGGATATTGAACAGGAAACATTTCAGTCAAGGGGCATCATATGACTAATATAGACAGAAGAGCAACATGTATTTGAACATTTAAGTCAATGATACCATTCCTAGGTGAACTTAACATCCGTATGGAGTCAGATCAGTCTCAATATTAATAAATGCTCACAGAAGGATTCACAAATGTATTTTGCGATTTATATATAAATGACTCTCCACAACAATATCTCTCAATGCACTCACAAATATTTATTGTTGTATATAAATGTACAAAAAATGGGCATTTAAACTGCTTTTTATTCATTCAAAGACAGCTCTGAATTAATAATCAAATATGTTTCCTTTCTTTACTACTGGATGAAATTACAAAATGTACCCATCATTTTCCTCTTGCTCGTATAGCCACATAAAAGTATCAAACCACCTGTTAAAATGCACCAGAATACAGGAAATCTATATTTTTTTTCGCCCCCAAAAAAAATAAAATAAAAATGTCCCCCCCACATTCAGGATGCTTCCTACGCCCATGTCTAGACTTAACGAGCTGCACAATACACACTAATGTTAAAATCTGAAGAAGGCCTCTTTACCTTAAGATTCTAAATGAGTGCATTACAGAAACAATGAAAATATGGTCGACAATACAAAATAAATGTAATATATCAAGCTCTGTAAGCAAAGCTACAAAAATAGCCACAAACCCAGATTTGATACCAGGTAATATAGACGCAGGATTCGAGAAATGGACAAACAAGGGGTTAATATTTATAGCACAAGTTTTTAAGGGGCACATTTTTAAATCATTTGAACAACTCAAACAGGAATTTACTTTACCAAATAATGACTTTTATAAATATTTGCAACTGAGACACTACCTCCAGAAACATATTGAGTGGGAACAAATATGCAAGGAACCAACCAAAGTTGAAGAATTGCTAATGACATTTACAGAGGAAGAGTAAAAAAAAGGGCTAATTTAGAAAAGACCTATAAAGCACTAAAAGATGAATCCAATGACAATAATATGGATGTTAAAGAAAAATGGGAACTGGAAGCAAATGTAATAATAACGGATGATGATTGGGAGGAGACATTCAGGTCTGGACATAAATTAACTAACAGTCCAACGTGCAGGGAGTTTGATTGGAAGGTGAAGATGCGTTATTTTAACACCCCATCTATCACCTCAAAATATAATAAAACGTCTGATCTATGTTGGAGGAATTGTGGGAAGGTTGGGGGAAATAATCACAATTGTGAGGTTGAAACCACAACCCCCAACATCACGCAATGGAGAGACAGAGTAAAAAGCTCTTTATTGTGGAAAAAACTACAGCAAGACTACGACTGAAACTAGAAACATTTGAGAGAAGATGGAAACCGATAACACAAGTGATATCTGAGTTCTAAACACCTCCTTTTTATATTTATTTTATTTACATATTCTTTTTGGTTGGTTATTATTTTCTTTTATATTAAATGTTTAACAAGCACCTGTTCCGGATTTGTAAGCATACCTGTCTGCAACGACTACCCAGGGAAAGGTCAGAGAGTTTTAACCTGTTAAGCACCAAGCCTGTTTTTCATGTTTCAGGCTCGAAAATGACATGCCCAAAACAAATGACTACAACTTAACTTCTAAAAGGGTTTTATGAATAATTTCTTTTATCAAAGCAAGGTTACATCTGTGAGTTGGATGTAGAAGTGTCAGAATCAATATAGATGTTTTTTATTTTAAAGAAAATTCAGATTTTACATAGTAAAAAACTGTAAATTATAGTGTCCGTCCAAAAATTCTTTTTTACAGATAGTGAAAACTACCCTTGGATGATGGGTTAGTAGACTAAAAGCTTTAGGAATCCAAAGTACAACATATAGTAAGTACCCTGTATCAAGATTGATGCAAAACAAGTGACATTTGACCTTTTTAGAGAGGTTTAGCCAAAACTACTCCACCTCTGAAGTGATTTGGGTGAAAATGGTTTTCTTTCCATATCTCTGGCCCCCCTTGGTCGATTTGGATGGTTGACACCTCTTTCTGACCGTTAGAGCCAATAGGATCGAAGGGGGAGTCCCCCACACACACTCGTTGTGAAAACAAACGGTGGGGGCTTCCCGCATGCAGGTTTGCACCAGAGTGAAGCGATCTCTCGCTCTGACATTTGGAAACGAAAAAGCAGTTTTATTGCTTATGGATTATCAGAAATCATTTCAAAGAGGACACAGACACATTGGATCAACCTATGGATTAACTGCAGCATCATTTTTTTATCGTTTTAATGCCATTGAAGACCAGTTTTGACCAAGGTAAGACATGTTAGCGTTTGTAGCTACCTAGCTCCACATGTTTTGATGTACGCTTTCGTTTATAGCGTCGCAAATGTTTATCACTGAGTGTTGAGGTGGGCACCCACAGATTCTGTGTCTCCAGGAGATGCTAATCGAGGGGTTGGCTGTGCATCTAGGATAAGTAATAAGGGAGTTATGAGCAGAGATGGGGTCGTTACTAAAAAAAAGTAATATATTACATATTACATATTACTTTAAAAAAAAGTAATATATTACACTACTTCGTTACTCTCTACATAAAGTAACTCGTTACTTTACTCGTTACTTCACTCGTTACTTTACTCGCAGGGCCGGCCCGCCCCTCCCTACAGGCAGATCACGCAGACTGCTAAAGTTTCAAATGTTCTCTTTAGTTCAGTTTCCATTGTCGCATAAGACTGATCCAGATAGCTCTGACTATGGCTGTCCTCTGTCTCCTGCTATCTGTATTTTGCGCAGTATATCTCTGAACGATGCGATGGTGATTCCACTGTGCAAATGGGCAACATTACCTCTACTATGAAGGATGGTACAAGCCTGTCCATCTCTGCTTCGGCGGCGGTGCACTCACAACATCCTCACTCTGGGTTCGGGGGTCCTTAGCTATTAGCTTCACCTTAGCATTTGTTCTTTGCAGGTGTTTGTTGAGGTTTGACGTGGTGTTTGCAGCAGTGGATAACAGCTTCTGGCCTGGACACAGTTTGCACCTCACCGTCACATTCCTGTCTATTCTTCGGACGAACTCAAAATAATGGGCATACCTCCACCCCTCGAAAGTTATCGCTGACTCTGCCATGTTTATGCAGCACTGCACGCGGAGATGTGGACGCGCAAGTCGCGCAGATTACGTACATAGAAACCTGCGGCGGAAACCCCTCTTGTCTGTCAGTGTGATGACTGATTCTATAAAAGTAACGAAGTAACGCGTGTCGGGGCAATGTTAGTAACTGTAGTGTGATTACTGAATTATAAAAGTAACGCGTTACACTACTCCGTTACCGACAAAAGTAATATTATTACAGTAACGCGTTACTTTGTAACGCGTTACAGAGTTGGGTGTAACGCGTTACACCCAACTCTGGTTATGAGTGAGTTTAGGTGCAGTGATAGGTTAAATTTTTTCGCTTGTGGCTAATTCAGAGGCTGAGTGTTAGCATTGTGGGGTTTTTTTAGATTTTTTTTTTAAAAAGATCAGTTAGCTGAGTTTCTTCCCTTTACATGGATATAACACATTCATAGTTTATTAAATATTAAGATTCCTTAGACGTTGTTTCCTGCAAATGACGCGTTTATCCGCCCGGTACCGGGGGGGCGGTGCGTAACAGGTTAAAGGCAGGATAGGTAAGTTTGAGAAACCGGCTCGAGATACACTTTGTGTTATATTCCATGGAATGCTCTTAACATCCCGATAGCAATGAATATCTTAAGTGCTTTGACAAAAAATCCATAAAAAATATCATCTGTGGAAGCCGTAGCACTGTAAAAAGTACGACCAATCATTTTAGCCGGCCCGGCTAAAATAACTGGATGGCCGACGTGCCTGTCAGCCTTCCATCTGTGCACAAACTTATCTCGTGCCCTCATTGGTCATGTGCGCGTTCGTGTGTGTTGGAGGAGGGGCTTTGTAAGGAAGTGGCAGATTTTCTCCGGTTGTGTATTTTCAAATTCTAGCGATCTCGAGTCGGTTTCTCAAACTTACCTACCCTACCTTTAAATGAATATCTGTATTTATGTATAATTTGCCAAGTCTTGGAAGGAAAGGGGTAATGTGTATGTGAGCAACAACAAGTAGATTTCAGTGGACTGTAAACTGAGGCGGAGACGAATACGCAGGTGACATGAATTTCACCTCTTCACTTTCTTGGTGTCTCCAGGCACGGATCTGGGTCTTTGCATTGACTCTTGTAATCACACAAAGCTCTGTTATATCTGCTAATGCTAAACACAACCAGCTCACCAGGTTATCACTATTATTAATAAACATCTTTAAAATACATATCATAAACATGCCCAAGTAGTAAATAATGTTTTGGACGATATATTTAGTTTTTAGTGAGTATTTATCAATATCTTTGCCATTTAAAACCTTTTTATGCCACTGATACAATGATGCTATAAATGCATATTGAAATATCCTCAAATAATGTTAGCTTGCTGAACTCTGCTGCCTTTGTTCTGTACTATACTGCACACATGATATTATTAAAGAACAGTTTAATATATTAGATGATATAAAAACTGGATCCTCTTCAGGTCAGGTTACAGCAGAAACTCTTACTTTGTGTCTGAGGGTCCAGGTTCATTACTGAAGTATATATGAGGTTGATCTCTAGACCGGTCACTCTTCAGAGACAGACAGCTGGGGACTGGAGACTCTGCTCTCTGTCTGTGGAAACAACACATGTTTTAAACATCATTAGTTCATTCAGAGAGCACATTTAGCTTTACTGCGATCATTAAATAACAGGTTAGGCTAGAAAAGGTATTTCCTGCTGAAAAACTATGTCATTATTTTAAATATTCAATGTACTATTATACTCGTTTTTTAAATATTAGAAATACTATACTTTATCGTTTTTTACATACTAGTTTATGAAACATCAACAAGGGCAGATATGAAGACATGATGATGAAAAACACATAGCATGTCTGAAAAATAGATCTAAAGTTAATCATCTTCCATGATTTATTTTCCGGCATACTATACGATGACTTCTTTCAACTTTTTTGTCTGAAATGTCAAGAAATCTAAATAATATCATGTCTTCATATCTGTCCTTGTTGATGTTGCAAATGGAGCTGCTGTGATGTAACATGTCAGACTTGATCTAACCATTACATTATTATCGTATCGTATATCGTACAAAATATTGTGTTAAATTACAAAATACATGGTTCTGTCAATAAAACCTAGATTGATGTTTGCTGTGGAGGAAGATTTATTTAGATTCCTTGACATTTCAGAAAAAAGTCTGAAAAAAACGTTTTAAAAAATCATAGTGTTTCAAGTCCATATTAAAGTCTGTTTAAAAACATCACTGTAGAGGTTGTTAACTAAAAAGTCAAACTATAGTATGTTGAAAATATCAGACAAAAACGACTTAGTATAGTATCTCGAATAAATAGTCCCAGTATTGTATGTCGAACATTTTTGTGTGTAAAAGAAAACTCAAAAAAAAAAGTCATAGTACAGTATCTCTAAAATATCAGAAAAAACGACTTAATAAAGTATCTCAAATAAATACACAGGAAATATTGGTGAGTATTTTTTGGCTAATGGTTACACAAGTGGCCAAAATCTGATCAGCTCATTTTCAGACAGGTTTTTATATAAATGGATCAGGACAAAAAGAAGAGGGGACACATGTTGATGTAGAAGAGACATGAAGAAGAGGGGACACATGTTGATGTAGAAGAGACATGAAGAAGAGGGGACACATGTTGATGTAGAAGAGACATGAAGAAGAGGGGACACATGTTGATGTAGAAGAGACATGAAGAAGAGGGGACACATGTTGATGTAGAAGAGACATGAAGAAGAGGGGACACATGTTGATGTAGAAGAGACATGAAGAAGAGGGGACACATGTTGATGTAGAAGAGACATGAAGAAGAGGGGACACATGTTGATGTAGAGGAGACATGAAGAAGAGGGGACACATGTTGATGAAGAAGAGACATGAAGAAGAGGGGACACATGTTGATGTAGAAAAGACATTAAAAAGTGGATTTTGCATAATAGGTGACCTTTAACTAAAAGTCATAATGTAGTATGTAAATAGAGATGAGAGAAATGTCATATATATTGTATAGTGTACAATGATGAAAATACCAGGAAAAAAACATAGTATTTAAAAAAGAAATCTAAATTCAATCATCTTCTGTAATTACTTCTATTTAAATGACACGTACTTTATTATTCTTTGATGTCATATTTAATGTTGGCATTTCAGAGTCTTGCTGATTAAATGTTGATGATGTTATTGTTTGCAGTGGTAAAATACATGTATTACGATCAACGTCCAGATATATAACTGCTCATGTTGTACTTGTATGGTGTCAAATGGGTGAAAAATCATTGTTACACTAATAAATGTTTTTTAAATCAAATGTTCAGAAACTGCACAGTCGTCCTGATTTTCGTGTTTGTTTTTAAAGTGGACCTATCATGCTATATTATAATAATATAGTGTAGGACCATACCTATATAAGGCATATTTATACTTTTTTTTTTTTTTAAATACCAAACAGATCATGCATTTTAGCCATGCCTCATTTTGCTCAATTTGCACTTTTTTACCCCTGTTTTAGCAAGGGCTGATTCAGTGAGAACAGCACCATCTACAGGCCTGGCATATGTACTACAGCGTCTCCAGCGCTTTCGAACGGCAATGGCCGTGGCTGTCTCCTCCTGATTGGTGGAGTTGGCCCAATAGCCGTAGCGCCACCGTCCTGACGTCAGGACAGTGTTCAAATCTGGATCAGTTTTTATCAGATCCGTTGCAGCCCCTTTTTTAGAGATTTGGGTATGGAGGAAAATAGAGAGGGTTGTGTTTTCTGACACTTGGTGAGTTCCCTGGAACACCGGGGACACATATTCATGTATAAAAGACGTACAAAAGTGCATTTTGCATGATAGGTCCCCTTTAAGTAAACATTGAATAATTAATAAAGTTTATGAAGCTGTTGATTCTACAGTAAAGTCTCCATTATATAAGACCCCCCCCCCCCTCTCTCTCATCTGTGATGATTCGCCTACATATGTTCTTGTGTTAAACCCTTTGTAATCGTTTTTAACCCATTAATTAATAGTATATTAATATAATTAATAGTATAGTATGTAAAAAGAGCTGAGAAAACATTACACATTACAGTACGACAAAACAAGTCAAAGTATAGTATGATGAAAAAATTAATCTAAAAGACAATCCTTCAAAATAAAGTATTATCGTATATTGTTCAAAAATGACAAAATACCTGGTTCTGTCAGTAACTCCTAGATTGGTGTTTGCTGTGGAAGATGATTGACTTTTAGATTGATTTTTTCAACATTATACACTGACACACACTATAGACAAAAGTATTGGGACACTCCTCTTAATCAATGAACTCAGGTGTTTCATTCAGTCCCATTGCCACAGCTGTATACATCAAGCACCTAGCCATGCAGTCTGCCTTTACAAACATTTGTGAAAGAATGGGTCGTTCTAAAGAGATCGCTGAATTCCAACATGGTTCTGTAATAGGAGGCCACCGTTGCAACAAGTCAGTTCGTGAAATGTCTTCTCTCCTAGATATTCCACTGTTTGGAAAATACTGAATGTCCTCTTCCAACATCAGAGTAACATGATAACAAAGGTATCCCAACTGTAGCTGTGTACATGACAGGATGTAAGATTACCTAGAAGCGCATCAGGACTGTTTGAGGCATATGATAGCTATGTGATTAACATGATGATTCAGCCTCTATGGAGATAGACATATGACAAGCATGCTCATTTCTGACGTGGAGCTAATCTGAACTAAACATTGAATACTGCTTTCTATTCCTCCATCTTGTGACTGTGTAACTCCCTCTCTTGGATATCAGCATGTGAAGGACCTCTGATGGACCAGGCTGGGTTAGGGGAATGCAGGAGAACGTTACCTGCCTGACTGCATCGTGCCAACTGTAAAGTTTGGTGGAGGAGGGGTAATGCTGTGGTTGTTTTTCTGGGGTTGGCCTCGGCCCCTTAGCTCCAGTGAAGAGGATTCTTAATGCTTCATCTTATCAAGTCGTTTTGGACAATTCTATGCTTCCAACTTTGTGGAAACAGTCTGGGGAGGAAGAACCTTTCTGTTCCAGCATGACGTAGCCCTACAAAGCAGCTCCATCAAGGCCTGGGTGGATGAGTTTGGTGTGGAAGAACTTGACCTGAACCCCACTGAACACCTTTGGGATGAACTAGAACGGAGAGCCAGCCTCTCGTCCAACATCAGTGTCTGACCTCACCAGTGGCGACTCGTCATTAGGGACACAGCCCCACCTAGTGTCAGCAGAAAGTAATTAAAATAATAATTCCAAAAATATGCAAAGAATATACATCTTAAAATATATTTTAAGATCATGTTTAGTCATCTGATTCGTCTGTACATTGCTATTTTGCTAATTAGTGTCTACAGTGTACCTATTGAGCCGTGTAGAGCGATGTGGGGCAAGCCCCGATCTAGCCCCTCTCGCTGTCAAAATGAATGAATGTAAAAACTACACTGCGCCTGCTCAGAGTATTTTTGTATTTAATGTGTGCGGCCAAAAAATAATCACAAGT
The DNA here is from genome assembly GCF_902827165.1 of Trematomus bernacchii. Classification (NCBI taxonomy): domain Eukaryota; kingdom Metazoa; phylum Chordata; class Actinopteri; order Perciformes; family Nototheniidae; genus Trematomus; species Trematomus bernacchii. The sequence continues at coordinate 425,935 of NW_022987615.1, forward strand.
GGGGCAGAGTGCTGGCAGCCCCACCAAAATGTCATCTCATAATTCAGAGCTGATTGGCTGTAAGTACGTGTGCTGCGAAAAGTGTAGTTGTGAAGAGGAGACGAGAGAGAGCAGCGTAGAGCGATTACAATCAGTCAAACGGAAAGAAAATGAATGAAGTTGACCGTCTACTTCAGCTTTGGTAAGTTCATTTTATGTCATATATTTTGTTGATCTTCTGTGTTTTGCCTTTAGGCTATTGCTCTGCTGGATCCATTGATATTGTGACCTCGGTGATACTTATATTTACAGTCTGGTGTTTAATGCTGAAGCATTACGGTTGTTGTTATTGTTAAGTATTGCTTTGTGATGGTGCCCTTTACTGCATGTATTAAGGTGCATTACAATATGACATCCCCACGCTGTGCACGTAAATGTATGCGCTGACAGTGTTGCTCCGTGTTCTTCATTCATGGCTTCCGACATTATGTAATTCCCCCCCGCCGTTCGTACCCCACCCCTTTTGTTCATATAAAACCGCCACTGGCCTCACTAATGCTCTTCTGGATGAGCAACAATTCCCACAGACACACTCCAAGATCTGTAGAAAGCCTTCCCAGAAGAGTGGAAGCTGTTATAGCTGCAAAGGGGGACCAACTTCAAATGAATGCCTAAGAGTTTGGAATGGGATGTCCTGAAAGCTCCTGGAGGTGTAATCAGAATCAGAATCAGAATCAGAATCCCTTTATTAGTCCCACAGAGGATACATGTACATTGTTACAGCAGAAAGAGCCAGAGACAGCTTCATGTTACCTAAAGCATGCATACAACAAAGTATTAAAGATTTTAAAAAGAAATTATAATAGGCGTTATAATCTGTGTTGTTTTGTGGGGGGTCTACTAGGGGTCGTGGTGGTTATATAGTCTGACCGCTGCAGGAAGGAAGGACCTGCGGTATCTCTCTCATGTGTAGGTGGTCCAATACTTTTGTCTATATTGTGTATAATTGAGTATCATCCGCATAACAATGAAAATGTCCCGAGTGATTCCTTATTGCCTAAAGGAAGCGTATATAATGTGAACACAATAGGTCCAAGCTCTGAGCCCTTATGCTTTGCTGCGGCAGAACTGGCTGGATCAAATCAAACAGAACTCTAAACACATTTTCAGCTCTGCACACAATCTGCAATTCAACTCTGCACTTTCTAAAACACTGCACACGGTTCTCTGAGTAACACACAGAGATCTGACATATTCACCTGTCAGCCATTTTCAACACACTGCCATTAAACATGCTACACATATGAGCCAATGAACAGATACACATGCCAGCTGACCGTTAACGCCTGGCTGCTTTACTGCTGACTCATCAATCAGGATATAAGTACAAGAAGTGGGATATTTATTTTTAAAATGTGTTTTTTTATCACAGAGCTGAGAAAATAATATTTATTATAAAAAAATCAAATATCCTGTTTATGAAATACACAAGAAAAAAAAAAAAGATTTAAGAACAAATTAACATTAAATATAAGCAAAACAAATATTATGCTATTTGGAAAACATAAAACAAATCCTCAGGTGCAATTAATACTAGATAACATAAACATAGAAAGAGTATATGAAATGAAGTTCCTTGGTGTGGTTTGAGACCACAAGATCAGCTGGAAACCTCATATCAATCATGTAAAAGCTAAACTGGCTAAGACTATCGCAATATTGGGGAAAGCAAGACACATTCTGGACTACAACTCATTATGCTCTGTATAACATATTGCCATGTCTGAGTTACTGTGTGGAGATTTGGGGAAACACTTACAAAACCAACCTACAGCCGTTATGCACATTACAAAAAAGGTCTATAAGAATAATCAATAATGTTGGATATCTTGAACACACTCATTCATTATTCTTGAAGTCACACACACTGAAGTTCACTGATCTGGTTACATTTAAAACGGCACAAATCATGTACAGAGCAAGACATAATCTACTTCCTAGGAAATTACAAACATTGTTCATAGACAGAGAGGGCGGGTATAATTTGAGAGGAAATCTACATTTGAAACAACTCAAGGTCAGAACAACTGTGAGAAGTATGAGTAGAACAATCTGTGGGGTGATTTGATGGAACGGTTTGGAGCAGGAGTTCAAACAAAGCACAAATATAATTCACTTTAAAAGGATGTACAGAAACACTTTCTTGGAAAACTATGAGAATGATTTAAGGTGATTGAAGATGAGAGATTATTGTAAATGTATGTATAAATGTAAATATGTAAGTAGGAATAACTTGCAGAAATGATTTAAAGGATAATCATTGATCAGCGGTAAGTAAGGGGTGGGAATTAATAAGCATTTGCTTCCTCCCGCTCCCTTTCGGACACATATGATTTATTATTATTATTATTATGAATATTGATGAATACTGTATTCTAACAATACGGTATTCTGCTTTTCACATCTGTTATTTTTTATTTGTTTTTTTAATCTGTTCGAAATAAAGATGGAAATTAAATGAAGTCGTTAATTCATGAGAAAAGCACTCGGATAGAAAGTCAGAAACATTTGAAATATTTGTTTAAAATAAATGTAAATAAAATGTCCAAAGAAAGTATTCAGAGTAATTCTTATTACAGTTTTATAATTGTTTTATATATTTCTCAAATGATCTGTTTTGACTGCAGCTTGAGAAACTTCTGGATTCAGTCTGAAAGCATCCTTTTTTAACTTTAAACATGATCTTTAATAATGTTGTAGTTTAGTTTAACTATGAGAGGTGGACTGGCTGGACTCCTCACTGGGACTCTGGTTCTGGACCAGCTTGCAGGGTCCAGGAGTTCTTGGAGAGAAGGAGCGCTTCCTGCCGCAGGACTCGGGGGATGGGAGTTCCTGAACATGGAGAAACAGCTTCAGTTATTATGCTCCAAATATCTGGAACAAAGTCACAGAAAGAATGTGTCTGCAGCTCAGAGAGTCCTGCTGGGAACCCACACATGTTGAGGAGCCCAAAGTGTGATGAGAGAAATGTACAGTACGGGTCCCCAGCACATAGAAGCTGCCGGATGCTAACCTGCATATGTTGGGAGAGCTTTACAGATCAGGAGAGGAACTAAGTACATTTACTCAAGTACTGTACTTAAGTACAATGTTGAGGTACTTGTACTTTACCTGAGTATTTCCCTTTTATGCTACTTTGTACTTCCAATCCACTTCAGTTCAGAGGTACATGGTGTACTTCTACTCCACTACATGTATTTAATACCTTTAGTTACTTCACAGATCTGGATGAATGATGTGAAATATAATCAAGTGTTAAATCAGACTTTAGTTCCACCTGGAGTAAATTCACAAGCTACCCTGCAGTATACAAAGTCATTCAAACTAGCTGCGCCTTTACCAGCTTTGAGAACACTTTCATGATCAATCATTATAAAACATATCATATATATTATTCTGAAATGGACCAATCTGCACAATGACTACTTTTACTGTCGCTACTTTCACTATATTTTGATGAGAATACTTTTCTACTTTTACTTGAAGAACATTTTTGAATGCAGGACTTTTACTGTAACAGAGTATTCCTACACTCTGGTACTTCTACTTTTACTCAAGTACAAGATCTGAGTACTTCTACCTTTACTCAAGTACGATATCTGAGTACTTCTACTTTTAGTCAAGTACAATATCTGAGTACTTATACTTATACTCAAGTACAAGATCTGAGAACTTCTACTTTTAGTCAAGTACAATATCTGAGTACTTCTACTTTTACTCAAGTACAAGATCTGAGAACTTCTACTTTTAGTCAAGTACAATATCTGAGTACTTCTACTTATACTCAAGTACAAGATCTGAGTACTTATACTTATACTCAAGTACAAGATCTGAGTACTTCTACTTTTACTCAAGTACAAGATCTGAGTACTTCTACTTTTACTCAAGTACAAGATCTGAGTACTTCTACTTTTACTCAAGTACAAGATCTGAGTACTTCTACTTTTACTCAAGTACAAGATCTGAGTACTTCTACTTTTACTCAAGTATATTTTGATGGTAATACTGTAACAGACTGGTTATAATGTTGATGTTTTCATGTGTTTTATTCTTCAGAGTTTATTTACATTTTACAGAGTGTCAGTGAACGCGTCACTGTTTTGATAGACAGTTGTTGTGAAGAGAAACAGCCAAAATGATGAAGAGAGAAAAGAGTGTTGTTTTCCTCTGAGGACATGCTCCATGAAAGAGTTTCATATCTTGATGAATGGAGGATATTCAGTACTCACAGTTCTTCTGGATCTTGGCTCTGATCGTCTCATCCTCTCTGATCCTGTAGGGATGAACACAATCCAACAGTTATGGATCCAGTTTAAAATAAGTCTTTGTTCTTTGAGTCAGCTTCAGAGTCCTGACTGATCTCATGCTTTACATCCCATCATATCTTCTCTGCCAACACTACGACTGACTGCCACAGCTCTCAGCTGCATTACAGGAAGTAACAGTCATTAGTCAAGGAGCTAAAAACATCCCATCAAAAACAGACTACCTTTTCCACTCTTCTGTCAAATCCCATATGTCTGGTGGAAAGTTGATTACTTACTAAATGTGGCTTTGCATTTTCAGCTGGCCTTCTATAGTTGATGGAAGAATGAAAGAGCCTGCAGTCAGTGGGTAACATCACTGATCTGTTGTGATTCCCCAGTGAGAGAAACACCTCCCTGTGTTTCATACAATACTGCTGAACCAGCAGAGACCCCTTACTGACCTGAGGGTCTCCAGTCTGCAGTCTGGGCTCTCCAGAAGATCTCTCAGCAGCTCCACTCCTGAATCCTGCAGATCGTTGAGACTCAGGTCCAGATCTCTCAGATGGATGTTGGACTTCAGAGCTGAGGCCAGAGCAGAACAGCTGATCTCTGACAACCAGCAGTTACCCAGTCTGAATAAAGAAAACATGATGAGGATACAAATCTGTTTATAATCCAATCAGATGTTACTCAACAACAACAACAATTATACTCACTTACTTACTTTAATAATATCATTGTGTGATTCTTATTTGCTAATGTTTATCTATATTTACTACTTCTCACTCTTCTTAGCTAAGCTTGGGGAAAGTCCTTATGAAGAAGATGTGTTGCAGTGTTGTTAGTGACTCTCTATGTGCACCAACAGTATGACCTTCACCTCAGGTGAACTGAGGACTTCCTGATACGGCCTCCCTAACTCCCTAACTCCCAGAATGCTCCTTCATCATCACCAAGCTTCCCCCCTCCCTTTCTCCTCTCTCTGTGTTTAAATATGCAACCCAAACTCTACTCTTCCTCTCTGCAGACTGTATGCTCTCTGTGTGACTGACTGAACTTTCTTCAAGAAATAAAATACGACAAAGAGCTGAATGCTTTGATTCTCTCTCCACATTTGATGAATAAATTCCCATCACAATGTCAAACTAAAATGACTTCAGATGACCTTTATTCAGACGTTATCGTTTACCAAATATTAAATACATAGATTTACTTTTTACAACTAACATCTATTTCAGTTACTTCAAGAAACCGTCAACATGTATGTCTGCAGTTCTTTCTTCTTACTCTTAAAAATGAGATATGAATAAAAGGACATTTACAACTTTATGGATGTAAGTTATTAATGAATATAAATGAGGTTCAATGACAAAGTGAACATGTGAGATCTCCAGCAGTAACAGAGAGTCAGTGAACTGACCTGAGGGTCTCCAGTCTGCAGTCTGGACTCTCCAGAAGATCTCTCAGCAGCTCCACTCCTGAATCCTGCAGAGCGTTCTCACTCAGGTTCAGATCTCTCAGATGGATGTTGGACTTCAGAGCTGAGACCAGAGCAGAACAGCTGATCTCTGACAACCAGCAGTGCCACAGTCTGAGTAAAGAAAACATGATGTACATTTAGAAAACAATATTCCTGTTTGAAATAACTCCAGGTTTAATAATCTGTTCAGAGTCAAACAGGGTTTTAATGTCAGAGATGATGCAGAAACAATCCACTGATAATCTGGAACTTTAACTTTGATCAGATGTTTAACAACTCCTTCATCTCCCTCACAGCTCATCAGTACTGACAGCATCTCCACTGACTCATGAAGCACAGAGTGAGTCTGTGGAAGCTCAAACACTCTCCCTCACACATTCACCTTCTCTCTGTTACTCTGATCAATATTCAGTCATTAGCAAACATGGAAAAAATAAAAATAACATTGTATTTGTTCAAATTCAGAAATTCATAAACACCAACAGATCAATATGAACTGCAGTCAGTGAACTGACCTGAGAGCCTCCAGTCTGCAGTTTGGACTCTTTAGTCCAGAACTCAGCAGCTCCACTTCTGAATCCTTCAGAGGGTTCCAACTCAGGTCCAGATCTCTCAGATGAGAGGGATCAGACCTCAGAGCTGAGGCCACGACTTCACATTCAGCCTCTAAGAGTCCTAAGCCAGTAAATCTATAAACAAACATATATTACAACATGTGTTAAAAAAGAGGAAACATTATATTAACATCAAGCATTTGATGAAAAAAGATTTGACATGTTCTGAAAGACATTTGCTGTTAGTCCATTTAATATAATATATAATAATATATTACAATAGAGTGTAATGAGTTGTCAGTGTGATCTGATCACATGTCTGTGCTCCTGCTGTCACTGACTGTTACCAAAAGAAACAGAAATTAAATGAATCACTTGACAATATTAGAGATGTACATATTTAAATGTTAGTTAATATGTGGATGTGAATGATGGATGAAGGATGCTTTGGCTTCTCTGAACATCTGAACATTTATTGTGCACACAAACACAATTAACAAACCAATAAAGTTTCAATATGTTCAACTTGATACCATCAGATGTTCCCAGTATATCAGCATTAAGACATAACTCTGTTATTGGTGGGAAATTATATAGATCTGATTTTAAACTCTAAGACATTGTGATAAAAACGTGTTTAATGATAAAGAAACTACTAGAAAGTAATAATAACATGTTTCTGTGATAACTGTAAGTCCTGCTGTGTGGTGTGATCACATGCTGAGAAACCTCTAGAGTCCTTCATGTGTTTGACATGTCGCCTCCATCACTCAATATGAAGAGAGGAACGCTTCAGTTTAACTATTATTATAAATAAATAGAAGAACAGTGTTGGTTTTATTTTGCTCTCAGTATTTATACAGCAGAAATGTTATAGTGTTTATTTGAATAATTAAACTCCTGATCCACATTAGTTTATAAAGTTAATCACATCTGGACTTACTTGAACTTCCTGCAGTTCCTCACAGCTGGAATCAGTCTCTGTCGTCCCTCCGGTGATGTGTTGTACTTCGTCAGGTCCAACTCATCCAGAACCTCCTCTGACATCTGCAGCATGTAGGCCAGAGCAGAGCAGTGGATCAAAGAGAGTTCCTTCTCTGATCTGTTCTCTGACTTCAGGAACTCTGTGATCTCCTGATGTACTGAGTGGTCCTTCATCTCTGTCAGACAGTGGAAGATGTTGATGCTCCTGTCAGGAGAGGATCCACTTCTCATCTCCTTCAGGTTGCTGATGGCTCTCTGGATGGTTTCTGGTCTGTTGTCTGTGCGACCCAGCAGGCCTCCTAACAGTCTCTGGTTGGACTCCAGAGAGAGGCCGTGGAGAAAGCGGACAAACAGGTCCAGGTGGCCATTTTTACTTCTGAGGGATTTCTCCATGGCTCCCTTCAGGAAGTCATTGAGGGATGGGTAATCCTGATCTCTGCTGTTGCTATAGTCTCTCTGCAGGAAGTCCTTCAGTACCTCTGTGTTCCTGTTGGTGTAACAGTGCAACATGTAGACTGCAGCCAGAAACTCCTGAATGCTCAGATGAACAAAGCAGTAGACTGTTTTCTTGAAGATCACTCTCTCTGTTTTGAAGATCTGTGTACAAACTCCTGAGTGCACCAAGGCCTCGTTGACACCAAGACCACAGCGCTCCAGGTCTTCTTGGTAGAACATGATCTCTCCTTTCTCCAGATGTTCAAACGCCAGCCTCCCCAGCTTCAGAAGAACCTTCCTGTCAGCCTCCGTCAGCTGCTGTGGACTCGTCTCATGTCCCTCTTCATACTTCTGCTTCTTCCTCTTGGTCTGGACCAGCAGGAAGTGTGAGTACATGTCAGTGAGGGTCTGGGGCAGCTCTCCTTTCTGGTCTGTAGTCAACATGTGGTCCAGAACTGCAGCAGTGATCCAGCAGAAGACTGGGATCAGACACATGATGTCAAGGCTCCTGGAGCTCTTGATGTGAGAGATGATTCTGCTGGACAGGTCTTCATCACTCCATCTCCTCCTGAAGTACTCCTCCTTCTGGGCGTCAGTGAAGCCTCGTACTTCTGTTACCCTGTCCACACACTCAGGAGGGATCTGATTGGCCGCTGCAGGTCGGGAAGTTATCCAGACGAGAGCCGAGGGAAGCAGCTTCCCCCTGATGAGGTTTGTCAGCAGCACGTTGACTGAGGACTGCTGTGAGACATCAGACACAACCTCATTGTTTCTGAAGTCCAGAGAAAGTCTGCTTTCATCCAGGCCGTCAAAGATGAGCAGCACTTTGCAGACAGCCAGCTGCTCTGCTGTGACCTTCTGTAAGGTTGGATGGAAAACATGGAGCAGCCTGAGAAGACTGTACTGCTCACCTTTGATCAGGTTCAGCTCCCTGAAGGAGAGCGGGATCACCAGACTGACATCTTGGTTTCCCAAACCCTCGGCCCAGTCCAGAGTGAACTTCTGCACTGAGAAGGTTTTTCCAACTCCAGCGACTCCGTTGGTCAGGACCGCTCTGATGAGAGTCTGTTGGTCAGGTAAGGCTTTAAAGATGTCCTGGCACTTGATTGGAGTGTCATGGAGGGGCTTCTTCTTGGAAGCTGTCTCCAGCTGCCTCACCTCATGTTGGGTATTAACCTCTTCACTCTGGCCTTGTGTGATGTAGAGCTCAGTGAAGATCCTGTTGAGGAGGGTTTCACTTTGATCAGTTCCTTCAGTCACACGTTCACATCTCCTCCTCAAACTGAGCCTATGTTCATCTAAAACCTCCTGCAGACCACTATCTGCTGGAAGAGAAGGAAACATGAGAGAATGAGGAAAATGCTCTGAGAATCTAATCATCACACAAATGAACCAGGAAGAGGAATAAGAAGCTGCATGAGTTCGGCCTCTTACCTCGTACAGAGCTGGTCTGACTGGCTGTCAGCAGTCCAGCTCTGGTTCTGGATCTTTCTCCACACTGGGGACAGGAGGGGTCTCCTGATGGAGGTCTCTGCTCCCAGTATGAGGTGATGCACTGTCTGCAGAACCAGTGTCCACAGCTGGTAGAGACGGGATCCTTCAGGACGTCCTGACACAGAGCACAGCTGGACAGCTGCTCCTCCACAGGAACACCACTCTTCCTCTTCCCTCTGTGGAGATGAACACATCCTTTACAGCACGTCACATTAGTGGAGCTGATTCTCACCAATGGGCAGAGCGTCACAAACGTCACTCTCAAGATGAAATGTGTCACGCTGCACGAATACGCAGGTGACATGAATTTCACCTCTTCACTTTCTTGGTGTCTCCAGGCACGGATCTGGGTCTTTGCATTGACTCTACATGTAATCACACAAAGCTCTGTTATATCTGCTAATGCTAAACACAACCAGCTCACCAGGTTATCACTATCATTAATAAACATCTTTAAAATACATATCATAAACATGCCCAAGTAGTAAATAATGTTTTGGACGATATATTTAGTTTTTAGTGAATATGTATCAATATCTTTGCCATTTAAAACCTTTTGATGCCACTGATACAATGATGCTATAAATGCATATTGAAATATCCTCAAATAATGTTAGCTTGCTGTACTCTGCTGCCTTTGTTCTGTACTATACTGCACACATGATATTATTAAAGAACAGTTTAATATATTAGATTATATAAGAACTGGATCCTCTTCAGGTCAGGTTACAGCAGAAACTCTTACTTTGTGTCTGAGGGTCCAGGTTCATTACTGAAGTTTAGAGGTTGATCATTAGACCGGTCACTCTTCAGAGACAGACAGCTGGGGACTGGAGACTCTGCTCTCTGTCTGTGGAAACAACACATGTTTTAAACATCATTAGTTCATTCAGAGAGCACATTTTGACTTCTGTCTGTATGTAGATTATTTACTATCGCTGATGATGCCAGGGATCAAGAGTTTAAACGTTGTTACTGTACTGTTACTAAGTTTCTTTACTGCGATCATTAAAGAACAGGTTAGATTATCAGATAACATAAAAACTGAATCCTCTCCAGGTCAGGTTACAGCAGAAACTCTTACTTTGTGTCTGAGGGTCCAGGTTCATTACTGAAGTATAGAGGTTCCTCTTTAGACCGGTCACTCTTCAGAGACAGACAGCTGGAGACTGAAGATGTGTCCTCTTCCTCATCTTTAAAACCACTCATCTTCTACACACACACACACACACACACACACACACACACACACACACACACACACACACACACACACACACACACACACACACACACACACACACACACACACACACAAATAATAAACTTGTGTTTTGATATTAGGGTCATGCAGAGTCAGACAGCTATCCCTTTAAGAGAGAGAGAGAGAGGGGGGGGGGGGGGGCGGAGCGTGCATGTGTGTGGGTGCATGAACGAAACAGCAGCAAAGGTCTGTCGTGTGTCTTCAAAGTTAGATCTGTAACAAAGACCTTAATAAATGCAACGGCCTCCCAAAGAAGAGCTTGCCTGTCTGCCTTATTGAACAGTGGGTTATTGAACCCGAAGTTTGTTGCTTCGGCCCTGGAAGAATGCAGAGAGTCACCTCCGTTTCCTCCACTACGGTCTGGGAGCCGACAGGAAAGTTTAACACTTGGTTAAAATACATAAAATCAGTCAGACTTCAGACAGGCCGCTCCCCATTTTGACTGCGCTAGGCTGTCACATGTTATGTTGCTTCGATGAGTCCGAAAACAGGAAATAATAAAGTTTACACCACTTTTAGACAGTAGCGTGGCGTGGGGAAACATTTAGGGGAAGCCCATTTTTTTGGGTTGGGGGGGGTGGTCAATAACGTAACCAGATGAGTGATTACAGCGCCCGGTATCATTTTACACACATTTGTATCACACAGATGCAGGACTTCCGCACGCACTCTCCAGCCGAAACAGCACAATCTATGTGATTTTTGGATTTACCGTGCCTCTCAATTGTCCGTGACAGGTTGGCAAGGTCAATGAATCCTGAAGTTGCCCAAGGATTGTTCAGGGAGCACGAATCCTTGTCAAAAAGAAGACATGGCCAGCAAAATAGACGCTGAAGTTTAGCGCTTCCAGTTAGCCACTCCGTGCGGACATAATTGTCCTCATTGAACGTCCGATTCGCTCCCTTTTTCCTCTGTGTACACAGCTCGAGTGTGGGCATTGGTCTGTCATCTGATTTAATTTTTAGTTCCTGCTGTAGCGGAAGTTTATTAAAGTTATGTTTGATTAAGTACGCCAAATCTCCACCCTCCATAATGCTTCATTTGCTTGATAATTTCAAACGGCGGTGATGACAGTTAGAGTAGGCTACTACAGTACGTAGTAAAACTGATGTTGATGTGATTTGATTGGATGGCAGTGTCCAATCAAATCGCCAGCCGCCAGCCGCCTCTGAAGGGAAGCCAGAGGCGGCTGGCTTCCCTTGGCATGGCCCTGACCAATCACAGGTTAGCAGGGGCATCACGTGGGCCTCATCTGATTGGTCAATCTCTAAAAAAAATGTCACCAAGGGAAGCCCGATTCGGCTGGCCTCCTCTCGAAACAGTGAATGCAATCTACTGTTTCACCATAACATCTAGAGGGGCGCTGTTTGTTTCACTCTTTGTAAAATACTCAATGAGAGTGGGGGAGAGACGGGCCGGCAGCAACAGCAAAGGAGAATGATCGAAACAAAACAAAGTGTTTTTATTTATTTATTTAAATTATAACTACAATCCGAAAAAACAGGGGAAGCCTGGCTTCCCTTGGCCTTCGGGAGAAAACGCCACTGCTTGTAGAAGTCTCTTTGGACTCTAGGACGCTGAGGTTTTGACATGCAGTAAAACAGACTAAATAATGTGTTAGAAAGCAGATCCTGGTGTTAACACTCACCCTGTTGTCCTCCTGCTCCGTCCAGGTGAAAAATGGCGTCTGGCAATCTGACTTCTTATTTTCACTTAAAGTTTCAACTCCCCTCCCTGTCTGCAGCTCCTCCTCTTGACTCATAACTAGCCTTATCAGCTGAACCAGTGTTGGCTTATCAGGCATCCGCAGCTCACAGCCAAAGTGGGCGTGGGATCGAGCGAGAGAGATAAATGCAATTTATGTAAACAAATATTTCCAAGGCACTCCTTTATAATTATTTGGATAAACAGGTTTGAAATCATTTCAATGTATACTATAGGACAGTAAACCAGAAATATCATTTAAAACTTGAGAGATACAAAATATGCATACATAAATGTTAACTAGGTAAAATAAGATATGAATGAATAACAAAAATAAAATAAGTTACATTTATTTGTTATTGGCTGTGGTAGGTTCAAGGTTCAAGGTTCAAGGTTCTTTATTGTCAATCTGACATAGCTACAGAGTAATTATGTAGTTGAAAATCTTATGTCACAGGCTTCTCCAACAATGCAACATAATAACATAATACATAAAGAAAAATGGTTATAAAATAAAGTGATGGTGTGGAATATTGCAATACGAGTCTATATACAAGTTATTGGAATGATATATATATATTAGGTATTAGATACATATTATTGAGTAGCTGAAGAATGTTTTGATGTTGTTTCAACAGTTCAATTTTTTAACAGTCTCACTGCCCGCAGGAAGCAACTGTCTCCGAATCTTCTTGTCCTTGCCAGGATGCTGCGGTAACGTCTGCCAGACGGCAACAGAAAGAACAGTTTGTGGCTGGGGTGATGGGGGTCTTTGATAATCCGTAGTGGTTTCTTCCTGAGCCGCTGGGAGTAAAGGTCCTCCATGGATGGCAGCTCCGTCCTGGTGATGTGCTGTGCAGTTTTCACCACCCTCTGTAAAGCCTTACGATCGAGGTCGGTGCAGCTGCCGTACCAGGCCGTCATGCTGCCAGTGAGGATACTCTCTATCGTGCACCTGTAGAAGTTGCAGAGTATCCTGGAATCCATTTTGAACCTCCTCAACCTGCGGAGGAAGAAGAGCCGCTGTCGAGCTTTCTTGGTGATGGTGGTGGTGTGAAGAGACCATGTCAGGTCCTCGGTGATGTGGACCCCAAGGAACCTGAAGCTGCTGACTCTCTCCACCGTAGTCCCATTGATGGCGATGGGGGCGTGTCCCTCTCCCTGCTGCTTCCTGTAATCCACAATCAGCTCCTTTGTTTTGCTGATGTTGAGATGGAGGTTGTTATCCTGGCACCAAGATGTCAGGTTTTCGACCTCCTCTCTGTACGCCGTCTCGTCATCGTCTGTGATCTGGCCGATGACGGTCGTGTCATCAGCAAACTTCACGATGGTGTTGGAGCTGTGTGTGGCCACGCAGTCGTGAGTGAACAGGGAGTAGAGGAGAGGGCTGAGCACGCAGCCTTGAGGGGCACCGGTGTTGAGGATCAGGGTGGAGGATGTGATGTTTCCCACCCGCACTGCCTGGGGTCTGCCCGTCAGGAAGTTCAGGATCCAGTCACAGAGGGCGCTGTTGAGCCCGAGGTCTCTGAGCTTGATGGCCAGCTTGGAGGGCACAATGGTATTGAATGCTGAACTGTAGTCAATGAACAGCATTCTCACATATGTGTTCCTGTTCTTCGGGTCCAGGTGTGAGAGGGCAGTGTGGAGGGTGAGGGCTATGGCGTCGTCTGTGGACCTGTTTGCTCTGTAGGCAAACTGCAGGGGGTCCAGAGATTCAGGGAGGGAGGAGGTGATGAATGATTTGACTAACCGCTCAAAGCACTTCATTATGATGGAGGTGAGTGCTACTGGGCGGTAGTCGTTGGGGCAGGTGATTATTGTCTTTTTCGGGACAGGAACGATCGTGGAGTGTTTGAAGCATGTGGGGACTACAGACTGCAACAGGGACCTGTTGAAGATGTCTGTGAACACCTCTGCCAGCTGAACTGCACACACCCTGAGAACACGGCCAGGGAAGCCATCAGGTCCAGGAGCCTTGTGTGGGTTAACCCTTTTAAAGGATTTACACACATCTGCCCTGTTGAAAACAAAAGGGCAGGGCTCTAGCTCCTGGTCCCTCTGTACCTCCACAGCCTGGCTGCTCTCAAAGCGTGCAAAAAAACTGTTCAGCTCATCTGGGAGAGATGCGCACTCAGACACTCCCGCAGCAGGTTATTGGTTATGTTCACATATTTGGTTATTAAAATGTAAACCGATCTTTTTCATATGGGTGTTTGGAGTTGTACCCCCTACAGTAGATCAGGTCTCTAGTAATGTGTGCTTAAAGTGCACCAGATTGAAGCATTTTACTTTACATTTTCAAACATTTCTTCCCGGGGGGGTATACCCCCGGACCCCCCTAGAGGATTTGACGTCCACACCCCAATTAAAACATGTTCATACAATACTGAATACATTTGAAGCCTTTTTGATGTATATTACCTATGTCAATACGTTTCTGTTTTTGTAGTGTATTGGTCTTTTGTAGAGATTTTTCATTTATTTTTTATATATTCTATTGTGTATTCCTTGGATATGCTAAAATCTCGCCTAGGGCAGCAAATTGGTTAGAACCGGCCCTGATGGTGTAGGAAACGGGCTCCGTGTTACAAGACGGGTCGGGGGTTTGGCGGTACCGCTGCATACTCTCTGCACACACACACGCACACACCGCTGCAGACTCTCTGCACGAAGGAGTCGCGGTGCTGCAGCTCCTGATCGGAGTAGAGACACACGTTCACTAAGCGGAAAAACGATATCCTCACAGAGATCTGCTATTTTCAAGTAAAGTCAACAGATATCGACCCTAAATAAAGTCTATATTAAGAACGAAAGATGTTTTAACATATGGCTTAAACAAATGACAAATGAGCGAGGGTGATAATGTCAGAGCATCGTCCTATGTGCCGGGGCTGATCCCCGGACAGCTCCGGACAGCCCCGGCCCAATTTAACCCCTGCCTGTTTTTATGTAAACAAATATTTGTTTACATAAATTGCATTTAAACCTTACTTAAGTTAAAGTGTGTAGGTATTTAAATACTCTAGTGTTAATGGTGGATTAAATTGTTCCCTATATATATATTTGTTTCTGAATTAATAACCCTGCTGCATTTATTGGATATTACTGTATTTACCCATAATATGAATGCAGTGGCGGAGGTGGGGGGTGGCGGGGGAACCTGTAATATACCAGAGCACTGCCGGAACACTTTTGCTGCGTCACATCCGACCTGCGCAGTGTGCGCACCTTACTGCTCCACGACCACGAGTGCCGTTCTCGAGGCGCGCATGCCATTTTCGGCTGGCAAGTTAACCACAGGTAAGCTATAATATTAATATCAGAGGCGAGATTGCTTTGCGACTGGTTTTGTAACATTGATTATCCCACCCTTACCTGTATATATTAAGCAAAGTATGAGCTAACATAAAAACAGAATCCTCTTCAGGTCAGGTTACAGCAGAAACTCTTACTTTGTGTCTGAGGGTCCAGGTTCATTACTGAAGCCTGGAGGTATATCTTTAGACCAGTCACTCTTCAGAGACAGACAGCAGGAGACTGAAGATGTGTCCTCTTCCTCATCTTTTAAAACACTCATCTTCTCCAGTCTGAGAGATAAACCAGTAACACTGGACACACACACACACACACACACACACACACACACACACACACACACGTTTCAAACATAACCATCATAATAATAAACTTGTGTTATGATATTAGGGTCATGCAGAGTCAGGCAGCTATCCCTTTAAGAGAGAGAGAGAGAGAGAGAGAGGGGGGGTGGCGCGTGCATGTGTGTGCGCATGGTAGAGCGAGGGAGAGTGAGCGAGCGGTGGTATGTGTTTTTGAAGTGAACGAAGCAGCAGCAAAGGTCTGTCGAGTGTCTTCAAAGTTAGATCTGTAACAAAGACAGGGTTGCCAACTTTGGTTACCTGGCTGGAGTGATATTTTGATATCATGGGTTTCATTCGGTTTAATTACACATATGCGCACGAAATGACTGCTATCGTGTCAGCAGCGGGACCTTAGCATATATATAGGATATATATACAATATATACAAATACACAATAATGGACACAGACTATAAAGGGCACACAGTTTCATTCACTAATGAAAGTCAAACATGTTTGTTTCCACTGTTTTATTGTGTGCCTGTCGCGATAAGCAATTAATTGACTTATCGTACGATAAATAAAAATTAACTCGATAACTTTTCTGACTTCGATAAATTGCCATTTACATGAGGATGTGACTAGCAGTTTGAAAGGATGTACTTGAATTATTATTATATATTATCATTATGTCAGTGGTCTAAAATGGTCATACAACGGTGCCGACAATATTATCGTTTATCGCAATAATTTCCGGGAAAATGTATCCAACAAAATTAATTATCGTGAGAGGCCTATACATGAAACACACACACAAACAAATCTACAGACTTACTCCAAACTGCCAAATATATTAATTAACACACTCTCACTCTCATATACTCTTTGACTCTATTTTGGCCTAGTAGAACAATAAGCAGCAGACTTTTACTTTTTTATCATTTCTACTGGATCTTAGATCTGCGCATGCGCAATACGTGTCGGCAGTTGCGGCTCCAGAGTATTTTTGTTGGGTAATCTATGGTAGGGCTAACCCATACAGTGGTGGGGCTCAAGTCAGTATTTGCAATGTAATTACATACACGCTCCCCCCGACAGTGAAACGCCACGCGTGAGGTTTAGATGATTTCCCTGTCTCTCTCAATCCAAATTGAACTGTATGAAATAAAAAGGCACATTTGTCTTGTAGTAAATAAAAAGGGCGACCTGGAGCCAATCCTGCAACTTCCCCACAGGTGAAAGAGTTGACATGCTGAAGACCCGACCCCTGCAGGGTGGTCTGGGGGGATTCACCCCCAGGAGATTTTTTTAAATACTAAAATAAAATACACATTCTGGTACTCTCTTGAGAAGAAAAATAAATAAATCTATTACTACACGACATATTTAAAAAAATGAATGGCATTTTAGTTTTGTGTTACTTTGTTCTGAAAGCTGAAGCTGCTGCTCCTCACAGAGAGAAGAGGGAAGAGGCTGTGTGAATTACTTTACATTGTGGATAAGCGTAGATTGCCCCCATTGTTCTGTGTGTCAAAATGAAAGACAGCCCACACACCTATCAATCATCAAACCGTGGGGTCTTATTTCATTACGTGTTGATTTCAATCAACACGTAATGTTGTATCGATGTATAGAGTGGCGAAGTCCCTCCCCTTCCGGTGGACCTCCATGGGACCTTATTTCGCAAAAATTATGTATTGAAGTCAATGGAAAGAGAAAGATTATCTTTCGATCCCGTTTGAATTGTGCCACGAATTACACATATGATGTTTGTCAATTTAAAAGATAATTTTGCAAGTCAAAAAAAAAAATGTGTCGTAAAACTGTGAAGTAACACATTTGTTTGTGTGAAACGCTCAATGAACTACATCTCTGGTCAACAACACACGTCACCAAGATGGCCGTCACTACTGTCTTGTCAACAAAACGATTGACTACCCTCACTATCACCACAATGAAACACGTCCTGAAGAATGTCATGCAAAGCTGCCTGCCTGCCTTCCTTTGATTCTCTCTGAACTGCCTGGTCGTTTTAATGTTTAATGTCAACCATTTGTGCAGATAGCATGAAGTAGAAAAGATTGCTAGCGTTAGCGTTAGCATTTCTCCCCCGGGCTTAAATTGTGTATTATAGAATGACCACACCGGTGACAGTACTCTTCAAAGGGTTCACGAAATATGACTACTACTCTTACTGTTTAACATTTTTTTTTTTACAAGTGTGTGGTTGCGTTCTAGTCACTTTGCTCAGCACTACTGCTTGTTACAACTTTTATTTGCCGTACTCGCCTTAAGTGTTAGCTCAGGTTAATCTCGCCCCCCTCCGACGTAAGCGTGACGTATGCGGTTCTTGCTTCTAGACGGACAACTTTTTGGTGCTCGAAACAAACCGGATTCCGGAGCTTAGAGGCTGCTCCGCTGCGGTGTGAACAGGAAAACCCGGTGCTTTTCAAGCTCCAGCTCCGAACCGGCCCTGAAACACCGTTGGTGTGAATGGGGTATCTGTGAGGAGCAGCAGGTTCAGCTTTCAGAACAAAGTAACAAAAAACTAAAATGGCATTCATTTTTTTAAATATGTCGTGTAGTGTAGTGTAGTTTTGCTTTAATAAAAAATGTTGATCACAAAAAAAGGGTTATTTTGCGATTTGGTAAATCTGAGTCTGCTGTTGACACGTGCATAACGACGAGTCTGCTGGATCTCTGGATCTGCTGCTATATGGCTACGGCTCTGAGTCCGCACGAGTCTGCTGTGTTTTGCACAGTGAGTCAGGATTTGCGAATCTGAGTCTGTGAAGTTCCGCTGACTAACTCGTAGGCTACTGGTCTCTCTCGATCATTGACCTGGATTCACGGATCCCGCGATTTTGATTAAGTCCATTATGTTTCCGGCTCTAAATGAAGTTTCAGTGTAGACTTCTAACAAAATTGTCATGTTGTGCAACAGTCTCCTGCGTGTAATAGCTGCATTTCCAATAAGGATCTTACTTGGCAAAACGTTTATTTTGAACATAGCACACAAAAAGAAACAAACAATGACAAATGATTGCAAAACAGTTAGAATATATAAAATGTCTTAATTATACAATTATTATTATTATTAAACATATAATTATATCTAATCATATGCCGCCCATATTTTCTCATGGACTGCGTAATCATTGCAATACTGGTGTTTGTATGTGTTAAATGTGTGTAAAGTGGTGTCTTTTGCTTTAATAAAACATATTGATCACAAAAAAAAGGGTCATTTTGCGATTTAGCGAAACTGAGTCTGCTGTTGACTCGTGCATGAGGACGAGTCTGCTGGATCTCTGGATCTGCTGCTATACGGTTACGGCTCTGAGTCCGCACGAGTCTGCTATGTTTTGCACAGTGAGTCAGGATTTGCGAATCTGCGAATCTGCGAGTCTGCTGTTGACTCGTGCATAATATAGCCGCGGGAGCCGGGTGCTGGAGGAGGGGCTATGCTCGTGCACATGACGAGTATGGATCTCTGGATCTGCTATGCTATTACGGTTAGGACTAGGAGCCGTCGGCTCCTCTGAGTCCCCACGAGTCTGCAGGAAGTTTCACTGATCCGCGTCCCCTCCCCTGAGCCAAACGATCACTTCTGGCAGCTATCCTACTTGCTAAAGGGTAGGCAGATGGACTGGGGTACGTTGTAATGTGATTTTACATGTTATAAAGAGAGTAGCGAGTGACGCAATTTATAGTTTTAATTTGATCATCTAAACCTCACGCGTGGCGTTTCACTGTCGGGGGGAGCGTGTATGTAATTACATTGCAAATACTGACTTGAGCCCCACCACTGTATGGGTTAGCCCTACCATAGATTACCCAACAAAAATACTCTGGAGCCGCAACTGCCGACCCGTATTGCGCATGCGCAGATCTAAGATCCAGTAGAAATGATAAAAAAGTAAAAGTCTGCTGCTTATTGTTCTACTAGGCCAAAATAGAGTCAAAGAGTATATGAGAGTGAGAGTGTGTTAATTAATATATTTGGCAGTTTGGAGTAAGTCTGTAGATTTGTTTGTGTGTGTGTTTCATGTATAGGCCTCTCACGATAATTAATTTTGTTGGATACATCTTCCCGGAAATTATTGCGTAAACGATAATATTGTCGGCACCGTTGTATGACCATTTTAGACCACTGACATGATAATATATAATAATAATTCAAGTACATCCTTTCAAACTGCTAGTCACATCCTCATGTAAATGGCAATTTATCGAGGTCAGAAAAGTTATCGAGTTCATTTTTATTTATCGTACGATAAGTCAATGAATTGCTTATCGCGACAGGCACACAATAAAACAGTGGAAACAAACATGTTTGACTTTCATTAGTGAATGAAACTGTGTGCCCTTTATAGTCTGTGTCCATTATTGTGTATTTGTATATATTGTATATATCCTATATATATGCTAAGCTCCCGCTGCTGACACGATAGCAGTCATTTCGTGCGCATATGTGTAATTAAACCGAATTAAACCCATGATATCAAAATCTCACTCCAGCCAGGTACCCAAAGTTGGCAACCCTGGTGAAATAGATCGCTGCAGTGAACACGACTTTATGTATTAGTTTATGGTTTATTTTATATGGAGGGATGCAGTATACATAGAAGTTCAGAGAAGAAGCAACCCCTATATATTGTTTATTTCATTTCATTGACCTTTAACTAAAAGTCATAATGTAGTATGTAAATAGAGATGAGAGAAATGTCATATATATATATATAGTGTACAATGTTGAAAATACCAGGAAAAAAACATAGTATTTAAAAAAGAAATCTAAATTCAATCATCTTCTGTAATTA
Organism: Trematomus bernacchii; assembly: GCF_902827165.1. NCBI lineage: Eukaryota > Metazoa > Chordata > Actinopteri > Perciformes > Nototheniidae > Trematomus > Trematomus bernacchii. The sequence goes on from NW_022987615.1 coordinate 446,557, forward strand.
CTTCTATTTAAATGACACGTACTTTATTATTCTTTGATGTCATATTTAATGTTGGCATTTCAGAGTCTTGCTGATTAAATGTTGATGATGTTATTGTTTGCAGTGGTAAAATACATGTATTACGATCAACGTCCAGATATATAACTGCTCATGTTGTACTTGTATGGTGTCAAATGGGTGAAAAATCATTGTTACACTAATAAATGTTTTTTAAATCAAATGTTCAGAAACTGCACAGTCGTCCTGAGTTTTGCGTTTGTTTTTAAGTAAACATTGAATAATTAATAAAGTTTATGAAGCTGTTGATTCTACAGTAAAGTCTCCATTATATAAGACCCCCCCCCCCCTCTCTCTCATCTGTGATGATTCGCCTACATATGTTCTTGTGTTAAACCCTTTGTAATCGTTTTTAACCCATTAACTAATAGTATATTAATATAATTAATAGTATAGTATGTAAAAAGAGCTGAGAAAACATTACACATTACAGTACGACAAAAAAAGTCAAAGTATAGTATGATGAAAAAATTAATCTAAAAGACAATCCTTCAAAATAAAGTATTATCGTATATTGTTCAAAAATGACAAAATACCTGGTTCTGTCAGTAACTCCTAGATTGGTGTTTGCTGTGGAAGATGATTGACTTTTAGATTGATTTTTTCGACATTATACACTATGACACACACTATATAGACAAAAGTATTGGGACACTCCTCTTAATCAATGAACTCAGGTGTTTAATCAATGAACTCAGGTGTTTCATTCAGTCCCATTGCCACAGCTGTATACAATCAAGCACCTTGCCATGCAGTCTGCTTTTACAAACATTTGTGATAGAATGGGTCGTTCTAAAGACATCGCTGAATTCCAACGTGGTTCTGTAATAGGAGGCCACCATTGCAACAAGTCAGTTTGTGAAATGTCTTCTCTCCTAGATATTCCACTGTTGGGAAAATTCTGAATGTCCTCTTCCAACATCAGAGTAGCATGATAACAAAGGTATCCCAACTGTATCTGTGTACATGACAGGATGTATGATTACCTAGAAGAGCATCAGGACTGTTTTAGGCATATGATAGCTATGTGATTAACATGATGATTCAGCCTCTATGGAGATAGACATATGACCAGCATGATCATTTCTGACGTGGAGCTAATCTGAAGTAAACATTGAATACTGCTTTATATTCCTCCATCTTGTGACTGTGTAACTCCCTCTCTTGGATATCAGCATGTGAAGGACCTCTGATGGACCAGGCTGGGTTTGGGGAATGCAGGAGAACGTTACCTGCCTGACTGCATCGTGCCAGCTGTAACGTTTGGTGGAGGAGGGGTAATGCTATGGTGGTTTTTCTGGGGTTGGCCTCGGCCCCTTAGCTCCAGTGAAGAGGATTCTTAAAGCTTCATCTTACCAAGTCGTTTTGGACAATTCTATGCTTCCAACTTTGTGGAAACAGTCTGGGGAGGAAGAACCTTTCTGTTCCAGCATGACGTAGCCCCACAAAGCAGCTCCATCAAGGCCTGGGTGGATGAGTTTGGTGTGGAAGAACTTGACCTCAACCCCACTGAACACCTTTGGGATGAACTAGAACGGAGAGCCAGCCTCTCGTCCAACATCAGTGTCTGACCTCACCAGTGGCGACTCGTCATTAGGGACACAGCCCCACCTAGTGTCAGCAGAAAGTAATTAAAATAATAATTCCAAAAATATGCAAAGAATATACATCTTAAAATATATTTTAAGATCATGTTTAGTCATCTGATTCGTCTGTACATTGCTATTTTGCTAATTAGTGTCTACAGTGTACCTATTGAGCTGTGTAGAGCGATGTGGGACAAGCCTCGATCTAGCCCCTCTCTCGCTGTAGAAATGAATGAATGTAAAAACTACACTGTGCCTGCTCAGAGTATTTTTGTATTTAATGTGTGCGGCCAAAAAATAATCACAAGTGGGGCAAAGTGCTGGCAACCCCACCAAAATGTCATCTCATAATTCAGAGCTGATTGGCTGTAAGTACGTGTGCTGCGAAAAGTGTAGTTGTGAAGAGGAGACGAGAGAGAGCAGCGTAGAGCGATTACAATCAGTCAAACGGAAAGAAAATGAATGAAGTTGACCGTCTACTTCAGCTTTGGTAAGTTCATTTTATGTCATATATTTTGTTGATCTTCTGTGTTTTGCCTTTAGGCTATTGCTCTGCTGGATCCATTGATATTGTGACCTCGGTGATACTTATATTTACAGTCTGGTGTTTAATGCTGAAGCATTACGGTTGTTGTTATTGTTAAGTATTGCTTTGTGATGGTGCCCTTTACTGCATGTATTAAGGTGCATTGCAATATGACATCCCCACGCTGTGCACGTAAATGTATGCGCTGACAGTGTTGCTCCGTGTTCTTCATTCATGGCTTCCGACATTATGTAATTCCCCCCCGCCGTTCGTACCCCACCCCTTTTGTTCATATAAAACCGCCACTGGCCTCACTAATGCTCTTCTGGATGAGCAACAATTCCCACAGACACACTCCAAGATCTGTAGAAAGCCTTCCCAGAAGAGTGGAAGCTGTTATAGCTGCAAAGGGGGACCAAGTTCAAATGAATGCCCAAGAGTTTGGAATGGGATGTCCTGAAAGCTCCTGGAGGTGTAATCAGAATCAGAATCAGAATCAGAATCAGAATCCCTTTATTAGTCCCACAGAGGATACATGTACATTGTTACAGCAGAAAGAGCCAGAGACAGCTTCATGTTACCTAAAGCATGCATACAACAAAGTATTAAAGATTTTAAAAAGAAATTATAATAGGCGTTATAATCTGTGTTGTTGTGTGGGGGGTCTACTAGGGGTCGTGGTGGTTATATAGTCTGACCGCTGCAGGAAGGAAGGACCTGCGGTATCTCTCTCATGTGTAGGTGGTCCAATACTTTTGTCTATATTGTGTATAATTGAGTATCATCCACATAACAATGAAAATGTCCCGAGTGATTCCTTATTGCCTAAAGGAAGCGTATATAATGTGAACACAATAGGTCCAAGCTCTGAGCCCTTATGCTTTGCTGCGGCAGAACTGGCTGGATCAAATCAAACAGAACTCTAAACACATTTTCAGCTCTGCACACAATCTGCAATTCAACTCTGCACTTTCTAAAACACTGCACACGGTTCTCTGAGTAACACACAGAGATCTGACATATTCACCTGTCAGCCATTTTCAACACACTGCCATTAAACATGCTACACATATGAGCCAATGAACAGATACACATGCCAGCTGACCGTTAACGCCTGGCTGCTTTACTGCTGACTCATCAATCAGGATATAAGTACAAGAAGTGGGATATTTATTTTTAAAATGTGTTTTTTTATCACAGAGCTGAGAAAATAATATTTATTATAAAAAAATCAAATATCCTGTTTATGAAATACACAAGAAAAAAAAAAAAGATTTAAGAACAAATTAACATTAAATATAAGCAAAACAAATATTATGCTATTTGGAAAACATAAAACAAATCCTCAGGTGCAATTAATACTAGATAACATAAACATAGAAAGAGTATATGAAATGAAGTTCCTTGGTGTGGTTTGAGAGCACAAGATCAGCTGGAAACCTCATATCAATCATGTAAAAGCAAAACTGGCTAAGACTATCTCAATATTGGGGAAAGCAAGACACATTCTGGACTACAACTCATTATGCTCTGTATAATACACTCATATTGCCATGTCTGAGTTACTGTGTGGAGATTTGGGGAAACACTTACAAAACCAACCTACAGCCGTTATGCACATTACAAAAAAGGGCTATAAGAATAATCAATAATGTTGGATATCTTGAACACACTCATTCATTATTCTTGAAGTCACACACACTGAAGTTCACTGATCTGGTTACATTTAAAACGGCACAAATCATGTACAGAGCAAGACATAATCTACTTCCTAGGAAATTACAAACATTGTTCATAGACAGAGAGGGCGGGTATAATTTGAGAGGAAATCTACATTTGAAACAACTCAAGGTCAGAACAACTGTGAGAAGTATGAGTAGAACAATCTGTGGGGTGATTTGATGGAACGGTTTGGAGCAGGAGTTCAAACAAAGCACAAATATAATTCACTTTAAAAGGATGTACAGAAACACTTTCTTGGAAAACTATGAGAATGATTTAAGGTGATTGAAGATGAGAGATTATTGTAAATGTATGTATAAATGTAAATATGTAAGTAGGAATAACTTGCAGAAATGATTTAAAGGATAATCATTGATCAGCGGTAAGTAAGGGGTGGGAATTAATAAGCATTTGCTTCCTCCCGCTCCCTTTCGGACACATATGATTTATTATTATTATTATTATGAATATTGATGAATACTGTATTCTAACAATACGGTATTCTGTTTTTCACATTTGTTATTTTTTATTTGTTTTTTTAATCTGTTCGAAATAAAGATGGAAATGAAATGAAGTCGTTAATTCATGAGAAAAGCACTCGGATAGAAAGTCAGAAACATTTGAAATATTTGTTTAAAATAAATGTAAATAAAATGTCCAAAGAAAGTATTCAGAGTAATTCTTATTACAGTTTTATAATTGTTTTATATATTTCTCAAATGATCTGTTTTGACTGCAGCTTGAGAAACTTCTGGATTCAGTCTGAAAGCATCCTTTTTTAACTTTAAACATGATCTTTAATAATGTTGTAGTTTAGTTTAACTATGAGAGGTGGACTGGCTGGACTCCTCACTGGGACTCTGGTTCTGGAGCAGCTTGCAGGGTCCAGGAGTTCTTGGAGAGAAGGAGCGCTTCCTGCCGCAGGACTCGGGGGATGGGAGTTCCTGAACATGGAGAAACAGCTTCAGTTATTATGCTCCAAATATCTGGAACAAAGTCACAGAAAGAATGTGTCTGCAGCTCAGAGAGTCCTGCTGGGAACCCACACATGTTGAGGAGCCCAAAGTGTGATGAGAGAAATGTACAGTACGGGTCCCCAGCACATAGAAGCTGCCGGATGCTAACCTGCATATGTTGGGAGAGCTTTACAGATCAGGAGAGGAACTAATGGCGCATTTCCATTGCAGCGCGTAGCTCGCTTTAAGCGTGCCGTGTCGTGCCGTCCCCTTTTTTGGTTGTGCTTCCACTAGGCCTCGTTCCGGCGCGGCACGGCGCGGGGCCACTTTTTCCCCTCTTTTCTGGCCCTAGAAAATTGTGGTTCTATCGGGGCCAACAAACAGGGCTGAGTCGGGCTGAGTATGCTAAACTAGAGAGAGGAGCGCTGGCAAGAGGGCTAGAACTACAACAAGATGGACATATTTGACCGTGATTTAATTGTAATACACGTTTCAAAATGATGCCGAAGTAACAACATACTGATACCGGTTAGTAAAAACCATGAATTAATGCTTTGTCAAGTCTGCAGACAGACGGCAGGCGAAAAACCTTTTAAAATTCGTGTTTTTCTAGATGGAGATTGGCTAAGCTAACGCAGTATATGTCCCCGACCGTCCACACTCACAACAACGGCCTATACAGACATAAATTAAGCAGCGACTGTATTCACCATGACACAGGCAGTCTGTGGTGTGTACTTGTTTAACTTTTGTCGAGTTTCTGAACATATATAAGGAGCTGTGAGCTCTGAGTGCTCACAGCTAACGGCTGTGTTGTGTTTCTGGATTTCTCATTGAAGATGACGTCACGGCTCCGCCTACACTGCGTTACTACCCAGTTCCTAAACTGTAATGGAAGCGCAGCATGAAGTGAGTCGGCCCTGTTAAGGCCCAACGCGGCCAAGCCGTACCGAGCCGTACCGAGTGTGGCCGAGGCCGACCGTGTAGTGGAAATGCGCCATAAGTACATTTACTCAAGCACTGTACTTTTACATTACATGTCACTTGTTAGACGCTTTTATCCAAAGTGACTTACATACTCAATATCAGAGATGGAGTACTCGAGTCCTGGACTCGGACTCGAGTTGGACTCGAGTGCCGATTTTCGGGACTCGTGACTCGACTCAGACTCGCGCACTGATTGACGCGACTCGGACTTGGACTCATGAATTCTCGCGCACGATGACTTGGACTCGGACTCGTGAATTATCGCGTACGCTGACTTGGATGCTGACTTGGACTTGGACTCGAACTCGGACTCGTGAATTTTTCCCCCCACGATGACTCGGCCTCGACTTGTACATTGACGCTCCGACTTGGACTCGGACTCGGACTCGAGCAAGTTTTCTATGGAGTCTGATGTCCTCTATCCTGGCGTGTGCACCGGCTGCGAGGCGAGTTCACGTACTGGGCCCCGCTATTCCAGTCTAAAGATGTCTAGAGACACACCCCGCATCGTGCTGTATGCTTTCACACATTCTGCTTCCACATTGGAAAAGAGCAGCGCAAAATGCTCTATGTGGAAACAATATTGAAGAGAAGGCTCCGTAACACATTACTCTAAACATCGAGTTCAGACATATAGGCTGTCTTGAACACTATCATCAGAGTAACGTGATCTAATCAATAAATAAAGATTCAGCCGATAACACGAAAGCACACGGCTACTTAACATGCAGAATGACGTCATTTTGCATGCTAAGTAGCCATGTGCTTTCTGGGGCTAAATCTTTATCAGTAAACCGATTTAACCGGTAAAAGTTCCTTCAAAATAAGAGTCCCGATCTTATTAATATCAAAATAAAAGTGCAAAACGAAAACTTTACCATAGGAAAATATTGGCATACAAATATAATCACTTCTCTAAAAGGTAACTCATTTTAAATATAGTTTATTTATATATAATAATAATAATATTAATATTAGTAATTGTTAAGGAATAATTCTTCTAGATATCTAACCTTTTGCTCTGTGATGTTTTATGATCTACTCTGACGTCTGTTATCTCCTTTAAGGAAAGGCATTGGTGCCATATGTGTTGTTGTCACCAGTTTGTGACCGGTCAACTTGTCTGGCACGAATGGTAATTGTTGTGAGAACGCTGAGGCACTTCTTTATCGGTGTTTGTGGACTCTAAGATGTGAAATCTTTGAGGCCATGAGTGTCGGACGCAGGTGGCTCAGTGTTCCCAGCTGTTTAGTCTACTCCTTCAGAGATGTTGATTCTCTGTGAACCTGTTAAAAGGTCTAGCATAGAGAGAGGCTCTTCAGAATTGACGTGGCAACTCTACCGTGAAGTCGGAACCTCTGACTCTTTGATTTGTGATGTGAATCCTCCGGCCGAATACTATGAATAAACCCATCAGTGTTTGACATCAAAGCTCCAACTCTCACCGTGTCTCCTTCCTGAGTCGGTGACTCCATGCATTACTACACAGAAGTTTCCTCCACAGTAATAAGCTTTATATTTGTATAGCACCTATTACAAGAATTGTAGCCAAACTGGCTTCACAGCAGTTCAATAGACAGATTAGTATAACATGACAGGATAAAAGTAATGTAGAGGAGCAGCTACATTTCAACACATATATCCACGAAGATTAATACATGAAGACTTGTGACTCGGACTTGACTTGGACTCTTCTTAGGTGACTCGGAGTCGAACACAGGTAATGATGACTCGGACTCGGGCTCGACTCGGACACTCCTTGGGTGACTCGGACTCGAACACAGGTAATGATGACTCGGACTCGGACTCGACTCGGACACTCCTTGGGTGACTCGGACTTGGACTCGGACTCGAAGAGTGGTGACTCGAGAGTGACTTGGACTCGTGAATTGGTGACTTGACTACAACACTGCTCAATACTGTGGTCAATCCCCGCAGGAGCAATTTGGGGTGAAGTGTCTCAGGGACACAACGACATGCTGACTGCAGTGGGGTTTGAACCTGTGCTCCCTTGATCCGAACACCAACGCTCTATCCACTGCGCCACACGCCTCCACACTTAAGTACAATGTTGAGGTACTTGTACCTTTCCTGAGTATTTCCATTTTATGCTACTTTGTACTTCTACTCCACTACAGTTCACAGGTACATGGTGTACTTTTACTCCACTACATGTATTTAATACCTGATATGATCAATAATTATAAAACTTATCTTAAACTTATATTATTCTGAAATGGACCAATCTGCACAATGACTACTTTTGGTACTTTAACTATATTTTGATGCTAATACTTTTCTACTTGTATTGAGTAACATTTGAATGCAGGACTTTTACTGTAACAGAGTATTCCTACACTCTTGTACTTCTACTTTTACTCAAGTATAAGATCTAAGTACTTCTAATTTTACTCAAGTACAAGATCTGAGTACTTCTACTTTTACTCAAGTATATTTTGATGGTAATACTGTAACAGACTGGTTCTAATGTTGATGTTTTCATGTGTTTTATTCTTCAGAGTTTATTTACATTTTACAGAGTGTCAGTGAACGCGTCACTGTTTTGATAGACAGTTGTTGTGAAGAGAAACAGCCAAAATGATGAAGAGAGAAAAACAAGAGTGTTGTTTTCCTCTGAGGACATGCTCCATGAAAGAGTTTCATATCTTGATGAATGGAGGATATTCAGTACTCACAGTTCTTCTGGATCTTGGCTCTGATCGTCTCATAATCTCTGATCCTGTAGGGATGAACACAATCCAACAGTTATGGATCCAGTTTAAAATAAGTGTTTGTTCTTTGAGTCAGCTTCAGAGTCCTGACTGATCTCATGCTTTACATCCCATCATATCTTCTCTGCAAACACTACGACTGACTGCCACAGCTCTCAGCTACATTACAGGAAGTAACAGTCATTAGTCAAGGAGCTAAAAACATCCCATCAAAAACAGACTACCTTTTCCACTCTTCTGTCAAATCCCATATGTCTGGTGGAAAGTTGATTACTTACTAAATGTGGCTTTGCATTTTCAGCTGGCCTTCTATAGTTGATGGAAGAATGACAGAGCCTGCAGTCAGTGGGTAACATCACTGATCTGTTGTGATTCCCCAGTGAGAGAAACACCTCCCTGTGTTTCATACAATACTGCTGAACCAGCAGAGACCCCTTACTGACCTGAGGGTCTCCAGTCTGCAGTCTGGACTCTCCAGAAGATCTCTCAGCAGCTCCTCTGAATCCTGCAGATCGTTGTGACTCAGGTCCAGATCTCTCAGATGGATGTTGGACTTCAGAGCTGAGACCAGAGCAGAACAGCTGATCTCTGACAACATGCAGCTCTCCAGTCTGAATAAAGAAAACATGATGAGGATACAAATCTGTTTATAATCCAATCAGATGTTACTCAACATTTAAATGAATCTGAACAGACAAATCTGTCCACTTCAAAAATGTAACTTTATCATGTAAAACTAAAATGACTTCAGATGACCTTTATTCAGACTTTATCGTTTACTAAATATTAAATACATAGATTTACTTTTCACAACTAACATCTATTACAGTTCCTTCAAGAAACAGTCAACATGTATGTCTGCAGTTCTTACTTCTTAATCTTTAAAATGAAATATGAATATAAGGACATTTACAACTTTATGGATGTAAGTTATTAATGAATATAAATGAGGTTAAATTCCAAAGTGAACATGTGAGATCTCCAGCAGTAACAGAGAGTCAGTGAACTGACCTGAGAGTCTCCAGTCTGCAGTCTGGCCTCTCCAGAAGATCTCTCAGCAGCTCCACTCCTGAATCCTGCAGATGGTAGTTGTGACTCAGGTCCAGATCTCTCAGATGGGAGGGGTTGGACTTCAGAGCTGAGATCAGAGCAGAACAGCTGATCTCTGACAAACTGCAGCCCTCCAGTCTGAATAAAGAAAACATGATGTAACTTTAGAAAACAATTTTCCTGTTTGAAATAACTTCAGGTTTAATAATCTGTTCAGAGTGAAACAGGGTTTTAATGTCAGAGATGATGCAGAAACAATCCACTGATAATCTGGAACTTTAACTTTGATCAGATGTTGAACAACTCCTTCATCTCCCTCACAGCTCATCAGTACTGACAGCATCTCCACTGACTCATGGAGCACAGAGTGAGTCTGTGGAAGCTCAAACACTCTCCCTCACACATTCACCTTCTCTCTGTTACTCTGATCAATATTCAGTCATTAGCAAACATGGAACAAATAAAAATAACATTGTATTTGTTCAAATTCAGAAAATCATAAACACAAACAGATCAATATGAACTGCAGTCAGTGAACTGACCTGAGAGCCTCCAGTCTGCAGTTTGGACTCTTTAGTCCAGAACTCAGCAGCTCCACATCTGAATCCATCAGAGTGTTCTGACTCAGGTCCAGATCTCTCAGATGGGAGGGCTCAGACTTCAGAGCTGAGGCCACGACTTCACATCCAGGAATGGAGAGAACACAGCCACTAAATCTATAATAAAACATATATTACAACATGTGTTAAAAAAGAGGAAACATTATATTAACATCAAGCATTTGATGAAAAAAGATTTGACATGTTCTGATAGACATTTGCTTTTAGTCCATTTAATATAATATATAATAATATATGATAATAGAGTGTAATGAGTTGTCAGTGTGATCTGATCACATGTCTGTGCTCCTGCTGTCACTGACTGTTACCAAAAGAAACAGAAATTAAATGAATCACTTGACAATATTAGAGATGTACATATTTAAATGTTAGTTAATATGTGGATGTGAATGATGGATGAAGGATGTTTTGGCTTCTCTGAGCATCTGAACATTTATTGCGCACACAAACACAATTAACAAACCAATAAAGTTTCAATATGTTCAACTTGATACCATCAGATGTTCCCAGTATATCAGCATTAAGACATAACTCTGTTATTGGTGGGAAATGATATAGATCTGATTTTAAACTCTAACACATTGTGATAAAAACGTGTTTAATGATAAAGAAACTACTAGAAAGTAATAATAACATGTTTCTGTGATAACTGTAAGTCCTGCTGTGTGGTGTGATCACATGCTGAGAAACCTCTAAAGTCCTTCATGTGTTTGACATGTCGCCTCCATCACTCAATATGAAGAGAGGAACAGTTCAGTTTAACTATTATTATAAATAAATAGAAGATCAGTGTTGGTTTTATTTTCTCAGTATTTAAACAGCAGAAATGTTATAGTGTTTATTTGAATAATTAAACTCCTGATCCACATTAGTTTATAAAGTTAATCACATCTGGACTTACTTGAACTTCCTGCAGTTCCTCACAGCTGGAATCAGTCTCTCTCGTCCCTCCTCTGATGTGTTGTACTGATCCAGGTTCAACTCATCCAGAACCTCCTCTGACATCTGCAGCATGTAGGCCAGAGCAGAGCAGTGGATCACAGAGAGTTCCTTCTCTGATCTGTTCTCTGACTTCAGGAACTCTGTGATCTCCTGATGTACTGAGTGGTCCTTCATCTCTGTCAGACAGTGGAAGATGTTGATGCTCCTGTCAGGAGAGATTTCATCACTACTCATCTCCTTCAGGTTGCTGATGGCTCTCTGGATGGTTTCTGGTCTGTTGTCTGTGCGACCCAGCAGGCCTCCTAACAGTCTCTGGTTGGACTCCAGAGAGAGGCCGTGGAGAAAGCGGACAAACAGGTCCAGGTGGCCATTTTCACTTTGGAGGGATTTCTCCATGGCTCTCTGCAGGAAGACAGGCAGGGATGGGTAATCATCATCACTGCTGTTGTTAAAGTCTCTCAGCAGGAAGTCCTTCAGGGATTGGTCATCATCATCATCATCATCACTGCTATCACTGTCTTGTTCCCGGTCTCTCCTCAGGAAATCCTTCAGTACCTCTGTGTCTCTGTTGGTGTAACAGTGCAACATGTAGACTGCAGCCAGAAACTCCTGAATGCTCAGATGAACAAAGCAGTAGACTGTTTTCTTGAAGATCACTCTCTCTCTTTTGAAGATCTCTGTACAAACTCCTGAGTGCACCAAGGCCTCGGTGACATCAAGACCACAGCGCTGCAGGTCTTCTTGGTAGAACATGATGTCTCCTTTCTCCAGATGTTCAAACGCCAGCCTCCCCAGCTTCAGAAGAACCTCCCTGTCAGCCTCCGTCAGCTGCTGTGGACTCGTCTCATGTCCCTCTTCATACTTCTGCTTCTTCCTCTTGGTCTGGACCAGCAGGAAGTGTGAGTACATGTCAGTGAGGGTCTGGGGCAGCTCTCCTCTCTGGTCTGTAGTCAACATGTGGTCCAGAACTGCAGCAGTGATCCAGCAGAAGACTGGGATCAGACACATGATGTGGAGGCTCCTGGAGCTCTTGATGTGAGAGATGATTCTGCTGGACAGGTCTTCATCACTCCATCTCCTCCTGAAGTACTCCTCCTTCTGGGCGTCAGTGAAGCCTCGTACTTCTGTTACCCTGTCCACACACTCAGGAGGGATCTGATTGGCCGCTGCAGGTCTGGAAGTTATCCAGACGAGAGCCGAGGGAAGCAGCTTCCCCCTGATGAGGTTTGTCAGCAGCACGTTGACTGAGGACTGCTGTGAGACATCAGACACAACCTCATTGTTTCTGAAGTCCAGAGAAAGTCTGCTTTCATCCAGGCCGTCAAAGATGAGCAGCACTTTGCAGACAGCCAGCTGCTCTGCTGTGACCTTCTGTAAGGTTGGATGGAAAACATGGAGCAGCCTGAGAAGACCGTACTGGTCACCTTTGATCAGGTTCAGCTCCCTGAAGGAGAGCGGGATCACCAGACTGACATCTTGGTTTCCCAAACCCTCGGCCCAGTCCAGAGTGAACTTCTGCACTGAGAAGGTTTTTCCAACTCCAGCGACTCCGTTGGTCAGGACCGCTCTGATGAGAGTCTGTTGGTCAGGTAAGGCTTTAAAGATGTCCTGGCACTTGATTGGAGTGTCATGGAGGGGCTTCTTCTTGGAAGCTGTCTCCAGCTGCGTCACCTCATGTTGGGTATTAACCTCTTCACTCTGGCCTTGTGTGATGTAGAGCTCAGTGAAGATCCTGTTGAGGAGGGTTTCACTTTGATCAGTTCCTTCAGTCACACGTTCACATCTCCTCCTCAGACTGAGCCTATGTTCATCTAAAACCTCCTGCAGACCACTATCTGCTGGAAGAGAAGGAAACATGAGAGAATGAGGAAAATGCTCTGAGAATCTAATTATAACAATAAAACAACAAAAAACAGACTGAGTTTAAATGTTTTATAAACAGCTTACTGTCTATGCTCTACAACAGTATACCTGTTCAGAAACAAATGAACCAGGAAGAGGAATAAGACGCTGCATGTGTTCGGCCTCTTACCTCGTACAGAGCTGGTCTGACTGGCTGTCAGCAGGCCAGCTCTGGTTCTGGATCTTTTCCCACACTGGGGACAGGAGGGGTCTCCTGGTGGAGGTCTCTGCTCCCAGTATGAGGTGATGCACTGTCTGCAGAACCAGTGTCCACAGCTGGTAGAGACTGGATCCTTCAGGACGTCCTGACACAGAGCACAGCTGGACAGCTGCTCCTCCACAGGAACACCACTCTTCCTCTTCCCTCTGTGGAGATGAACACATCCTTTACAGCACGTCACATTAGTGGAGCTGATTCTCACCAATGGGCAGAGCGTCACAAACGTCACTCTCAAGATGAAATGTGTCACGCTGCACGAATACGCAGGTGACATGAATTTCACCTCTTCACTTTCTTGGTGTCTCCAGGTACGGATCTGGGTCTTTGCATTGACTCTACATGTAATCACCAGAGGTGGGGACTCGAGTCACATGACTTGACTCGAGTCAGACTCGAGTCGCATATTTTTTGACTTGAGACTTGCTTGACTAACATTGATAAAAGACTTGACTTTGACTTGGTATTCATGACTTGAGACTTGACTTAAGCTTGAGACAGATGACTTGAAAGGACTTGTCTGTTTAAAATTAAATATTTGCATTTGTTTTTGTATTGAGATATTACGTTTAGTTTTTTCGAAAAACGTGATTGGGTGATTATAGCGCCATGCGCGCAAACCTGGCAACCCACTAGACGGCAGGAGAGTCAGTTAACATGGCAGCGGCTAGCGTTACTCCAAAAATAGTGAAGTTTGGATTCAAGGATTATGTTGTCGATGACGCTAATAAGAAGAGAACAGCGGTATGCAGGGTCTGCAGCATAAAGATCAGTGACACGACCACCACAACATCCAACTTCATTCGTCACTACAAAAAACCCCACAGAGAAAGGTGCGTGAATGTGTTGTCTTAGCTAGAAAGCTAACGTTAAGTTTAAGCTACGTTAGACTTGGTTTCAAATCGATTAAGCATTGCAAAGAGAAGACAAAACGGTAAATGAACTCTAGAACCGCCAAGGGATTCATTTTGACTAACCCTGATACTGACGGGCTGTCAGGAGAGGGAGAGAGAGAGAGAGAGGAAAAGAGATGCCTCGTTTATTTCCCCTGTGTTATTATCAGAAGTTACTGTAAACTGTTGAATAATGTAGTTCATCTACTTTTAGTACTTTGTTTAAATGTTTTAATGTTGTTTTTGTTTGTAGAAGTGCATCATTCTTTGATTTATTGTAAAATGAATCTGAACTTTTTGATCTGTTATGATGATAAACTGAAGCTATTTCTAAATTAACCCAATTAAGTGAGTTTTAAATCGTCCTGCTTAGTTTATAAGGAAATGATGAAGAGGAACAAATTAAATGATTTGAAAATTATATCTATGTAGGTGCTGATGCTGTTGGCGGTTCTAGTGTTAACAGACATTTAAATTAAATATGTGTAATGGCAAATGCCATATACGATTTTCTTACCTGGAATTCTGCCTTTTTGAACAGACTGTTTGATTGAGTCCTAGCTATATTGTCTGCAGTTCTAGGGTTAATATGAATCTAATATGATTGTCATCGGTCTAAATAGGATTTCAAATGATTAACTGTGTATGTAATGAAGATCATAGTGTGGGTTAAATCCATTTTCATAACCACTGTCTTTTAACTGATTTAAATGCGGAAACTGGGCTTATTGATCAGAATTTCGTATGACTTGACTTGACTTGACTTGACCTGAGCAATGACTTGACTTGACTTGCTTGACTCTCACCACAGTGACTTGGGACTTGCTTGATACTTGTAGGTCAAGACTTGAGACTTGCTCATGACTTGCACATGTAGGACTTACTCCCACCTCTGGTAATCACACAAAGCTCTGTTATATCTGCTAATGCGAAACACAACCAGCTCACCAGGTTATCACTATCATTAATAAACATCTTTAAAATACATATCATAAACATGCCCAAGTAGTAAATAATGTTTTGGACGATATATTTAGTTTTTAGTGAATATTTATCAATATCTTTGCCATTTAAAACCTTTTTATGCCACTGATACAATGATGCTATAAATGCATATTGAAATATCCTCAAATAATGTTAGCTTGCTGTACTCTGCTGCCTTTGTTCTGTGCTATACTGCACACATGATATTATTAAAGAACAGTTTAATATATTAGATTATATAAGAACTGGATCCTCTTCAGGTCAGGTTACAGCAGAAACTCTTACTTTGTGTCTGAGGGTCCAGATTCATTACTGAAGTCTGGAGGAGACTCTTTAGACCGGTCACTCTTCAGAGACAGACAGCTGGGGACTGGAGACTCTGCTCTCTGTCTGTGGAAACAACACATGTTTTAAACATCATTAGTTCATTCAGAGAGCACATTTTGACTTCTGTCTGTATGTAGATTATTTACTATCACTGATGACGCCAGGGATCAAGAGTTTAAACGTTGTTACTGTACTGTTACTAAGTTTCTTTACTGCGATCATTAAAGAACAGGTTAGATGATCAGATAACATAAAAACTGAATCCTCTTCAGGAGCCTCATTTATAAAGGGATATACGCTCAAAAAATGGCGTGCGCCAGTTTCTACGCAATGTTTGCAATTTATAAAATACTAACTTGACGGGAAAATGTGCGGTCCTCCACGCAAACTCTAACCCATGCGTACGCACTAAGCACACACACGGGAGAGACGAGAAACTGCGACACCGTTGGCAGAAGGAAGAATGGAGAGAAATATGTGGAAATAATACTATAAATAAAATGTTACCTCTCATTTATCAAATATGTTTAGACGTTATTCTGTCCTCCTGGAGGACAGAATAACGTCTAAACTGACGCCGTTTTGCATTTCTATAGGTTGTAGATACGAGCATGGTTTTATATACTATCACGTTTAATCGTGTTTTATGCCGTTTGCCAAGACTTGATAAGTCGCTCGTAAAACACAGGAGGTATGGAAACTAAGAACACCATATATTTGGATAATTGTACAGCTGATTTAACACAACACATTTGTTTTATTTCATTTAAGTGGTGGGTAGAGTTGTTGCGGTGGCGTTGAGACACACATGGACACTGCCTCAAGTTGAAGAAACAGTACTCAAGACTGGCTATCCGCCGCAACTTTTTCAGCCTGCGTGTGGTCGACTTGTGGAATGATCTGCCAGAAAGCGTTGTCACATCCAAGACAGTTAACTGTCTCAAGTCCCACCTCGACTATTACTGGTCAAACATCACCTTCACTTTGGACTATGTGACTGTTGCCAGCATCCATAGTATATAAGAACAGTGATCTACTTATTTATGAGCGACTAAAAGGCCTTAGGCCTACTACAGCCGTATCCTATTGATTGATTGATTGATGGTGCAGTGGAGCCGCTGCGCACAGCTGATCGGCAGCTGGAACACAAACCACGTTTGTAAACAAAGCCCCAACTGTTTTACATGCATGTGCTAACCCAGCTTAATTGCACTCGGTTCAGTTTTTCTAAAAAGGGAAGAACATTACGTTACATCTGAGGTAGGCTATCCTGTGCGTCTGGTGGCGGGCACACCTCGGTGTGCAACTAGCCTATATACGTTTCTGTGATTAAAAAAGCTTGCATGGTCTAAAATCAATTATCGATAATAACTTTTAACAGTAGTAGGCTACAACAATGTAAATTAAATAGCAATATTAATTATCATTTAATACTATGGCCACCAAACAAAATGTTTTGCCTTGTCTCTACTTCTCCAACAAGGATTTCAACTTCAGTTATTGAAGTTTCTTTTCTTGCCTCTTTTTTCTGTCTTTGCCATGTTCGTTTTTGCCTGAAATCGGTTTGATGAATATTCATTATGGGCGTATCAATGACTATTTATGGGCAAATATGGGTGTGACGGGAAGCCCGCAAAAGCTGCGCCGCATTTCGAGTTGATTGTGATTTATAAAGGGAAACAGGCGTAGGAAGTGCCGTACGCACTTCCCTCGCCGGTATGTTTTGTGAATCGGAAAATGTCGGAACATTTCTGTACCTATTTTTTTGCTTTGTACTACGTAAGCAACCTTCCCACGTGAATCCTATGCAAGGCGTTATAAATGAGGCCCCAGGTCAGGTTACAGCAGCAACTCTTACATTGTGTCTGAGGGTCCAGGTTCATTACTGAAGTCTGGAGGAGACTCTTTAGACCAGTCACTCTCCAGAGACAGACAGCTGGGGACTGGAGACTCTGCTCTCTGTCTGTGGAAACAACACATGTTTTAAACATCATTAGTTCATTCAGAGAGCACATTTTGACTTCTGTCTGTATGTAGATTATTTACTATCGCTGATGACGCCAGGGATCAAGAGTTTAAACGTTGTTACTGTACTGTTACTAAGTTTCTTTACTGCGATCATTAAAGAACAGGTTAGATTATAAGATTACAGAAAAACTGAATCCTCTTCAGGTCAGGTTACAGCAGAAACTCTTACTTTGTGTCTGAGGGTCCAGGTTCATTACTGAAGCATATAGGGTGATCTATAGACCGGTCACTCTTCAGAGACAGACAGCTGGAGACTGAAGATGTGTCCTCTTCCTCATCTTTTAAACCACTCATCTTCTCCAGTCTGAGAGATAAACTAGTAACACTGGAGAGAGAGAGACACACACACACACACACACACACACACACACACACACACACACACACACACACACACACACACACACACCACACACACACACACACACACACACACACACACACACACACACACACACACACACACACACACACACACACACACACACACACACACACACACACACACACACACACACACACACACACACACACACACACACACACACACACACACACACACACACACACACACACACACACACACACACACACACACACACACACACACACACACACAAATCGTAACCATCATAATAATAAACTTGTGTTATGATATTAGGGTCATGCAGAGTCAGGCAGCTGTCCCTTTAAGAGAGAGAGAAGAGAAGAGAAGAGCAGAGAGAGAGAGAGAGAGAGAGAGAGAGAGGGGGGGGTGGGTTGGTGAAGTGAACGAAGCAGCAGCAAAGGTCTGTCGTGTGTCTTCAAAGTTAGATCTGTAACAAAGACCTTAATAAATGCAACGGCCTCCCAAAGAAGAGCTCGCCTGTCTGCCTTATTGAAAAGTGGGTTATTGAACCCAACGTTTCTTGCTTCGGTCCTGGAAGACTGCAGAGAGTCACCCCTGTTTCCTCCACTACGGTCTGGGAGCCGACAGGAAAGTTTAACACTTGGTTCAAATACATCAAATCAGTCAGACTTCAGACAGGCCGCTCCCCATTTTGACTGCGCTGAGCTGTCGCATGTTATGTTGCTTTGATGAGTCAGAACAGGAAATAAAAAGAGTTTACACCACTTGTAGAAGTCTCTTTGGACTCTAGGACGCTGATGTTCTGACATCCAGTAAAACAGAGTAAATAATGTGTTAAAAAGCAGATCCTGGTGTTAACACTCACCTGTTGTCCTCCTGCTCCGTCGAGCTGTAAAATGGCTTCTGGCACTCTGACAAGTCTGACTTCCTACTTTCACTTTCGACTTCCCTTCCTGTCTGCAGCTTCTCCTCTTGATTCATAACCAGCCTTATCAGCTGAACCAGTTCACACACAGAGACTATGTTCAGTGAGATAGAAATAGAGCTAAACACAAGCTCAACAAAGTTATTGAAATAAACATATTAAAACCACAGTGTGATAACAAAAAATAACCCAGTGAACATCTTGCATTCAAAACCTCACTTAAAGGGGACCTATCATGCAAAATGCACTTGTGTACGTCTTTTATACATGAATATGTGTCCCCGGTGTTCCAGGGAACTCACCAAGTGTCAGAAAACACAACCCTCTCTATTTTCCTCCATACCCAAATCTCTAAAAAAGGGGCTGCAACGGATCTGATAAAAACTGATCCAGATTTGAACACTGTCCTGACGTCAGGACAACAGGCCTGTAAGTGGCGCTGTAGTCTGCCACAAAAGCAGCGAAGAAGACTTCCCGCCCATTGTTACCATGGTTACTGTTAGAAATTAAAATCAATGTTAAACAGCATAATTCAGTCTAAAACATATCGTCAGTTTAAAGCTGTTTTATTGTGGAAAAGCCCGGAAGTTCTCAGGAAATCAATGCCAAGCTTTTATTCTGAAAAATCCTTTATCCGGTTAGCTTGTGACTAATGTTGCGTTTTCTGAATGTAAAGTGAAAATGACTTGGAGTGTTACACACCAAATCGTACGGACTTTAACACTACATCGATAGACGTTAAGATATTATTACTGCTGAATATTAAATGGTCTAGTTGATCGTAGTGTTTACAGATACGTGAGAAGCTATGACGTCAGAGGGAATTTCCGTAAAATAAGAACTGCCGGAGCGGAACCACTAGGACTTCTAAACTAAGTATTACAGCTGTTTATAAGGTATTAAATAGAAAGTCATGACAGAGATAATGAGGAGAAAATGCTTAAGGAAGTAGGCAGAGAATATCAATGTCGAAATCATCTGTGCTCTCGCGATATCGAACCGGCAAATGAGTAGGGGGCCACCCACTATTTGCACAGCGGGAGACGACGAGACATGGATAAAAACAGCGGACAGAGGACCGCTCGCCCCTTTTCTTCGCTGCAGCCTCCCTGAAGACAACGCCGGCTTTGTCTCTCCCTTACCCAATGCTTATTCTTTTACCACGTTACTTAATTAAACTACCCATTTGAACCTTTTCAGAGACTCCATTAGTCTCGTTATTTTAAGTTTCTTTCCTGGGAACGAGAAGATCACGAATTATCAACAACTTGGTGACCCTGACATGTGATATCGACACTGGGAGAGAAATCGCTAGTTTCGACGGAGATTTTGCGAACCAAAAGACACACAAAGGGCCCATATGCAAACGGTAAGAAGAAGCCAGTTATATCAAATTCTTCAATAGCTTATATAGAACCATTTAGATTTGTGTGTTTTGTGGCGAGCAGGACATCCTGAGAACAGCTGTTAATTTAATGTTAAATAACTCAATTTAAACCAAACCACGTGGCGTTGTTTTAGAGCAAGCAAAGGGTAAGTCTCTATTCCTTTCTTTGATTCATTAACCAACTGCATGTTTTTAATATTAATCTTTTAAAGTCGGTTCAGCCGATACAAGTCGTTAGGGACGATAAATATTGTGTAGGACAATATTAAAAGACACGGAGGGTGTGAAAGTCGTTAGGGACGACAAAACTAGTAAGGAAGGCTAGTAGGTGTTATACTGTTGTGTTTTCAACCAAGATATTGTAGAGTGGATTACGGTAATAGGAGTTACAGCAGCATTACGTTATATATGACGACGGTCTGTTCTTGGTAGCTGATAGGTCTCCATATTGGTCCCACACTAGCGTATTTAAACAACATCAGATAATCACCAGACCATAAGGTCAAATATTACGTGGATAGGTTTAAGGCTTATGACGTAAGGGATCCTCATTTTAAGATAGGATATCTCTAGGATAAAGCCCATATTCATTGAAATGTTATTTTGAATATAAAGTATAGTTTTTGTGTTGCATTTTTCAACTTTGTCATACCACACCAGGGTTTCCATTTGTCCATTTAAAGATCACCAAGCCATTATTTGAACGTATCAGTGAGAACCACATGGGATAATTTCAACATCTCTTTGTTCTGGGGGTCAGAGTTCGAAATAATCAGTAGCCATCTTGTTTTGACTGTATTTCACACAAGGCAGTCGCCATTTCAAGAAATGCTAATTCGACAGACTCCTTTGTTCTTTGTAATCCATGTGGTTTCACTCACATGAGGCCAAGTCCTTTTTCTGACCTCCATCTTGTGAAGAACAAACCATTCTTTTTGACCCAGTTGGATTTAGGAAATAGTACATTTTGATAAATCAGGTTATCTATAGATATTGGAGTTGGTGTTTGGTGTTTCTAAACAATTCTCGGAGATTGCAACCAGCACTATCTGATCTTAAAAATTGTGATTGCATTGTGATTGTATTTGGCTGGTTTATTCCATACTGTTCAAATCGTGTTTGCAAATGTGATGGCTGGATTATGTGTTATTGTTTAAATCCTTAAGCATTGTGATTGTATTTGGCTGGTTTATTCCATACTGTTTAAATCGTGTTTGCAAATGTGATGGCTGATGCTTTTACTGTTTAATCATAAAGTGAATTTCCTTCCCATATCAAAGGTAGTTATTAAGAAAATAAGCTTCTTGTTAAAAAGAAGTCCGTTTTAAGGAGGGCTAAAAAGGGTGGATAAAACTGAAAAATTACAAACAGCGCACTCTGCTGGTTGTACAGAATTGTTGCACCAAAGGGGTAAAAAAGAAACACGTATAGAAATATCACCAATTATAATAATATGCTAAAGTTTACTTTCAAGTGTTATAAATGAACGAGTACTTCATCACACATAGATAGAATCACAGGGGTTTTTTACAACCTAGACTGTAGAATATCTAAAACACCACATAATTGAAGTGAACACAGTTTATGATATTAGCATAATTTCATGCACATTGGTATATTAAATACACTCATATTTCAAAGTCAAGAACTATACACTGTACAATTTTTTATTTTTCAAATCTTTTTGTAAAATTTGCATAATTTTTATCTTTACTTTATTAATCTAAAAAAAAAAAAAAAAAAAAAAAAAGAAAGAATCCCAGGTATTGAAGTTAAGTTCGGATGACATAGGATATTTTTTATCAGGAGCGCAGGTACTATTCAGAAGATTAGTGATTCATCTTTGATACATTTAATAACTATATCCAACTACTTAAGCAATATGTCGCCAAAATACATTAAGTTAGGAGCACCCGCAGAGCCAGGGTCAACTGCAGACATCAAGGCAAAGGTACATGTCAGATCAGATGCCACAACACATGCATCAGACAGACAAAAGATCTGGAAACAGATACAGGAATTGTTTGATCAATGGCAGACGAGAGGATTGATTCCAGCAGATGACCAACCTGGCCCAACAAAAGCCCATAGAAAAGCTGTAGTTGACTATGAAAATGGAGAATACCTACTTCAGCATGAAAATTGGGAGAAAGCCGGACGAATTTCTTGGCATAAGCCTGGAAGAAGCGCTATTAAAAAAGCGGAAAACAGGAAAACAACCGTTACAATTCTGATACTCCATCTGAAATATGTCTGCAAAGAATCGACAAACAGCATGTATGTGATTCAAGAAGCAGGTCTGCCAGCAAAAGAAGACACAGCAGAAACAACAGAAGATGTTCCAGTGATCCAAACTGCAAGGCTCTACCCAAGCCTGTCTGAGCCACCTCCTCCTTACGTGACAGGAACAGATCTTTCCTCTCATACCTCAATACAAGCCCCAACATTTCATGTCTCAGAAGGAATATTGAAGTTGGACGACGTCCCTACGGAAAGAAGTATTAAAGAGTTAGATTATGAAGTAAGAATGCTACACAGTAAGTCTGACCACCTCGAACAAAACATGCAAGAGATAAAGGACATGACTAGAGATCAAAGAGAGCAGCAAAGCACATTGCGAACACCCATGTCATTCCAGCCCAGCAACCAACCTCTCAGTGCTGAGGCATTATCGCCGGCAGGTTTAGACATGCCGTCTTTCTCTCTACTACTACCAACAGCGGCAGGGAGAGACGCACAGGAAAAGTTCATAGATCAACAGGAACACAGACAAGCTGCAGAAGAAAGACGAAAGCAAGAGGAGGCATATAATGACAGGATGGCAGGAAGAACAAGAAAAGAAGAGGATTACCAAGAAAGTCAGGTGCGAAGACGTCAAGAGGATGAAGGATCCCAAGAAATGATGATGGAAGAAAGACAAAACAAACATGAGCAAGACAGAGAAAAGAAAGAAAGAAAACGAGTAACTAAAAAATGGGAAGAAGCTCAAACATCACGCCGAACAAACTACTCTCCTGACAAAGATTATTCCAAAGGACAAGAACAGGACGGCGGCAGTGCACAGTGTGTAACCAGTAGACACTCCCCATACCAAGAACAGTTACACCAACGAAGCAGTATTGTATCTTCCCCAGAGAACAGTAGTAGTGACGAAATCGAGCAACAGCACCCTGACACATGCCCCAAACCTGTAAGAACCAAGACCCGTGTTCATACCTCCATGCCATTGATAGCGGCTGGAAGAGGAGGATTTGACTACCAACCATGGACACACAGGGACATGGAGTCGTTAGTGGCAAAGCTACCGCCACTCACCCAAGGAGGACAGAAGTGGGTAAATGATCTGGAGAAATATACTGTCCAAGACCACCTGTGCCTGGGAGACATAAGGGCACTGCTTGGACGGATAGAAGGAAGACTAGAGGCAAGAGCAGTAGATTCCAAGGCCAAATGCACCAACTCTCCAGATGACATTTCGTTCAACAAAATCAGGTCGAGGTATTGGGCTGCTATTCGTAGCATCTACCCAACAACACGCAGTTTACAAGCCCTCAACAGCCTGAGAAAAGAACCGGGGGAAGACATGCATGCTTTCCTGAAGAGATGTGAAGGACTGTGGGAGGACTGCACTGGAGAACGACATGACGCTTCTCCGGCTGTCATAATGTTGTGGAAGAATGCGGTCATTAACGCCCTTCCTAAATCAGTCCAGGAACGCCTAAGAGACGTGGTGGGACTAGAAGTGAAACTCCCAGAAGAATGGAGACTACATCTCATTCACCATGACACTAAACATCAGGAATTAAAGGAGGAAGATGATGAAGATACAAGAAAACTAGCAAAAAGACTTTTGAAGATGCAAGTAGCTGAGAGAGATAACGAAGCTAATAAAAACAAGAAAGCCACAAGGCAGATGATAGTAGCTACGACAGACATGGCCAAAACAACGGAGAATGCAGTGCAGGCACCTTTACCAGTTCAAATGCAAGTCCAAGACAATTATCAGCAGAACCAACAAAGAGGAGGAGGAGGAGAAGGTTTCCGAGGGGGAAAAGGCAGAGGAAAAAACATCCGGTTTCAAGGATGTTTCTATTGCAGCCAACTGGGCCATTGGGCCAAAGATTGTCCGCTACTACTAACGCAATACCCACCACAAGCACCAGGATTCGATCCTGCACAATTTCAGCAGCCCCAGGCACAACAGTATTATCCCCAAGTACAGCAACAGCAAGCACCTGTGTATACTCCTGTCCAACTACAGCCGCAAGCACCCATGTATCAACAGAGGGGAGGTCCCAGTGGTGGCGGAGGATTTCAAGGACAACCAGGAGGAAGAGGGGTGCCAAACATGAACCAAATGCCTCTGACAGCTTGGAGTGGTCCATACCAATGAGGAGGCCCAGAGGATCCAATCACAGGTGACGTAATTCCAGCCCAAGATGAACCAATGGTCACCTGTGAGATTGAGGGAGAAAAGGTGGAAATGATGGTGGATACAGGAGCCACAGCTTCCTGCTTAACTAGTTTGAAAGGAAAACCACCTCCACTCTCAAAACACACCCTCAAAACAGTTGGATACTCGGGAAAAATTGATGTACAAACATATACATTACCATTGGTCACAAAAATTGGAAAGCAGCTTCTCCAACATCCATTCCTCTATGCACCAAATTGTCCCATAAATCTGATGGGAAGAGACCTCCTAGTAAAATCAGGAGCAAGAATTTTGTGCACCCCAGATGGACTCATAATCCAATTCCCAGGACAAATACCACTCTACCAAACGTATGCCGGCCAACAAAGAATCATGTTGATGGCAGCAAATCCAGAGAACGATGAAGAAAATGACACAACTACAGTGTACTGGAGCCGCCTGATCACCACTGAAATCGATACTCCACATGTGCAAAGAACCTACATGGCCTGGAAGCCATGGATAAATACACTAGGACCCTATGGGCCCCCACAAGATCCCCTTCATTGTACGTACAATTATCTAAGAAGACCGGACGAAGAATATCAAGACGCTTGGTTGGAAGATAAAGAGGGAATGATGGAAGATTTGACAGTGGCGGACATCTATGTAGGACCGCAGGGTGTAGCAGCAGCTGTAAAACTCTCATCAGAACAAAGACAATGGTACAATTTATCTGAAGAAGCTGTTCCTCATGTCACGCTTGCCATGACCATAGGAGCGGAATCTAGATCATTGGGTCCAATGATAAAGACTGCCTTGAACGCAGACTGGTTGCCAACAGAATCACCTTTCCTGTGGCAATCAACAGACAAAACGATGTGGAGGATTGGAAACAATAGCAAGGAAAAAGGATTATTGGAAAAACAGGAATTGGACAGAGATCATGGAAGAGAACACACAAACCATCCAGACACAGAAGACATGCTGTCACAAGTGCCAACATATCTTTGGACTACTGGAGACTATGATGTTGGTTTAGTAAATCATGAAGTCTCAGTGAAGATGTTGGAAGATTACAGACCATGTTGGCGCCCTCAATACAAATTGAAACAAGAACAGATTGAGGGGATCGGAAATACCATCCAAGGATTGTTGCAAGCTGGAGTAATCAGACACACCTGCTCAGAATGGAATACCCCCATCTTGCCAGTACCAAAAGCTGGGAACAAGGGTTGGAGGATGGTCCATGATCTAAGAGAAATCAATAAAGTCACTAAAACTGCAAATATCCCGGTCCCAGATCCACATGTGGCATTACAAAGTCTTAATCCAGGTCACAAATATTTCACAGTCATAGATCTAGCTAATGCATTTTTTTGCTTGCCATTAGATCCAAATGTCCAGGACATATTTGCTTTCACCTACCAGGGACAGAGATACACTTACAATAGGATGCCACAGGGGTACAAAGATAGTCCGGGATTATTTAATCGGGCGTTAAAACAAGATCTCAGTGCATTACAACTACCAGAAGGAGTGACTCTAATACAGTATGTCGATGATTTGCTCCTAGCCGGACCGGATGCAGCAACATGTCTCGCTGTGACACAGAAATTGCTAATCCTACTGGCCAATGTTGGATACAAGGTGAAGAGAGAGAAGACTCAAATCGCAAGGAGAACGGTTACATTCCTGGGAAGAATGATTTCCTCCAACAGCCTGACTCTGACACCAGCACAAAGATCTTCCATCCTCTCCCAACCGAAGCCTAAAACAGTGCAAGAGATGCTAGCATTTTTGGGCCTAACAGGATACAGCAGGACCTACATACCTGACTATGTGGATTTGACACAACCACTGAGACACATAATTGCAGAAGCAGGAAACAGAAATCTTAAAGCTACTCTCGAGTGGACAACGTTAGCCGAAGAAGCTTTCACGAAGACGAAGCAAGCCCTGAGTCAAGCGGCACACCTCTCCACTCCTGATTATGACAATGATTTTTTCCTTGATGTTTCTGAATCAGGTGGAATAGTCAATGGAGTCCTGTTTCAGAAAAAAGGGGGAGTGAGACAGGTACTGATGTACCATAGCTCAAAGTTGGACAATATAGAACTAGGCCAGACAGGATGTGCAAGACATCTAGCTGCACTAGCAAAAGTCATCGAGAAAACTGCACACGTGGTAATGTGCCACCCATTGAAAGTCAACACAGCACATGGAGTAGTAGCATTTATAAATTCACAGGCATTTACATTTTCTCCAATCAGGAAAATTAAGATTCAGAGTAGCCTGTTGAAACCACACATAACGTACCAAGCAGGGTTAACAAACATGTCTACAGGATTGAGTACAAATGAACACACACCCCATGACTGTGAATTTGTCTCCCGAAATGATCTCAAGATAAGATTTGATTTAGAGATAGACGCTTTGGACAAGCCAGATCTCACTTTATACAGTGATGGCTGTTGTTACAAGGGAGACGACGGAAATGTGGCCTCCTATGCAGTAGTCCAGCAGAAGGGAGACACGATACAGGTCATAAAAGCAGAAATCATCTCCCAGCCTGCTTCGGCCCAACTGGCAGAAGTTGTGGCACTCACCAAAGCTTTGGAGCATGCAGAGGGACAAAGAGTCAATATCTATACAGATTCAGCATATGCCTATGGAGCAGTGCATATAGACGGACCACAGTGGATCAGAAGAGGGTTTCTAACATCTGCTAAAACACCAGTAAAACATGCTGAAGCGCTAAAACTCCTGCTAACATCTGTACTGTTGCCATCACAAGTAGCAGTGATGAAATGCAAAGGACATCAAACATTGGACAATGCAATATCCAGAGGAAATGATGCAGCAGACAAAGCAGCAAAGCAGGCAGGAGGGTACAGCAAGCAAATGATATGTACGAAGGCCAATACTCAAGAAGAGTTAACCACCGAACACATCATAGACATGCAGAAATATGCTGGAGTGTATGAACAGAATCAATGGAGTCAGAAAGGAGCAAAAGAAGTAGATGGTCTATGGAGAGCCCACGATGGCCGTTTAGTTGCACCTGCAAAGTTATGCCACCTGCTAATAGAACAATCACATGGTCCCACTCATGTAGGCAAAGCAAGAACAACAAAAGACATTGAACAACAGTGGTGGCATCCTTACATGAAAGACATGGTTGAAAACTTTGTAAACGACTGTGACACATGCAATGCATTTAATGTAAGAAAGCCATACAAATGCCCAATGGGAAGATATCCAGTCCCAGAAGCCCCATTCAAAGACATTTGTATTGATTACACAGACATGGGAGCAGAGAATGTAGTTAGAGGGTTTAGGTATATGTTGGTAATGATTGATCGTTATACCAGATGGATTGAAGCCATTCCCTGTAAGAAAGAAGATGCAAAGACAGTCATTAAGTGGCTTAAAACAGAACTTATACCCCGCTATGGAGTGCCAAAGATAATAAGGTCAGACAATGGCACACATTTCACAAGCAAACATTTAGAGGAAGTAGAGTTATATTTCGGTATAATTCATAAGTTTGGGTCAGCATACCACCCACAGTCTCAGGGTATTGTAGAAAGAGCAAACCGAACATTAAAAGGGAAAATTGCAAAGGTCACTTTTGGTACAAAAATCAAATGGGTTGATGCTTTGCCTTTGGCACTCATGTCAATGAGATCATCTCAGGGTGCTAAAACACATCTTTCGCCCCATGAGTTGTTGACTGGTAGGCCAATGCCAGGTCCTCCTAGAGAAGGAGGGAGTGGCCCAGCTTTAGATATCAGACAAATAGAAGTTGATGAATATGTCAGGGCTCTGAGTAACATTATCCAAGTTTTGTCTACACAGGTTCAAAGAACTGCAGAGAAACCAGACGAAGCACCAGAAGAGACTCCTCTAAAGCCGGGTGATTGGGTGAGGTTGAAAGTTCACAAAAGAAAGTGGGCTGAACCCAGGTGGACTGGACCGTGGGAAGTTGTTGAAAGAACTTCACACGCGCTCCGGATAAAAGGTAAAAAAGGAGCAAATTGGCACCACCTGACACATTGTCGCCCTGCACTGGCACCTTCCAGAAAGCTCTCGGAAGTTAGGACTGATTTGGCAGAGCTGGAACAAAACGATAAATAAAAATCAGATCAAGAGACATTCAGATAGAAACAGCTCAAAAGACCAATTGTCTTTAGATTATAGATTGATCACTAAAGCAGAATAACTATTTCTGTTTTTTCATCTGAAACCTATTTTTGTTGTGCACAAAAAAGAGTCCAAGATTTTGTTTTTATTTCTGTGTAGTCCAAGATTTTGTTTTTATTTCTGTGTAGTCCAAGATTTTGTTTTTATTTTGGTGTCTGTTATTTTTAAACTCATCATTATAGAACTCTGTAACTGATATAACCATGGATAAAATTGATGAAATGCCATTGAAAAAGTCAGAGCAATTGAGGGGCCCCCTAGGGATAAGAATTGTGATATCATTGTTAGTTTTATTCATTACCATTGGCATCTTTCTGATCGGGTGGGGAGTACAGCATCGTGAAAAACCCGAATCCATTTGTGAACTCATAGAAAGTGCCAATAACACTAACAAAACTCAAGCTGTGATTCAGAAACTTCCATTTACCCCCAGAGCCAAAAGATCCGCTGAGCCGAAAAAAGAGATGTTAGAAATACTCATTCCAAGAGGTAAAGCAGTTACGGTCAGTCTTGATGTCTGTGATGTGGTTGTTTGTGGAGATTTGCATGACAAAACAGGCCATGACGTTTATGGGTGCATCCATGCTTGGGGACGGCCAGATGATAATTCATGGTGTCCCAGTTCAGAGAAGGTATATTGGAGTGCTAGGGCTCAAGGAAATAACAATCCCCCTGGTTTGGCGTTTAGGTCTCAGCTATCTTTTTCCAAAGGTCGCCATAGTGGAGATATGAGCAATTATTATCCAATAATAATTGCTTTTAAAAGTGAACTCACTCCCGTCTTTAAGAAAAAGGGAGATGTCACTGCATTTCATTTACTGATAGGGATAGAAGTTCCTGGAAAAGACCCAATGGGATCAATTTTAGTGAAAATAATTGAACCCCAAGCTGATGTAATCCCTGATCTCGCCCCACACACTGAATCCTTTCTCCAGCCAAAACCAGAAGTACCCCCTGCGAAATCCGAGAACAATCCACTGGTCACCTATCTGAGTACGACTTCTATACAGAAAGCCATGGCAGTGGAAACGGGATACGAGGACAAAAATTCCTGGTTAGACTGGGTTGTGTATTCTGTTAAGCAGAGCAATATGGCGGACTGTCTGGCCTGTGCGGCTGCTCGACCAAGTTTGGGAACAGTACCATTTCCATTTAACGCCCACAATAACCCACGAGGACAGATCTGTATGTACAAACTCTATGGACAAAAATCCCCAGCAGATTGTGTTGACATTTCTCAAAAGTATCCAGTGGTAAACAATAATGACATTCCACCTGCCTTCACGTCTTACGAGGGACTTTATGACTGCATCACAAGGAACTACCTAAAAGGTACTGAAGTAGGAACTCTTAAGTGGTGCAATTCTACAAAGGTTGTAATGAACCAGGAGTTTCTCCCAGGCATAGCTATGCCCATTACCCAGTTTCCCAGAGCAGATGTGTGGTGGTATTGCGGCACTAAAACCTTGTACCCAGTTTTACCACGGGATTGGACGGGGACCTGTGCTATGGTACAGCTAGTGATGCCTTTTTATGCAGTACCAATGACGGCCGAGCAACTGATAAGAATGGCACTCCAACCCAAAGCAACCAGGGCCAAAAGGTCAGCCCCTAGAGGGAGTTTTGATTCCACTGTGTACATGGACAGCATAGGGGTGCCTAGGGGAGTACCAGACGAGTTTAAAGCTAGAAACCAGATCTTCGCAGGATTGGAATCCATTTTCCTTTGGCCCACAGTAAATAAGAATGTTGACTGGATTAACTATATCTACTACAATCAGCAGAGGTTCATAAATCACTCCTTAGATGCGTTTAGGGGACTACATGAACAACTGGACAAGACCAGCATCATGTCTTTACAGAACAGAATGGCTCTAGACATGCTTCTGGCAGAAAAAGGGGGTGTGTGCGAAATTTTCGGAACATTATGTTGTACCTTCATCCCAAATAATACAGCACCTGACGGATCAGTAACAAAGGCACTAAAGGGACTCGCTGTTTTGAGTAGGGAGATGGCAGACAATAGTGGGATAGGACAAAACCCTTTAGGAGATTTCTTTGATGGTCTGCTGGGAAAATACAAGAATCTAGTACTGAGTGGACTGATGTCTATCTCAGGTGTGGTCGTGATATTGGTACTGTGTTGTTGTTGTTGCTCAACATGCATCCGCACTTTTGCAAACCGACTGGTTAATGGGGCCCTCAACCAGGAATACACTAGGGGTCAATATCTCATGAGGGGACCGTTTCAAATACTAGCAGAACAAGACAACCCACCCCCGTACACAGATATAGATGAAAATGATGAGTTTGTTTGAATGATGTTAAATGATAGGGATGTTCAGAGATGAAATTGTTCAATGAATGTCCAGCGAATGTCCAGCTAAGCTGATCCTTTAAATGATGAAATCTTGTAAAAAAGTGAACCAGTTGCAATACTAAAATGGAGTGAATCCATTTCAATTTACTGTACACTATTCCAAGAATAGTTTATTTTTTATTTACTTTATACCATTCCTACACCAAGTTTTGTGTTTTTTCTTTTTCTTACCACACTATTCTAAAATAGTTTCTTTTTTATGTTTTATACTGTTATTATTGATGCGATTCTCAAATGATATGTTTTTATACTTTGTATAACAAGTGCCTTAACAACTGAATGTGGTATGGGAACGGTTTCTGTGAAAGGAGGGAGTAAGAAATGTTCCAATACCACAAGTTGCTGCTATATTGAATGATTAAAACTAGAAGTTATGCACAAGGAAAAACTTTTATGTTTGAAGAGTATAATGAGTTATTGATATTCCACCGGTTTTCACACCATCTAAGGAACTTTATCACTGCATTAGAACAGACCACAGGTAATGAAGTAGGAACCATAAGTGATGAAATTCTCCAATTGTTGTAACTGACCAAAATCTTCTCCCAGAAATGACTGTCTGAAATGCCGTATCCCAGCGTAGATGTTTGATGGTAAGGATAGCATAGGGGGGCCCAGGGGAGTGCTAGATGTTAGTTGCATTCCATGTACCCGCACCCTAACGTACCGATTGATCACCACGGCCTTTTCTAGAGAACATATTACTTTCATACTTTAAAAAGTATGAAAGGGGGGAGGGTAAATTTCTCATAAGGGAACAGTTTCAATTGCTAGCAGAACAAGACGACTCAACCCATATACAGATATTGATGAAAATGAAGACAGTGTGTAAATGATGTTAAATGATATGGATGATAAATGATGAGATTGTTCAAAGAATGTCCAAATCATGTGATATTTCAAATGATGAAATTGTGTTCACACCTTAAAAGGTGTGAAAGGAGGGATTGTTAGAAATTAAAATTCAATGTTTTATGGCATGATTTAGTCTAAAACATACCGTCAGTTTAAAAGCAGTCAGATGAAGAACTTATTACTTTTAGTATTGTGTTCACACCTTAAATGGTGTGAAAGGAGGGATTGTTAGAAATTAAAATCAATGTTAAACAGCATAATTCAGTCTAAAACATATCGTCAGTTTAAAGCTGTTTTATTGTGGAAAAGCCCGGAAGTTCTCAGGAAATCAAT
Source organism: Trematomus bernacchii (assembly GCF_902827165.1). NCBI lineage: Eukaryota > Metazoa > Chordata > Actinopteri > Perciformes > Nototheniidae > Trematomus > Trematomus bernacchii. The sequence goes on from NW_022987615.1 coordinate 478,935, forward strand.
GCCAAGCTTTTATTCTGAAAAATCCTTTATCCGGTTAGCTTGTGACTAATGTTGCGTTTTCTGAATGTAAAGTGAAAATGACTTGGAGTGTTACACACCAAATCGTACGGACTTTAACACTACATCGATAGACGTTAAGATATTATTACTGCTGAATATTAAATGGTCTAGTTGATCGTAGTGTTTACAGATACGTGAGAAGCTATGACGTCAGAGGGAATTTCCGTAAAATAAGAACTGCCGGAGCGGAACCACTAGGACTTCTAAACTAAGTATTACAGCTGTTTATAAGGTATTAAATAGAAAGTCATGACAGAGATAATGAGGAGAAAATGCTTAAGGAAGTAGGCAGAGAATATCAATGTCGAAATCATCTGTGCTCTCGCGATATCGAACCGGCAAATGAGTAGGGGGCCACCCACTATTTGCACAGCGGGAGACGACGAGACATGGATAAAAACAGCGGACAGAGGACCGCTCGCCCCTTTTCTTCGCTGCAGCCTCCCTGAAGACAACGCCGGCTTTGTCTCTCCCTTACCCAATGCTTATTCTTTTACCACGTTACTTAATTAAACTACCCATTTGAACCTTTTCAGAGACTCCATTAGTCTCGTTATTTTAAGTTTCTTTCCTGGGAACGAGAAGATCACGAATTATCAACATTACCCTTCTGTTTATTCTCCGCTGTGGCTTTTTTTCTCCCTCCCCGAGGCAAGCGTTTGCTCCCGCTGCTTTAATTCAATGCAATCCCTCCCCGTCGAGGCAAGCACTGTAATTCTCTCCGGTAGTCCACTAGCAGATGACAAACACCCACCTCTCCGCCTCTTCCAAGTTTTCAGTGTCAGTTTGTTTCGCCGGTCAAGATGTCCGTTAAAGTTTAAATCTTCTGGACAAAATTAGAAAAGTGCCGGTCAAAGGTCTTCTTTGTTATTTATTGAGCTTTAAAACAAATGAATAACAACTCTATATAATAAAACACGGAGGATGGAGATCTCTTTTTCTCCCCCTCTTCTGACAGCCCAGCAGCTGATCAGAGCACGTCTCCCCTCTCCTGCAGGGGGGCGTGGTCAGCAGAATCAGACCCGTAGACAGCAAACAGCACATAGAGCGAAATGAGGCATGGCTAAAATGCATGATCTGTTTGGTATTTTGAAAACAGAAACGTATAAATATACCTTATATAGGTATGGCCCTACAATATATCATTTAAATATAGCATGATAGGTCCACTTTAAGTTAAAGTGTGTAGGTATTTAAGTACTCTATTGTTAACGGTGCATAAGATTGTTCCCTATTATATATATATATATATGTTTCTGGATTAATAACCCTGCTGCATTGATTGCATATATTACTGTATGTTCCCAGAATACAGAATGTGTGCCTCTGCATGTTGAGGTTACAACCACATTAACATTTACTCTTCACAATTAACTTAAAGGTGGGGTAGGTAATTTTGGAGAAACCAGCTCGAGTGCGCTAGAATTTGAAAATACACAGCCGGAAAAAATCGGCTTTCTAATGATTTCAACCCACCATTGAGCGCTGTTAAAAAGCAACAAATTAAACATCAGATACAAAGAGAACCATTGATGTCTGAGCTGGACTGATCAATTTTTTGAAGTCTTCATATTTCTCAAATATACTGAATACACAGAAAACAAAAAAAGGCTTAATTTAATCAAATGTTTGGATGTCTAAATGTCCTCAAATTCTGGAATGATCCAAATAAAAAGTGAGTCAAGCTCCAGCAAGAGGACAATATTTAAATGTTATCAGATTCACCAGCTAGCTAGCAGTTAGCATGAATTAGCATTGCTAGTGTAACCCTTTATGTAGCCTTACCCTGCTGGTAGGCGATCTGTAATGCTAACGATGGCACAGTACTTGAGTAAATGTACTTTACTTCCCACCTCTGCTATAATATATATTGATATATATATATACTACTATATTATAACACAACCAAGTCTCAACTATGTCTTATACCCCACAATATATCATAATTTACAATATTTACGTAAAAGTGTTTTACCTCTAAATACTCTTCCATCATTTGGATTTTTATTAGGGCTGTCAAGTTAACGCGTTAATAACGCGTTAACGCAAAAAAAAATTAACGCCACTAATTATTTTAACGCGATTAACGCATGTGTATTTTTTGTCCTCGGCCGCCGTAGTTTCAGAGCGCATCGAGTTTAAAATACCATCTACAAGCTGATGCTGACAGCCCCGCTCCTGCTGCCCGCTTGTGGCAGACCACACTTCCACGCTCACCGGCAGGCCCGGACTGGCCATCGGGAGGACCGGGAGGGAGTGTGTATGTGTGGCGCGAGCGAAGCACACCTTACGTGTTGTTGTTAGCATCTGGTGCTAGCTAGCTGAGCTAACGGATATAAGGAGCTGTTTCAATGAAAACAGAGGAGCGACATTTCGCCGACAACTGCGCCGAGCACTTGACTTTATGCAGGTAGCCAGACAGCACACTCAGCACGGACAGTGCCGCAACACAGCTCATACACACAGGCATATATGCCTTGAGCTGCACATAGCTCCAACGATCCTCCACATTCACACACACACACACACACACACACACACACACACACACACACACACACACACACACAGTATTGTATGAGAGAGGTTCTAGGTTGAATTGAGGCGAATATTTGTAATGTTCAGAGGTTGTTGTGTTTAATATTCATGAGAATATTTGTCATTGTTCAAATGATAATAAACAAACATATAAAGCATATTTGTCCACTCATATGTTGATAAGAGTATTAAAAACTTGAAAAATATCCCTCTAAGGTACATTTAGAACAGATAAAAAATGTGCGATTAATTTGCGATTAATCGCGATTAACTATGGACTATCATGCGATATAAATATTTGTTCGTAGTGTGTGGATGGTAGAAGACACTACACTACCCAGAATCCTCAGCTATTGTTCCGCTTTGCCTCAAGCTCTGTGATTGGTTGACCTCCAACTGCATTACAATGAAAAAAACGTTTCGTAAAAGATCAAATCATACTTTATTCAGCAGTGCTTGCTTTACTCTTTGAAAGTCATCACATGAATGCATTGTAATGAATGGTTTGGCTGCATTAAACATTACACATCTGTCGTAGTTCTTTATTTATCTACAGAGATCGGGCCTCAGAATAGACCGGAAACTATTCTTTTACCGTTCTATTTTAATTTCACAATAAAGTTAGTAGTAATAATTTGTTTTGATATTATTGTTTTTTATGAACTACTAGACCGCTGGGTCATGTTAAGACCATCTTTTCTGTGTTACTGTGGGTTTTTTACATCGCTTTTGTGTTACAAATATCAAAACAATAACAGAATATATCCGTCGTAAACTAAACCAGAAACAGCAGTATATTTTATTTTGTTAACACTGTAAACTTGACAGCTTTTTAACCCGCACCTCCTACTGGTTAAAGCACGTTATTACACGTTTAGAGTAATGCAATGCAGGTAGATTGGGTTGCTTTTTAATGACTGTTTTAAAATGCCTTTTTCTTAATGTCTTTCATTTTTGTAAAGCACTTTTGAATGTGTTATATTTGATGAAAACATTTAAATATTAAGAGTACATACTCTTAATATAGTGGGAAAGTGGAAGGTCAATGATATAAATAATATAGAATAGAAAATATCAAGAAGATACTGTAAGTGATCCTTACAATAAAACAGTTTAGTGCCTGATAGGAGGATGTGCAAAACAGACAAACTAATAAGGCTTTATTTAAACATGAAAGAATACTTTAGGTTAAGGTCTTCTTTTAAATAAGAAAAAAGACACATTCTGGTCCTATTCTGGGTAGTGTAGTGCCTTCTGCCATCCACACACTACGAACAAATATTTGTTTCTCCGAATCGAAAGGGGGAAATACAAAAGCATTGTACACAATTTAAACCAATCAATGTTGTGTAATTAACAAGGATAATCTGGTGTTTTTGAGTAGATGAGTAGTGCAGATATCACTGTAAATAAAATCAATGGACAGTAAGGAGAATACTTACTTCCGGGTGTAAAATGCTCCGTTATCCAATGGGAATGGACGCTCAGCTCTTTGGGTCCGTAATACAATAAAGGGTACTTAATCAAATAGGAATATAATTATCTTTTAAATAACGTTAACTAAAGGGAACAATCTCTTTGACACAGCTGAAGCTCTGGCCTTCCTTAAAAACGAACTAATTTAATAAAAATCACAGTTGTATTACACACAATGCATTGTTTTTTGAGAACAAACATTGGTGAATAATGCACCATAATACATTCTGACGAAAAATAAAAATTATTATGAATACAAATAAAATAAAAGAAGCCTCTCGTGAGTTACTACAAGCTATAAAGTAGATTTTTAAAACGTTTTATAGAATAAAAGCTCACTGCTGGACGTTGTAGAAATGCGTGTGTGCACCACGACAAAGGAGCCTCATTCACTTTACATTGGGGTTGTTTGCGTGGTGCAGACACGTAAATGTAGCAAAGTTCGTGACTCCACCACGCAATGCGGTGTTAAGGAGTCGTGGTGGAGTCACGCATTCTGGTGAGACCAGGTTGGTCTTGGAAGACCAGAAGCTGTGTGGTTCATAAAAACATGTTCTTACCTGGTTCTTACTCAATATCTTACCCTAAGCCTAACCCTATCCCTTTTATTTTAAATTGTATAATGTCTGAGTTTGTTTGCCGTCAGTGAGGAAAAGAAATGGCTCAGAGCCTCAGAATACTGAAATCTGTATTTTATGTCATCTTTTTTCCTTCTAATTTGTTATTATTTGGTGCAGGCACGAAACATACTACCAATATAAATACATTGCTTCTAAAATCGTTCTGTGTCAGAATACTTAAATCTGTATTTTTTTAAATGTCTTTTTCCTTCTAATTTGTTATTATTTACATTGCTTTTAAAATCGTTCTGTGTGACACGAAAAAGAAAAAATTGGCGAAATCGTGTTTGTGAACACCAATCAATAGATTAATTTCGTGACTATAACACGAAATGCCGTGAGACTGGGTTGTAATATAACACCACGAAGAAGAAGAGTGAACCAGAAGTGACGTCAGCTCCCTTTTCCTGCTACGAAGCTAGATAAACAAACAAAATGCCGTGAGACTGTGGGTGTTTCTCAATCGCGAGTACGCTTGCTTGGTAGCACATGTCTGCCGAGCATCTTGCTTCAGAAGCGAGTCAAGAATACTTCCTGGCATTCGGAAAACGAAGTGTGGAACACGCTAGCAAGTGTGCAGGTGTGCGTCATATGAGAGGCCCCGCCTTACATCTTCCGCCCGCCACAGATTTGGGGAAATTGGTCCGTGCGCAAAGCATTGTGGGGATTTTAAGACCGCGAAGTCTACTCATGTGCACTCTCGATATTTCTCCAAACGGAGTACGCCGGGCTCGGTAGATTTCCAAGTATACTGGAGATTGGAACAGTACTTCGGCGGCACTCGATGACGTAGTATGCTTGAAATAGTGGCTCTGAAGCAGCTTTACTCGCGATTGAGAAACACCCCTTGTTGCATATTACAGTCGGGGGTCACTACCGCCATCTTGCAAGTAAAAGTACAAGTACCAGAGTGTAGGAATACTCGGTTACAAGTAAAAGTAAAAGTATTAGCATCAAAATATAGTTAAAGTACCACAAGTAAAAGTATTCATTGTGCAGATTGGTCCATTTCAGAATAATATATATGATATGTTTTATAATTATTGATCATTAAAGTGTTATCAAAGCTGGTAAAGGTGCAGCTAGTTTTAATGACTTCGTATACTGCATATACTATGTTTAAAATATTTGTAAAAGATCGGAGAGCCAGCCTCTCGTCCAACATCAGTGTGTGACCTCACTAATGCTCTTCTGGATGAAAGGGCTTCCCACAGACACACTCCAAGATCTGTAGAAAGCCTTCCCAGAAGAGTGGAAGCTGTTATAGCTGCAAAGGGGGACCAACTTCAAATGAATGCCTAAGAGTTTGGAATGGGATGTCCTGAAAGCTCCTGTAGGTGTAATCAGAATCAGAATCAGAATCAGAATCAGAATCCCTTTATTAGTCCCACAGAGGATACATGTACATTGTTACAGCAGAAAAGAGACAAAGACAGCTTCATGTTTCCTAAAGCATGCATACAACAAAGTATTAAAGATTAAAAAAAGAAATTATAATTTTTTTAAACGTTTTACAAAATACACAGTTTTTAACGGCATATATATATATATAATATTGCCTAAAGGAAGCGTATATAATGTGAACACAATAGGTCCAAGCTCTGAGCCCTTATGCTTTGCTGTGGCAGAACTGGCTGGATCAAATCAAACAGAACTCTAAACACATTTTCAGCTCTGCACACAATCTGCAATTCAACTCTGCACTTTCTAAAACACTGCACACGGTTCTCTGAGTAATACACAGAGATCTGACATATTCACCTGTCAGCCATTTTCAACACACTGCCATTAAACATGCTACACATATGAGCCAATGAACAGATACACATGCCAGCTGACCGTTAACGCCTGGCTGCTTTACTGCTGACTCATCAATCAGGATATAAGTACAAGAAGTGGGATATTTATTTTATTAATGTGTTTTTTTATCACAGAGCTGAGAAAATAATATTTAGTCTTAAAGTTACATGAAAAAAAATATAATATCCTGAAGGATTATGAAATACACAAGAAAGAAAACAAGATTTAAGTCGTTAATTCATGAGAAAAGCACTCCGATAGAAAGTCAGAAACATTTCAAATATTTGTTTAAAATGTTGTTTAAATAAAATGTCCAAAGAAAGTATTCAGAGTAATTCTTATTACAGTTTTATAATTGTTTTATATATTTCACAAATGACCTGCTTTGACTGCAGCTTGAGAAACTTCTGGATTCAGTCTGAAAGCATCCTTTTTTAACTTTAAACATGATCTTTAATAATGTTGTAGTTTAGTTTAACTCTGAGAGGTCGACTGGCTGGACTCCTCACTGGGACTCTGGTTCTGGACCAGCTTGCAGGGTCCAGGAGTTCTTGAAGAGAAGGAGCGCTTCCTGCCGCAGGACTCGGGGGATGGGAGTTCCTGAACATGGAGAAACAGCTTCAGTTATTATGCTCCAAATATCTGGAACAAAGTCACAGAAAGAATGTGTCTGCAGCTCAGAGAGTCCTGCTGGGAACCCACACATGTTGAGGAGCCCAAAGTGTGATGAGAGAAATGTACAGTACGGGTCCCCAGCACATAGAAGCTGCCGGATGCTAACCTGCATATGTTGGGAGAGCTTTACAGATCAGGAGAGGAACTAAGTACATTTACTCAAGCACTGTACTTAAGTACTATGTTGAGGTACTTTACCTGAGTATTTCCATTTTATTCTACGTTGTACTTCTACTCCACTACAATTCAGAGGTACATGGTGTACTTTTCCTCCACTACATGTATTTCCCTTTAGTTACTTTACAGATGTGGATGAATGATGTGAAATATAATCATGTGTTAAATCAGACTTTAGTTCCACCTGGAGTAAATTCACAAGCTACCCTGCAGTATACAAAGTCATTCAAACTAGCTGCACCTTTACCAGCTTTGAGAACACTTTCATGATCAATCATTATAAAACATATCTTATAAAACGGACAAGTCAAATCAAGCAATCTGATTGGTTCTTAGCCATGGTATACTGAGCGTATACCACGGGTAGAATTGTAGTTACTTTTCACAACAAGTCAGTATCCCTCCGCGTCTGAGAAAAACTGTATACAGTTGCGCTGAAAAGCAAACTGCTTGCAGTTTGCTTTTCAAACTGGGACAAGAAAACAGCGGAAAAGTAACGGGGCAGAAACCCTCCTTTTTACGCAGCGGTCCAGACATAGACATCAAACTGCAAAACATATTCAGTGTGCAGTTCCTTTGGCATTAGGGCAGGGATATCTAGATACTTTCCAAGGTTTGACATAATGAATTGTGCTACTTTTAAAGCAAGCAACGATGTTTTCAAATCTGTAATCAAAAAGGTCCGCAAAAACATTTAAGTAACTTCGACCTCCGGGGGGGGGGGGGGGGGGGTCTTACTATGGAGGAGTGGATTGAGGAGTGCCTATCTCCAGAACAAAAAGCACCTAAACGACGACATGTAGAGCTACGTGAAGAGCAGGTAGACCAACTGGAAAAGTATCACCATTCAAAAGCTTTCTGATGCGGGTCTTGAAACAAGGCAGAGAAATGATGACCGTTAGTGGCCACAGGTGCGAAAGCTCTCTCCAGAGCTACTGGAAGCCGAATCTCGGGGACCGGAGAAAGTGGAGCAATATTCTCGCCACGCCAAGCAACAGCCTAGAACAACCTCAACCTATACAAGTAACCACATAAGCCATTCTACTGATGCTGGACAGTTTTTCAGTGGGTGCACAATAAACGGCAACATACAAATTAATGTAAATAAATAGCCAAATAATGGATCAACGCTCTCTGTCTAATATAATTCTAAAGCGGGTTGTCGACCCTCCGCTTCGCGTCGGGCCGAACCACGCCCCTTAACTGTGATATAATGGCCATATACCACGGCCTGTCGTGAGCTATTGCTTAAATATATATTATTCTGAAATGGACCAATCTGCACAATGACTACTTTTACTGTCGCTACTTTCACTATATTTTGATGAGAATACTTTCCTACTTTTACTTGAGGAACATTTTTGAATGCAGGACTTTTACTGTAACAGAGTATTCCTACACTCTGGTACTTCTACTTTTACTCAAGTACAAGATCTGAGTACTTCTACTTTTACTCAAGTACAAGATCTGAGTACTTCTACTTTTACTCAAATACAAGATCTGAGTACTTCTACTTTTACTCAAGTATATTTTGATGGTAATACTGTAACTGGTTATAATGTTGATGTTTTCATGTGTTCTATTCTTCAGAGTTTATTTACATTTTACAGAGTGTCAGTGAACGCGTCACTGTTTTGATAGACAGTTGTTGTGAAGAGAAACAGCCAAAATGATGAAGAGAGAAAAACAAGAGTGTTGTTTTCCTCTGAGGACATGCTCCATGAAAGAGTTTCATATCTTGATGAATGGAGGATATTCAGTACTCACAGTTCTTCTGGATCTTGGCTCTGATCGTCTCATCATCTCTGATCCTGTAGGGATGAACACAATCCAACAGTTATGGATCCAGTTTAAAATAAGTGTTTGTTCTTTGAGTCAGCTTCAGAGTCCTGACTGATCTCATGCTTTACATCCCATCATATCTTCTCTGCAAACACTACAACTGACTGCCACAGCTCTCAGCTGCATTACAGGAAGTAACAGTCATTAGTCAAGGAGCTAAAAACATCCCATCAAAAACAGACTACCTTTTCCACTCTTCTGTCAAATCCCATATGTCTGGTGGAAAGTTGATTACTTACTAAATGTGGCTTTGCATTTTCAGCTGGCCTTCTATAGTTGATGGAAGAATGAAAGAGCCTGCAGTCAGTGGGTAACATCACTGATCTGTTGTGATTCCCCAGTGAGAGAAACACCTCCCTGTGTTTCATACAATACTGCTGAACCAGCAGAGACCCCTTACTGACCTGAGAGTCTCCAGTCTGCAGTCTGGACTCTCCAGAAGATCTCTCAGCAGCTTCACATCTGAATACTGCAGAGCGTTGTATCTCAGGTCCAGATCTCTCAGATGGATGTTGGACTTCAGAGCTGAGGCCAGAGCAGAACAGCTGATCTCTGACAAACTGCAGCTCCTCAGACTGAATAAAGAAAACATGATGAGGATACAAATCTGTTAATAATCCAATCAGATGTTACTCAACAACAACAACAATTATACTCACTTACTTACTTTAATAATATCATTGTGTGATTCTTATTTGCTAATGTTTATCTATATTTACTACTTCTCACTCTTCTTAGCTAAGCTTGGGGAAAGTCCTTATGAAGAAGATGTGTTGCAGTGTTGTTAGTGACTCTCTATGTGCACCAACAGTATGACCTTCACCTCAGGTGAACTGAGAACTTCCTGATATGGCCTCCCTAACTCCCTAACTCCCAGAATGCTCCATCATCACCAAGCTTCCCCCCTCCCTTTCTCCTCTCTCGAGCCTCATCTCAATACCCCTCCTCGACTCCTCCTTTCCCTCACTCACGTCCGTTCCTTGCGTCTTAGCTCCGCCTCCGTAAGATGCGAGGAGGAGACGCGAGGACAGAGGAGTCCTCAGGTATTAATTGGGATGTCCTCGTTCACTCAAACGTCACTCTTAAACGACGTCTGTTAATGATGACATGTGCACAGCTGTATCCCCTCTCATCGGGCTTAACTGAATAACCTTTAGAACCGGCCCATTTGTTGTTAAATATTTATTTAAATTATGAATCTTTCTCTTGTTAGTCAAGGACTTCAATGTATGATGGTTGGTCCTGCTTTTGTGTTCTGTTTTGGTGTCAAATGTACATTTCAATAAAATTATAATTATAGTAATGTGAAAGCCTTTACTCTGAACATGTGTGTCGTGGAGATCCCCACATTCAGGACTGTGAATTTTAAATAATTTAACTACTCAATATTTTAACACAAAACAAAACAAATAATTTGTATTTATCAAGATCTAGCCATTCATGAAATAGCTTTCTTAATAGCTATGTTTTAGTGACGTTCAAGATCATTAAACATGACTTAAATTGTTAGTATAACCTTAAGAAATGAATTGCACATAATAATTCCCACGGAGCTGTGAGCACTTAGACATTTATGTGACGCTTTCCCACTCATTCTTCCAGTTCTCCGTTTTCCTCTCTTGAAATCGACCAGCTGTGAAGGTGGGGGCGGGGCTTTTATACGCGAGTAGTGAAAACACTTCCGCGTAGTCTGCTCTCGTGTATCCTCCCTTTCGTCTCTTCCCGCACCCCTCCTCCCGCACCCCTCAAAAAAACGTCCTTCAAAATGGCGTGTCTTGATCGATTTCCGGGTCAAGTCCCGGAGGAGGGGAAGAGAGGAGTCGAGGAGGGGTATTGAGACGAGGCTTCTGTGTTTGAATATGCAACTCAAACTCTACTCTTCCTCTTCCTCTCTGCAGACTGTATGCTCTCTGTGTGACTGACTGAACTTTCTTGCAATAAATAAAATACCACAAAGAGCTGAATGCTTTGATTCTCTCTCCACATTTGATCAATAAATTCCCATCACAATTTAAAACTAAAATGACTTCAGATGATCTTTATTCAGACGTTATCGTTTACTAAATATTAAATACATAGATTTACTTTTCACAACTAACATCTATTACAGTTCCTTTAAGAAACAGTCAACATGTATGTCTGCAGTTCTTTCTTCTTACTCTTAAAATGAAATATGAATATAAGGACATTTAGAACTTTATGGCTGTAAATTATTAATGAATATAAATGAGGTTAAATTCCAAAGTAAACATGTGAGATCTCCAGCAGTAACAGAGAGTCAGTGAACTGACCTGAGAGTCTCCAGTCTGCAGTCTGGACTCTCCAGAAGATCTCCCAGCAGCTCCACTCCTGATTCCTTCAGATCGTTCCAACTCAGGTCCAGATCTCTCAGATGGGAGGGGTTGGACTTCAGAGCTGAGATCAGAGCAGAACAGCTGATCTCTGACAAACAGCAGTGCTCCAGTCTGAATAAAGAAAACATGATGAGGATACAAATCTGTTTATAATCCAATCAGATGTTACTCAACAACAACAACAACAATTATACTCACTTACTTACTTTAATAATATAATTGTGTGATTCTTATTTGCTAATGTTTATCTATATTTGCTACTTCTCACTCTTCTTAGCTAAGCTTGGGGAAAGTCCTTATGAAGAAGATGTGTTGCAGTGTTGTTAGTGACTCTCTATGTGCACCAACAGTATGACCTTCACCTCAGGTGAACTGAGAACTTCCTGATACGGCCTCCCTAACTGCCTAACTCCCAGAATGCTCCTTCATCATCACCAAGCTTCCCCCCTCCCTTTCTCCTCTCTCGGGCCTCATCTCAATACCCCTCCTCGACTCCTCCTTTCCCTCACTCGCGTCCCTTCCTTGCGTCTTAGCTCCGCCTCCGTAAGATGCGAGGAGGAGACGCGAGGAGGAGACACGAGGAGGAGACGCGAGGACAGAGGAGTCCTCAGGTATTAATTGGGATGTCCTCGTTCACTCAAACGTCACTCTTAAACGACGTCTGTTAATGATGACATGTGCACAGCTGTATCCCCTCTCATCGGGCTTAACTGAATAACCTTTAGAACCGGCCCATTTGTTGTTAAATATTTATTTAAATGATTAATCTTTCTCTTGTTAGTCAAGGAATTCAATGTATGATGGTTGGTCCTGCTTTTGTGTTCCGTTTTGGTGTCAAATGTACATTTCAATAAAATTATAATTATAGTAATGTGAAAGCCTTTACTCTGAACATGTGTGTCCTGTAGATCCCCACATTCAGGACTGCATTTTAAATAATTTAACTACTCAATATTTTAACACAAAACAAAACAAATAATTTGTATTTATCAAGATCTAGCCATTCATGAAATAGCTTTCTTAATAGCTATGTTTTAGTGACGTTCAAGATCATTAAACATGACTTAAATTGTTAGTATAACCTTAAGAAATGAATTGCACATAATAATTCCCACGGAGCTGTGAGCACTTGGACATTTATGTGACTCTTTCCCACTCATTCTTCCAGTTCTCCGTTTTCCTCTCTTGAAATCGACCAGCTGTGAAGGTGGGGGCGGGGCTTTTATACGCGAGTAGTGAAAACACTTCCGCGTAGTCTGCTCTCGTGTATCCTCCCTTTGGTCTCCTCCCGCACCCCTCCTCCCTCACCCCTCAAAAAAACGTCCTTCAAAATGGCGTGTCTTGATCGATTTCCGGGTCAAGTCCCGGAGGAGGGGAAAAGAGGAGTCGAGGAGGGGTATTGAGACGAGGCTTCTGTGTTTAAATATGCAACCCAAACTCTACTCTTCGTCTTCCTCTCTGCAGACTGTATGCTCTCTGTGTGACTGACTGAACTTTCTTCAAGAAATAAAATACGACAAAGACAGCTGAATGGTTTGATTCTCTCTCCACATTTGATGAATAAATTCTGACCACAATTTAAAACTAAAATGACTTCAGATGATCTTTATTCAGACATTAACGTTTACTAAATATTAAATACATAGATTTACTTTTCACAACTAACATCTATTACAGTTACTTTAAGAAACACTCAACATGTATGTCTGCAGTTCTTTCTTCTTACTCTTAAAAATGAAATATGAATAAAAGGACATTTACAACTTTATGGCTGTAAGTTATTAATGAATATAAATGAGGTTCAATTCCAAAGTGAACATGTGAGATCTCCAGCAGTAACAGAGAGTCAGTGAACTGACCTGAGAGTCTCCAGTCTGCAGTCTGGACTCTCCAGAAGATCTCTCAGCAGCTCCACTCCTGAATCCTGCAGAGCGTTGAAACTCAGGTCTAGATCTCTCAGATGGATGTTAGACTTCAGAGCTGAGATCAGAGCTGCCCAGCTGATCTCTGACAACCTGCAGCACTCCAGTCTGAATAAAGAAAGCATGATGTAACTTTAGAAAACAATGTTCCTGTTTGAAATAACTCCAGGTTTAATAATCTGTTCAGAGTTAAACAGGGTTTTAATGTCAGAGATGATGCAGAAACAATCCACTGATAATCTGGAACTTTAACTTTGATCAGATGTTGAACAACTCCTTCATCTCCCTCACAGCTCATCAGTACTGACAGCATCTCCACTGACTCCTGGTGCACAGAGTGAGTCTGTGGAAGCTCAAACACTCTCCCTCACACATTCACCTTCTCTTTGTTACTCTGATCAATATTCAGTCATTAGCAAAAACGGAACAAATAAAAATAACATTGTATTTGTTCAAATTCAGAAAATCATAAACACAAACAGATCAATATGAACTGCAGTCAGTGAACTGACCTGAGAGTCTCCAGTCTGCAGTTTGGACTCTTTAGTGCAGAACTCAGCAGCTCCACTGCTGAATCATCCAGAGGGCTCTCACTCAGGTCCAGATCTCTCAGATGAGAGGGGTCAGACTTCAGAGCTGAGGCCACGACTTCACATTCAGTCTCTGAGAGTCCACAGTCATTAAGTCTATAATAAAACATAAATTACAACATGAGTTAAAAAAAGAGGAAACATTATATTAACATCAAGCATTTGATGAAAAAAGATTTGACATGTTCTGATAGACATTTGCTGTTAGTCCATTTAATATAATATATAATAATATATGATAATAGAGTGTAATGAGTTGTCGGTGTGATCTGATCACATGTCTGTGCTCCTGCTGTCACTGACTGTTACCAAAAGAAACAGAAATTAAATGAATCACTTGACAATATTAGAGATGTACATATTTAAATGTTAGTTAATATGTGGATGTGAATGATGGATGAAGGATGTTTTGGCTTCTCTGAGCATCTGAACATTTATTGCGCACACAAACACAATTAACAAACCAATAAAGTTTCAATATGTTCAACTTGATAGCATCAGATGTTCCCAGTATATCAGCATTAAGACATAACTCTGTTATTGGTGGGAAATGATATAGATCTGATTTTAAACTCTAACACATTGTGATAAAAACGTGTTTAATGATAAATAAACTACTAGAAAGTAATAATAACATGTTTCTGTGATAACTGTAAGTCCTGCTGTGTGGTGTGATCACATGCTGAGAAACCTCTAAAGTCCTTCATGTGTTTGACATGTCGCCTCCATCACTCAATATGAAGAGAGGAACGCCTCAGTTTAACTATTATTATAAATAAATAGAAGAACAGTGTTGGTTTTATTTTGCTCTCAGTATTTAAACAGCAGAAATGTTATCGTGTGTATTTGAATAATTAAACTCCTGATCAGAGATGGGGTCGTTACTAAAAAAAAGTAATATATTACATATTACTTTAAAAAAAAGTAATATATTACACTACTTCGTTACTCTCTACATAAAGTAACTCGTTACTTTACTCGTTACTTTACTCGCAGGGCCGGCCCGCCCCTCCCTACAGGCAGATCACGCAGACTGCTAAAGTTTTAAATGTTCTCTTTAGTTCAGTTTCCATTGTCGCATAAGACTGATCCAGATAGCTCTGACCATGGCTGTCCTCTGTCTCCTGCTATCTGTATTTTGCGCAGTATATCTCTGAACGATGCGATGGTGATTCCACTGTGCAAATGGGCAACATTACCTCTACTATGAAGGATGCTACAAGCCTGTCCATCTCTGCTTTGGTTACCGGTCCTCCAAATTCTAATTTGTGCCGCTTCAGATTCGGCGGCGGCGACTCACAACATCCTCACTCTGGGTTCGGGGGTCCGGTCCTTAGCTATTAGCTTCACCTTAGCATGTGTTCTTTGCAGGTATTTGTTGAGGTTTGACGTGGTGTTTGCAGCAGTGGATAACAGCTTCTGGCCTGGACACAGTTTGCACCTCACCGTCACATTCCTGTCTATTCTTCGGACGAACTCAAAATAATGGGCATACCTCCACCCCTCGAAAGTTATCGCTGACTCAGCCATGTTTATGCAGCACTGCACGTGGATATGTGGACGCGCGAGTCGCGCAGATTACGTACATATAAACCTGCGGCGGAAACCCCTCTTGTCTGTCAGTGTGATTATGACTGATTTTATAAAAGTAACGAAGTAACGCGTGTCGGGGCAATGTTAGTAACTGTAGTGTGATTACTGAATTATAAAAGTAACGCGTTACACTACTCCGTTACCGACAAAAGTAATATTATTACAGTAACGCGTTACACCCAACTCTGCTCCTGATCCACATTAGTTTATAAAGTTAATCACATCTGGACTTACTTGAACTTCCTGCAGTTCCTCACAGCTGGAATCAGTCTCTGTTTCCCCTCCACTGATGTGTTGTACTGATCCAGGTCCAACTCATCCAGAACCTCCTCTGACATCTGCAGCATGTAGGCCAGAGCAGAGCAGTGGATCTCAGAGAGTTTCTTCTCTGATCTGTTCTCTGACTTCAGGAACTCTGTGATCTCCTGATGTACTGAGTGGTCCTTCATCTCAGTCAGACAGTGGAAGATGTTGATGCTCCTGTCAGGAGAGATTTTAGAACTTCTCATCTCCTTCAGGTT
Organism: Trematomus bernacchii; assembly: GCF_902827165.1. Taxonomy (NCBI): domain Eukaryota; kingdom Metazoa; phylum Chordata; class Actinopteri; order Perciformes; family Nototheniidae; genus Trematomus; species Trematomus bernacchii. Next base: position 495,103 of record NW_022987615.1, read on the forward strand.
GCTGATGGCTCTCTGGATGGTTTCTGGTCTGTTGTCTGTGCGACCCAGCAGGCCTCCTAACAGTCTCTGGTTGGACTCCAGAGAGAGGCCGTGGAGAAAGCGGACAAACAGGTCCAGGTGGCCATTTTCACTTTGGAGGGATTTCTTCATGGCTCCCTTTAGGAAGACAGGCAGGGATGGGTAATCATCATCACTGTTATCCCTGTCTTCGTCCCAGTCTCTCTGCAGGAAGTCCTCCAATACCTCTGTGTTCCTGTTGGTGTAACAGTGCAACATGTAGACTGCAGCCAGAAACTCCTGAATGCTCAGATGAACAAAGCAGTAGACTGTTTTCCTGAAGATCACTCTCTCTCTTTTGAAGATCTGTGTACAAACTCCTGAGTGCACCAAGGCCTCGCTGACATCAAGACCACAGCGCTGCAGGTCTTCTTGGTAGAACATGATGTCTCCTTTCTCCAGATGTTCAAACGCCAGCCTCCCCAGCTTCAGAAGAAGCTCCCTGTCAGCCTCCGTCAGCTGCTGGGGACTCGTCTCATGTCCCTCTTCATACTTCTGCTTCTTCCTCTTGGTCTGGACCAGCAGGAAGTGTGAGTACATGTCAGTGAGGGTCTGGGGCAGCTCTCCTCTCTGGTCTGTAGTCAACATGTGGTCCAGAACTGCAGCAGTGATCCAGCAGAAGACTGGGATCAGACACATGATGTGGAGGCTCCTGGAGCTCTTGATGTGAGAGATGATTCTGCTGGACAGGTCTTCATCACTCCCATCTCCTCCTGAAGTACTCCTCCTTCTGGGCGTCAGTGAAGCCTCGTACTTCTGTTACCCTGTCCACACACTCAGGAGGGATCTGATTGGCCGCTGCAGGTCGGGAAGTTATCCAGACGAGAGCCGAGGGAAGCAGCTTCCCCCTGATGAGGTTTGTCAGCAGCACGTTGACTGAGGACTGCTGTGAGACATCAGACACAACCTCATTGTTTCTGAAGTCCAGAGAAAGTCTGCTTTCATCCAGGCCGTCAAAGGTGAGCAGCACTTTGCAGACAGCCAGCTGCTCTGCTGTGACCTTCTGTAAGGTTGGATGGAAAACATGGAGCAGCCTGAGAAGACTGTACTGCTCACCTTTGATCAGGTTCAGCTCCCTGAAGGACAGCGGGATCACCAGACTGACATCTTGGTTTCCCAAACCCTCGGCCCAGTCCAGAGTGAACTTCTGCACTGAGAAGGTTTTTCCAACTCCAGCGACTCCGTTGGTCAGGACCGCTCTGATGAGAGTCTGTTGGTCAGGTAAGGCTTTAAAGATGTCCTGGCACTTGATTGGAGTGTCATGGAGGGGCTTCTTCTTGGAAGCTGTCTCCAGCTGCCTCACCTCATGTTGGGTATTAACCTCTTCACTCTGGCCTTGTGTGATGTAGAGCTCAGTGAAGATCCTGTTGAGGAGGGTTTCACTTTGATCAGTTCCTTCAGTCACACGTTCACATCTCCTCCTCAGACTGAGCCTATGTTCATCTAAAACCTCCTGCAGACCACTATCTGCTGGAAGAGAAGGAAACATGAGAGAATGAGGGAAATGCTCTGAGAATCTAATTATAACATTAAAACAACAACAAACTGACTGAGTTTAAATGTTTTATAAACAGCTTACTGTCTATGCTCTACAAAAGTACAGATGGAGCGTCTGATTTTGGACAGTTTAAAACGCGAGGGTCGTGATTGGTTCGTGCACGGTCCGTGATGGCCGGCCGGCCCCCAGTCTGACTTGATACCGCCCCCGTGATAAATAAATGTAATTATTGTGAAGCCAGCTGCAATGGATCATTGATCCACCAGGGGGTGCAGTGGGGTTCCACACTGGAGTCATGTGTGGAGTCTTGTACAGTATGTCTGGTACTAATGTATAGCGGATCTTTGTTAAGATCCATATGTCACGGATAGGATCATAGTCTGTGCTAAATAATACATGTAATCATTTACAAAACATCACCATGTTGTTATTTAACAAAATAATGTTGTTTAGTCGAAAAAAACGAACAGCAGCCGGCTCTCGATTTTTAATCCTAATTTAATCGTTTATGTTCGCCGAATTGACATGAAATCACTGACAAATATGAATATACTGTATTCAACTTCATTAAAATGTTATTAACGTGCCTAAACTCAGTAATTCACTAAAAATTACTGATCCCTCCGCGTCGCGTCGCGGAGGGATCTTGATCCCTGGGTGTTATTTTTCCCCATAATGACCAAGTCGCTGCAAATTATCCCGCTTATTATATGGCCACATTCTCAACAAAGTAACGACATGACTCCCAATATTAATTAAAATGCTTTTATGGATTTAGAAAATATTTTTATTGATTTAAAAAATAGTTGTATGTATTGATTTAAATTTACATGCATCCGCTAAGAAAGATAGTCCGTTGTTACCGTTTTTTAAACAGTCAGAATGAAACGGCAGCTCTCAGCTGTGTGTTTACACTCCTAATGGCCCATCACAGCTCTCTCCCCCCCCCCCTGATCTTTCTTTTCCAACAGTTAAGTTAACTGTAGGTTACTCTGAGTGACAAGCTTACAGTTAGTGAAGTAACACTTTTTTTTTGTGAGTCACGACCTCGCTGGTTCATTCTAACATAACGCTCCAAATATGACTGTTTCCACTCGGACTTCAATACAGCAACACCATTGTTTGGTTTCCATGGTAGCGTGTCTCTTTAGTAGCGTGCACTCCTTTCCTGTAAATTACAGGTCCAGCCAGGCAAAACAGTAATATGAAATATGAACGTTAGTTTTTAACTTAATTGATCAAATAAAGTCAAAATGTCACAGTGTTTACAAACATTGACCATACCGTTCACCAGCCCCCACCCCACTATGTTGAGTATAGCCTACTCTTTGTTTAAAACGAATTGGCCATCGGAATGTGTGTGTCCCAACCCCCCCCCCCTGTGATATCTCTTCTCCAGCAGTCTGTAGGTTTGTGTTCGCATATTTATGCTGTCGCAGTTCCTCTTGTTTCTATCGCGCATTGCCGGTATGAAAGGGTCTGTGCGGGAAATATCAAGATAACACGGCAGGGTCCGTTACAGTTTGTTTTCATCTGATTTCAAATAAACAAAGTCTTGGCTTTCAGAATATTAAACTTGTTTCGGCAAATTTAGATGATAAATACAACTATGAAGCTTGTAACGGCATAATTACTTAAGCGGAGAACGGAGTAAGTTAACGTTACAGCAGGCATAACAACAGCCGGTGTTTATTTTATTATAATATATAGTCGTTATTCATTTGTTTTAAAGCTCAATAAGGAAGATTTTAACTTTCACACACGTTGACCGGCGAAAAACTCTGCCCGGTTCACCGACCCCCCTCTGAGTGAATACCTGTTCACCTGAGGAGGAAAACACACACTTAAAGTCAGATCATCACCCTTAGCTATTTCAATTACCTCTCAAACAACCTAAACTAGTTATAAATGTTTATTTTAAATAAAGTATGTTTCTTCACATGTTAGGTCTATATTGAAGGTTCATTGAAAGTAAAGCTTACTTTGGTTCTTGTGCTCTAGTTCTTCAAGGAATCTTACTGAGAACGTTATGTTTCCTCTGACTGCTTATGCCAAAAGCAACGACAAATTCTGTTTTAAATACCTTTTTAGACCGTAAACTTTAGAATGAAATGTAATACCGGTTAGTTTTTTGTGTTCACACTGACAGAAGAAGAAATAAATTAAGTATGAATGAGAATAAGACTTATGTAATGTATTGACATTTGATCAGTATAAATGTATTACTAACTGTATCCACTGTGGTACCGAAGCTTGGATCACCGCCAAAGACATGGCCGAGGGCAGCTGGCAGCTTTCAATATTTTTCATGTGCGATTCTAATGCTTTCAGAAAGTGAAACATACAGCATCATTTGAGAAAAATAAATCAAAATAAGCGTTATAAATGAACCCTGACTACTTGTGTTTAGGACTCACTGTATTTTGGTACTCTCTAGGTCTGTGGGCCAAATCCGGCCCCCGACTTCATTTGATTTGGCCCGCAAGAGCTTCAAAAACATATAATATGTTTATTATACGGTTTCATGCCACTTTACAGAAGCACAATGTCCATAAACTACATGTACCACAATGCATCTTGTGACATGCACACTGAAGAGACTTGCAATTATTTGAAATTATTTGCCCTAAACTTCTGCTCTCAGACGTAGTTAATTATGAAGTTATTACCTTATCCGATAATAATCCAATGCAGAGGCAATAATGTTATATAAAACATTATTTATATATATAGTCTTAAAGTTACAACCGGCCCTTTGAGTGCAACCTTAATGCTGATGTGGCCCACGATGAAATTGAGTTTGACACCCCCTGCTCTAGGTAATGGAAATGTGAACATGGAGGTGTAAAGATGCGGTTGCAGGTCAACACAAGACAAACACATTAACTATTTAAATGGTCATAATACATACACTGAGCACTTCCTTGGCATCAAGGTAATCACTAGAGAGAATACATTTGTGGAATAATAGTCTTTTCTAATACTGTGGACATGAAATAGAAATTGAGGAGCTACATTCCTGGAATATGTGTACTGAGTCATGCTTTGTTGCGAACACAACAGTGGGGAGCCTTTGTTGCAGTCGCCTCAAAAGACAGAAAAGAGGGAGCCATGCGCCAGTCTTTGAAGCTGTCAATCTCTTCTGTCAAAGACCATTGCAAGACTATTTATGTTTGGATTCTCACTTGAGGAATCTTAACCTGAGCCACAATAAATTGTCTATAAATAGATTCCCAACATCTCAGTTGTATTAAAAATGAATAAGGCCATCTTCACGAAAAGTTCAAAAGCAGCCTCTTGCCATTCTGTCTAATGTTATCTTTGTGCTTTTGCTGTGCTGACCCTCCTAACCAAACTCGGGGTGTGTGTGTGTGTGTGTGTGTGTGTGTGTGTGTGTGTGTGTGTGTGTGTGTGTGTGTGTGTGTGTGTCTTTATGACTCAGAATATGAATAAATTGGGATTTGATATGGGGGGGGGTCTGTTAGAGGGTGTGACGGGGGAGGGGGGAGAGAGTTAGATGCTCGTGAAATTGTCAACGGGGGGGGGGCCTCTCTGCACGGAGGAGCCGCGGAGAAGAGACACACGTTCACTAAGCCGAATCACAGTGATCTGCTATTTTAAAGTAAATTCAACACATATCGACCCTAAATATAGCATATATTAAGAACGAGAAAGTGTTAACATCGTTTTTTGTAAACATATGACCAATGTGCGAGGGTGATGACATCAGAGCAATCGTCCTATGGGCTTAGCCCCGGACAGGTACAACAGGTATTCACTCAGAGGGGGGGTAGTTACCCATTACATGTCAAAAAAGCAACATACAGTAGGCGGGTGGGGGATGGTGAACGTTTACATTTATCTACAGAATACATTTAATTTAAGGGGAGCAGTTACTGAGAAGTATATAATGAGAACTGCTACCAATGGTGGCCTATTTAGTTTATTAAGAAATACATATTTTTAGCTTTTTTTCTATCTGCAGTAGGAAATGCAGAGAGTAGCGACAGGGCTGGTCCAACCTGATCTGTAAAGTGATCTAACTAAGTGCTATTCATATTCTTGACGGGAAGTGCAGTGTAAATGGGGGGCTTATATGCATTTGAAAAGCAATATAAATCACACAGTTCGTATACAATAAGCTTTAAAAGCACCATCGATAACCATTGCCCTTCTCCTATTCAAACCAAAAGAGAAAATGCAGATATTACACTCTGAAAAGAAAGGGTAGACATATCTGTACTCTTAGTGCCAAGTAGCTAAGCTATTCATTCGCAGAAATGTAAAGTGATCTATCTAAGTTCTATTCATATTCTTGACGGGAAGAGTTAGTATACAATCGAGTTAGAGTTAGTATACTTTAAAAGCCTTCTCCAAATCAAACCAAGATATCTTGGGTATTCACTCAGAGGGGGGTCGGTGAACCGGGCAGAGTTTTTCGCCGGTCAACGCGTGTGAAAGTTTAAAGTTCAATCTTCCTTATTGAGCTTTAAAACAAATGAATAACGACTATATATTATAATAAAACTATATATTGAGCTTTAAAACAAATGAATAACGAATGAATAACGACTATATATTATAGGAAATGAATAACGACTATATATTATAATAAAACTATATATTATAATAAAACTACATATATAGTTATATAATAAAACGACTATATATTATAATAAAATAAACACCGGCTGTTGTTATGCCTGCTGTAACGTTAACTTACTCCGTTCTCCGCTTAAGTAATTATGCCGTTACAAGCTTCATAGTTGTATTTATCATCTAAATTTGCCGAAACAAGTTTAATATTCTGAAAGCCAAGACTTTGTTTATTTGAAATCAGATGAAAACAAACTATAACGGACCCATGTTATTCATATTCTGAGTCATAAAGACTTTATTTAAAATAAACATTTATAACTAGTTTAGGTTGTTTGAGAGGTACAGCTACCATTCTTTAATTAGATGTTTGATAAGTGCAATGCAGATCACATAGTAAAACACGTACACAGATACATTATTTTGTATTTTTATTAAATTCGACAATGTCAATTTCACTTTCCACTATGTCCACCGTTGTTTTTCACAACCAATGGCAGAACTTTATTGAGCCTGTAATTAGTCAACTACAGGTCTCTTGGTTCTGTCTTTTCTTTCCAAAAAGCTTGTGACAAGATGTTATTGCTCTTGGGGCATTAAAAACAAGATTTTAACTTTAGTTTTTTATATAATATCTGCATTTTCTCTTGTGAAAAACTAAGTCTTAGTTTGGCCATAGTTATTTAATATATAGCGCCAACTCCTGGTTAAACCCTGAAATTGGAGAATAGTGGGAGGGCTTAACATTCCTGGATACTGGTCTTTGGCAGTCTTAGGCAGGTAACTGGCTGGCAGTAGGCAGGAAGCTGTATGCCTGGCGTCCGAAATAAGATGCCCCATCTGTATACCTGTTCAAAAACAAATGAACCAGGAAGAGGAATAAAACGCTTCATGTGTTCGGGCCTCTTACCCCTCGTACAGAGCTGGTCTGACTGGCTGTCTGCAGTCCAGCTCTGGTTCTGGATCTTTCTCCACACTGGGGAAAGGAGGGGGTCTCCTGATGTGAGGTCTCTGCTCCCAGTATGAGGTGATGCACTGTCGCAAGAACCAGTGTCCACAGCTGGTAGAGACTGGATCCTTCAGGACGTCCTGACACAGAGCACAGCTGGACAGCTGCTCCTCCACAGGAACACCACTCTTCCTCTTCCCTCTGTGGAGATGAACACATCCTTTACAGCACGTCACATTAGTGGAGCTGATTCTCACCAATGGGCAGAGCGTCACAAACGTCACTCTCAAGATGAAATGTGTCACGCTACACGAATACGCAGGTGACATGAATTTCACCTCTTCACTTTTTGGTGTCTCCAGGCACGGATCTGGGTCTTTGCATTGACTCTACATGTAATCACACAAAGCTCTATTATATCTGCTAATGCTAAACACAACCAGCTCACCAGGTCATCACTATCATTAATAAACATCTTTAAAATACATATCATAAACATGCCCAAGTAGTAAATAATGTTTTGGACGATATATTTAGTTTTTAGTGAGTATTTATCAATATCTTTGCCATTTAAAACCTTTTGATGCCACTGATACAATGATGCTATAAATGCATATTGAAATATCCTCAAATAATGTTAGCTTGCTGTACTCTGCTGCCTTTGTTCTGTACTATACTGCACACATGATATTATTAAAGAACAGTTTAATATATTAGATTATATAAAAACTGGATCCTCTTCAGGTCAGGTTACAGCAGAAACTCTTACTTTGTGTCTGAGGGTCCAGGTTCATTACTGAAGTTTAGAGGATACTCTTTAGACCAGTCACTCTTCAGAGACAGACAGCTGGGGACTGGAGACTCTGCTCTCTGTCTGTGGAAACAACACATGTTTTAAACATCATTAGTTCATTCAGAGAGCACATTTTGACTTCTGTCTGTATGTAGATTATTTACTATCGCTGATGAAGCCAGGGATCAAGAGTTTAAACGTTGTTACTGTACTGTTACTAAGTTTCTTTACTGCGATCATTAAATAACAGGTTAGACTAGAAAAGGCATTTCCTGCTGAAAATGCGTGTGAATGCTGAAAGCTGCTCAAATGTGTTGCTGACTTTGCTGAAAATGCAGCAGAGAAAGCTGAATATCTGAATAGCTGAATGGTGACTGTAGCTGTGTAGTGATCAGTGAAAGGAGAGGGTTTCATGTGAAAAGTTTTTGTCACATCCTCGCCCTCAACAGCCTTTTTTTCAAATTCTATACTTAAATGTTTTTATTTTTCAACCTAAGAGATGTTTTCCTACATTTTCATCAACAAATGAGTGTAGAGTTTGGGACTTATGGCAGGTTTAACATTTCTTTTTTTTTGGCGAATTTGAAGCTCTCCTCCACTCTGTTTTGAGATCAAAGCTCTCTAGACTTAACGAGCTGCACAATACACACTAATGTTAAAATCTGAAGAAGGCCTCTTTACCTTAAGATTCTAAATGAGTGCATTACAGAAACAATGAAAATATGGTCGACAATACAAAATACATTTAATATATCGCTGATGACGCCAGGGATCAAGAGTTTAAACTGTGTTACTGTACTGTTACTAAGTTTCTTTACTGCGATCATTAAAGAACAGGTTAGATGATCAGATAACATAAAAACTGAATCCTCTTCAGGGGCCTCATTTATAAAGGGATATACGCTCAAAAAATGGCGTACGCCAGTTTCTACGCAATGTTTGCAATTTATAAAATACTAACTTGACGGGAAAATGTGCGGTCCTCCACGCAAACTCTAACCCATGTGTACGCACTAAGCACACACACGGGAGAGACGAGAAACTGCGACACCGTTGGCAGAAGGAAGAATGGAGAGAAATATGTGGAAATAATACCATAAATAAAATGTTACCTCTCATTTATCAAATATGAAGAATTCATTTTCAAACATTGATTAAAGCCAATCTTAAATGATTAAACAAACGCCTGTTTGAGACTCCTCAGTGCACACAAAAACATAACTTGGAGAAATAAATAAATACGGATATGTTATTTAAAACCACCTCGAATATGTTGTGTTAATGTTATGAAATGTTTTCTCATAAATGATGCGGTAAGCAGGAGGACAGAATTACGTCTAAACTGATGCCGTTTTGCATTTCTATAGGTTGTAGATACGAGCATGGTTTTATATACTATCACGTTTAATCGTGTTTTATGCCGTTTGCCAAGACTTGATAAGTCGCTCGTAAAACACAGGAGGTATGGAAACTAAGAACACCATATATTTGGATAATTGTACAGCTGATTTAACACAACACATTTGTTTTATTTCATTTAAGTGGTGGGTAGAGTTGTTGCGGTGGCGTTGAGACACACATGGACACTGCCTCAAGTTGAAGAAACAGTACTCAAGACTGGCTATCCGCCGCAACCTTTCAGCCTGCGTGTGGTCGACTTGTGGAATGATCTGCCAGAAAGCGTTGTCACATCCAAGACGGTTAACTGTCTCAAGTCCCGCCTCGACTATTACTGGTCAAACATCACCTTCACTTTGGACTATGTGACTGTTGCCAGCATCCATAGTATATAAGAACAGTGATCTACTTATTTATGAGCGACTAAAAGGCCTTAGGCCTACTACAGCCGTATCCTATTGATTGATTGATTGATGGTGCAGTGGAGCCGCTGCGCACAGCTGATCGGCAGCTGGAACACAAACCACGTTTGTAAACAAAGCCCCAACTGTTTTACATGCATGTGCTAACCCAGCTTAATTGCACTCGGTTCGGTTTACTATCATTTCTAAAAAGGGAAGAACATTACGTTACATCTGAGGTAGGCTATCCTGTGCGTCTGGTGGCGGGCACACCTCGGTGTGCAACTAGCCTATATACGTTGCTGTGATTAAAAAAGCTTGCATGGTCTAAAATCAATTATCGATAATAACTTTTAACAGTAGTAGGCTACAACAATGTAAATTAAATAGCAATATTAATTATCATTTAATACTATGGCCACCAAACAAAATGTTTTGCCTTGTCTCTACTTCTCCGACAAGGATTTCAACTTCAGTTATTGAAGTTTCTTTTCTTGCCTTTTTTTCTGTCTTTGCCATGTTCGTTTTTGCCTGAAATCGGTTTGATGAATATTCATTATGGGCGTATCAATGACTATTTATGGGCAAATATGGGTGTGGACGGGAAGCCCGCAAAAGCTGCGCCGCATTTCGAGTTGATTGTGATTTATAAAGGGAAACAGGCGTAGGAAGTGCCGTACGCATCCCTCGCCGGTACGCAATGTTTTGTGAATCGGAAAATGTCGGTCGGAAAATTTCTGTACCTATTTTTTTGCTTTGTAAGCAACCTTCCCACGTGAATCCTACGCAAGGCGTATAAATGAGGCCCCAGGTCAGGTTACAGCAGAAACTCTTACATTGTGTCTGAGGGTCCAGGTTCATTACTGAAGTTTGGAGGATGATCATTAGACCAGTCACTCTTCAGAGACAGACAGACTGGAGACTGGA
>NW_022987615.1:505821-560821 GCF_902827165.1 Trematomus bernacchii
ATTGTGCAGATTGGTCCATTTCAGAATAATATATATGATATGTTTTATAATTATTGATCATTAAAGTGTTATCAAAGCTGGTAAAGGTGCAGCTAGTTTTAATGACTTCGTATACTGCATATATGTTTAAAATATTTGTAAAAGATCGGAGAGCCAGCCTCTCGTCCAACATCAGTGTGTGACCTCACTAATGCTCTTCTGGATGAAAGGGCTTCCCACAGACACACTCCAAGATCTGTAGAAAGCCTTCCCAAAAGAGTGGAAGCTGTTATAGCTGCAAAGGGGACCAACTTCAAATGAATGCCTAAGAGTTTGGAATGGGATGTCCTGAAAGCTCCTGTAGGTGTAATCAGAATCAGAATCAGAATCAGAATCCCTTTATTAGTCCCACAGAGGATACATGTACATTGTTACAGCAGAAAAGAGACAAAGACAGCTTCATGTTACCTAAAGCATGCATACAACAAAGTATTAAAGATTAAAAAAGAAAGATTAATTTTTTAAACGTTTTACAAAATACACAGTTTTTAACGGCATATATATATATATAATATTGCCTAAAGGAAGCGTATATAATGTGAACACAATAGGTCCAAGCTCTGAGCCCTTATGCTTTGCTGTGGCAGAACTGGCTGGATCAAATCAAACAAACTCTAAACACATTTTCAGCTCTGCACACAATCTGCAATTCAACTCTGCACTTTCTAAAACACTGCACACGGTTCTCTGAGTAACACACAGAGATCTGACATATTCACCTGTCAGCCATTTTCAACACACTGCCATTAAACATGCTACACATATGAGCCAATGAACAGATACACATGCCAGCTGACCGTTAACGCCTGGCTGCTTTACTGCTGACTCATCAATCAGGATATAAGTACAAGAAGTGGGATATTTATTTTATTAATGGTTTTTTTATCACAGAGCTGAGAAATAATATTTAGTCTTAAAGTTACATGAAAAAAAATATAATATCCTGAAGGATTATGAAATACACAAGAAAGAAAACAAGATTTAAGTCGTTAATTCATGAGAAAAGCACTCCGATAGAAAGTCAGAAACATTTCAAATATTTGTTTAAAATGTTGTTTAAATAAAATGTCCAAAGAAAGTATTCAGAGTAATTCTTATTACAGTTTTATAATTGTTTTATATATTTCACAAATGACCTGCTTTGACTGCAGCTTGAGAAACTTCTGGATTCAGTCTGAAAGCATCCTTTTTTAACTTTAAACATGATCTTTAATAATGTTGTAGTTTAGTTTAACTCTGAGAGGTCGACTGGCTGGACTCCTCACTGGGACTCTGGTTCTGGACCAGCTTGCAGGGTCCAGGAGTTCTTGAAGAGAAGGAGCGCTTCCTGCCGCAGGACTCGGGGGATGGGAGTTCCTGAACATGGAGAAACAGCTTCAGTTATTATGCTCCAAATATCTGGAACAAAGTCACAGAAAGAATGTGTCTGCAGCTCAGAGAGTCCTGCTGGGAACCCACACATGTTGAGGAGCCCAAAGTGTGATGAGAGAAATGTACAGTACGGGTCCCCAGCACATAGAAGCTGCCGGATGCTAACCTGCATATGTTGGGAGAGCTTTACAGATCAGGAGAGGAACTAAGTACATTTACTCAAGTGCTGTACTTAAGTACTATGTTGAGGCACTTTACCTGAGTATTTCCATTTTATTCTACGTTGTACTTCTACTCCACTACAATTCAGAGGTACATGGTGTACTTTTCCTCCACTACATGTATTTCCCTTTAGTTACTTTACAGATGTGGATGAATGATGTGAAATATAATCAAGTGTTAAATCAGACTTTAGTTCCACCTGGAGTAAATTCACAAGCTACCCTGCAGTATACAAAGTCATTCAAACTAGCTGCACCTTTACCAGCTTTGAGAACACTTTCATGATCAATCATTATAAAACATATCTTATAAAACGGACAAGTCAAATCAAGCAATCTGATTGGTTCTTAGCCATGGTATACTGAGCGTATACCACGGGTAGAATTGTAGTTACTTTTCACAACAAGTCAGTATCCCTCCGCGTCTGAGAAAAACTGTATACAGTTGCGCTGAAAAGCAAACTGCTTGCAGTTTGCTTTTCAAACTGGGACAAGAAAACAGCGGAAAAGTAACGGAGCAGAAACCCTCCTTTTTACGCAGCGGTCCAGACATAGACATCAAACTGCAAAACATATTCAGTGTGCAGTTCCTTTGGCATTAGGGCAGGGATATCTAGATACTTTCCAAGGTTTGACATAATGAATTGTGCTACTTTTAAAGCAAGCAACGATGTTTTCAAATCTGTAATCAAAAAGGTCCGCAAAAACATTTAAGTAACTTCGACCTCCGGGGGGGGGGGGGTGGATCTTACTATGGAGGAGTGGATTGAGGAGTGCCTATCTCCAGAACAAAAAGCACCTAAACGACGACATGTAGAGCTACGTGAAGAGCAGGTAGACCAACTGGAAAAGTATCACCATTCAAAAGCTTTCTGATGCGGGTCTTGAAACAAGGCAGAGAAATGATGACCGTTAGTGGCCACAGGTGCGAAAGCTCTCTCCAGAGCTACTGGAAGCCGAATCTCGGGGACCGGAGAAAGTGGAGCAATATTCTCGCCACGCCAAGCAACAGCCTAGAACAACCTCAACCTATACAAGTAACCACATAAGCCATTCTACTGATGCTGGACAGTTTTTCAGTGGGTGCACAATAAACGGCAACATACAAATTAATGTAAATAAATAGCCAAATAATGGATCAACGCTCTCTGTCTAATATAATTCTAAAGCGGGTTGTCGACCCTCCGCTTCGCGTCGGGCCGAACCACGCCCCTTAACTGTGATATAATGGCCATATACCACGGCCTGTCGTGAGCTATTGCTTAAATATATATTATTCTGAAATGGACCAATCTGCACAATGACTACTTTTACTGTCGCTACTTTCACTATATTTGATGAGAATACTTTCCTACTTTTACTTGAGGAACATTTTTGAATGCAGGACTTTTACTGTAACAGAGTATTCCTACACTCTGGTACTTCTACTTTACTCAAGTACAAGATCTGAGTACTTCTACTTTTACTCAAGTACAAGATCTGAGTACTTCTACTTTTACTCAAATACAAGATCTGAGTACTTCTACTTTTACTCAAGTATATTTTGATGGTAATACTGTAACTGGTTATAATGTTGATGTTTTCATGTGTTCTATTCTTCAGAGTTATTTACATTTTACAGAGTGTCAGTGAAGCCGTCACTGTTTTTGATAGAACAGTTGTTGTGAAGAGAAACAGCCAAAATGATGAAGAGAGAAAAAACAAGAGTGTGGTTTCCTCTGAGGACATGCTCCATGAAAGAGTTTCATATCTTGGATGAATGGAGGATATTCAGTACTCACAGTTCTTCTGGATCTTGGCTCTGATCGTCTCATCATCTCTGATCCTGTAGGGATGAACACAATCCAACAGTTATGGATCCAGTTTAAAATAAGTGTTTGTTCTTTGAGTCAGCTTCAGAGTCCTGACTGATCTCATGCTTTACATCCCATCATATCTTCTCTGCAAACACTACAACTGACTGCCACAGCTCTCAGCTGCATTACAGGAAGTAACAGTCATTAGTCAAGGAGCTAAAAACATCCCATCAAAAACAGACTACCTTTTCCACTCTTCTGTCAAATCCCATATGTCTGGGGAAAGTTGATTACTTACTAAATGTGGCTTTGCATTTTCAGCTGGCCTTCTATAGTTGATGGAAGAATGAAAGAGCCTGCAGTCAGTGGGTAACATCACTGATCTGTTGTGATTCCCCAGTGAGAGAAACACCTCCCTGTGTTTTCATACAATACTGCTGAACCAGCAGAGACCCCTTACTGACCTGAGAGTCTCCAGTCTGCAGTCTGGACTCTCCAGAAGATCTCTCAGCAGCTTCACATCTGAATACTGCAGAGCGTTGTATCTCAGGTCCAGATCTCTCAGATGGATGTTGGACTTCAGAGCTGAGGCCAGAGCAGAACAGCTGATCTCTGACAAACTGCAGCTCCTCAGACTGAATAAAGAAAACATGATGAGGATACAAATCTGTTAATAATCCAATCAGATGTTACTCAACAACAACAACAATTATACTCACTTACTTACTTTAATAATATCATTGTGTGATTCTTATTTGCTAATGTTTATCTATATTTACTACTTCTCACTCTTCTTAGCTAAGCTTGGGGAAAGTCCTTATGAAGAAAGATGTGTTGGCAAGTGTTGTTAGTGACTCTCTATGTGCACCACACAGTATGACCTTCACCTCAGGTGAACTGAGAACTTCCTGATATGGCCTCCCTAACTCCCTACTACCAGAATGCTCCATCATCACCAAGCTTCCCCCCCTCCCTTTCTCCTCTCTCGAGCCTCATCTCAATACCCCTCCTCGACTCCCCTCCTTTCCCTCACTCACGTCCGTTCCTTGCGTCTTAGCTCCGCCTCCGTAAGATGCGAGGAGGAGACGCGAGGACAGAGGAGTCCTCAGGTATTAATTGGGATGTCCTCGTTCACTCAAACGTCACTCTTAAACGACGTCTGTTAATGATGACATGTGCACAGCTGTATCCCCTCTCATCGGGCTTAACTGAATAACCTTTAGAACCGGCCCATTTGTTGTTAAATATTTATTTAAATTATGAATCTTTCTCTTGTTAGTCAAGGACTTCAATGTATGATGTTGGTCCTGCTTTTGTGTTCTGTTTTGGTGTCAAATGTACAGTTTCAATAAAATTATAATTATAGTAATGTGAAAGCCTTTACTCTGAAACATGTGTGTCGTGGAGAATCCCCCATTCAGGACTGTGAATTTTAAATAATTTAACTACTCAATATTTTAACACAAAACAAAACAAAATAATTTTGTATTTATCAAGATTCTAGCCATTCATGAATAGCTTTCTTAATAGCTATGTTTTAGTGACTTCAAGATCATTAAACATGACTTAAATTGTTAGTATAACCTTAAGAAATGAATTGCACATAATAATGTCCCACGGAGCTGTGAGCACTTAGACATTTATGTGACGCTTTCCCACTCATTCTTCCAGTTCTTTCCGTTTCCTCTCTTGAATCGACCAGCTGTGAAGGTGGGGGCGGGGGGCTTTTATACGCGAGTAGTGAAAACACTTCCGCGTAGTCTGCTCTCGTGTATCCTCCCTTTCGTCTCTTCCCGCACCCCTCCTCCCGCACCCTCAAAAAAACGTCCTTCAAAATGGCGTGTCTTGATCGATTCCGGGTCAAGTCCCGGAGGAGGGGAGAGAGGAGTCGAGGAGGGGTATTGAGACGAGGCTTCTGTGGTTTGAATATGCAACTCAAACTCTACTCTTCCTCTTCCTCTCTGCAGACTGTATGCTCTCTGTGTGACTGACTGAACTTTCTTGCAATAATAAAATACCACAAAGAGCTGAATGCTTTGATTCTCTCTCCACATTGATCAATAAATTCCCATCACAATTTAAAACTAAAATGACTTCAAGATGATCTTTATTCAGACGTTATCGTTTACTAAATATTAAATACATAGATTTACTTTTCACATACTAACATCTATTACAGTTCCTTTAAGAAACAGTCAACATGTATGTCTGCAGTTCTTTCTTCTTACTCTTAAAAATGAAATATGAATATAAGGACATTTAGAACTTTATGGCTGTAAATTATTAATGAATATAAATGAGGTTAAATTCCAAAGTAAACATGTGAGATCTCCAGCAGTAACAGAGAGTCAGTGAACTGACCTGAGAGTCTCCAGTCCTGCAGTCTGGACTCTCCAGAAGATCTCCCAGCAGCTCCTCTCCTGATTCCTTCAGATCGTTCCAACTCAGGTCCAGATCTCTCAGATGGGAGGGGTTGGACTTCAGAGCTGAGATCAGAGCAGAACAGCTGATCTCTGACAAACAGCAGTGCTCCAGTCTGAATAAAGAAAACATGATGAGGATACAAATCTGTTTATAATCCAATCAGATGTTACTCAACAACAACAACAACAATTATACTCACTTACTTACTTTAATAATATAATTGTGTGATTCTTATTTGCTAATGTTTATCTATATTTGCTACTGTCTCACTTTCTTAGCTAAGCTTGGGGAAAGTCCTTATGAAGAAGATGTGTTGCAGGTGTTGTTAGTGACTCGTCTATGTGCACCAACAGTAAGACCTTCACCTCAGGTGAAAACTGAGAACTTCCTGATACGGCCTCCCTAACTGCCTAACTCCCAGAATGCTCCTTCATCATCACCAAGCTTCCCCCCTCCCTTTCTCCTCTCTCGGGCCTCATCTCAATACCCCTCCTCGACTCCTCCTTTCCCTCACTCGCGTCCCTTCCTTGCGTCTTAGCTCCGCCTCCGTAAGATGCGAGGAGGAGACGCGAGAAGGAGACACGAGGAGGAACCCGAGACAGAGGAGTCCTCAGGTATTAATTGGGATGTCCTCGGTTCACCTCAAACGTCACTCTTAAACGACGTCTGTTAATGATGACATGTGCACAGCTGTATCCCCTCTCATCGGGCTTAACTGAATAACCTTTAGAACCGGCCCAATTTGTTGTTTAATATTTATTTAAATGATTAATCTTTCTCTTGTAGTCAAGGAATTCAATGTATGATGGTTGGTCCTGCTTTTGTGTTCCGTTTTGGTGTCAAATATGTACATTTCAATAAAATTTAATTATAGTAATGTGAAAGCTTTACTCTGAACATGTGTGTCCTGTAGATCCCCACATTCAGGACTGCATTTTAAATAATTTAACTACTCAATATTTTAACACAAAACAAAACAAATAATTTGTATTTATCAAGATCTAGCCATCATGAAATAGCTTTCTTAATAGCTATGTTTTAGTGACGTTCAAGATCATTAAACAGGACTTAAATGTTAGTATAACCTTAGAAATGAATTGCACATAATATTCCCACGGAGCTGTGAGCACTTGGACATTTATGTGACTCTTTCCCACTCATTCTTCCAGTCTCCGTTTCCTCTCTTGAAATCGACCAGCTGTGAAGGTGGGGCGGGGCTTTTATACGCGAGTAGTGAAAACACTTCCGCGTAGTCTGCTCTCGTGTATCCTCCCTTTGGTCTCCTCCCGCACCCATCCTCCCTCACCCCTCAAAAAAACGTCCTTCAAAATGGCGTGTCTTGATCGATTCGGGTCAAGTCCCGGAGGAGGGGAAAAGAGGAGTCGAGGAGGGGTATTGAGACGAGGCTTCTGTGTTTAAATATGCAACCCAAACTCTACTCTTCGTCTTCCTCTCTGCAGACTGTATGCTCTCTGTGTGACTGACTGAACTTTCTTCAAGAAATAAAATACGACAAAGACAGCTGAATGGTTTGATTCTCTCTCCACATTTGATGAATAAATTCTGACCACAATTTAAAACTAAAATGACTTCAGATGATCTTTATTCAGACATTAACGTTTACTAAATATTAAATACATAGATTTACTTTTCACAACTAACATCTATTACAGTTACTTTAAGAAACACTCAACATGTATGTCTGCAGTTCTTTCTTCTTACTCTTAAAATGAAATATGAATAAAAGGACATTTACAACTTTATGGCTGTAAGTTATTAATGAATATAAATGAGGTTCAATTCCAAAGTGAACATGTGAGATCTCCAGCAGTAACAGAGAGTCAGTGAACTGACCTGAGAGTCTCCAGTCTGCAGTCTGGACTCTCCAGAAGATCTCTCAGCAGCTCCACTCCTGAATCCTGCAGAGCGTTGAAACTCAGGTCTAGATCTCTCAGATGGATGTTAGACTTCAGAGCTGAGATCAGAGCTGCCCAGCTGATCTCTGACAACCTGCAGCACTCCAGTCTGAATAAAGAAAGCATGATGTAACTTTAGAAAAACAATGTTCCTGTTTGAAATAACTCCAGGTTTAATAATCTGTTCAGAGTTAAACAGGGTTTTAATGTCAGAGATGATGCAGAAACAATCCACTGATAATCTGGAACTTTAACTTTGATCAGATGTTGAACAACTCCTTCATCTCCCTCACAGCTCATCAGTACTGACAGCATCTCCACTGACTCCTGGTGCACAGAGTGAGTCTGTGGAAGCTCAAACACTCTCCCTCACACATTCACCTTCTCTTTGTTACTCTGATCAATATTCAGTCATTAGCAAAAACGGAACAAATAAAATAAACATTGTATTGTTCAAATTCAGAAAATCATAAACACAAACAGATCAATATGAACTGCAGTCAGTGAACTGACCTGAGAGCCTCCAGTCTGCAGTTTGGACTCTTTAGTGCAGAACTCAGCAGCTCCACTGCTGAATCATCCAGAGGGCTCTCACTCAGGTCCAGATCTCTCAGATGAGAGGGGTCAGACTTCAGAGCTGAGGCCACGACTTCACATTCAGTCTCTGAGAGTCCACAGTCATTAAGTCTATAATAAAACATAAATTACAACATGAGTTAAAAAAAGAGGAAACATTATATTAACATCAAGCATTTGATGAAAAAGATTTGACATGTTCTGATAGACATTTGCTGTTAGTCCATTTAATATAATATATAATAATATATGATAATAGAGTGTAATGAGTTGTCGGTGTGATCTGATCACATGTCTGTGCTCCTGCTGTCACTGACTGTTACCAAAAGAAACAGAAATTAAATGAATCACTTGACAATATTAGAGATGTACATATTTAAATGTTAGTTAATATGTGGATGTGAATGATGGATGAAGGATGTTTTGGCTTCTCTGAGCATCTGAAACATTTATTGCGCACACAAACACAATTAACAAACCAATAAAGTTTCAATATGTTCAACTTGATAGCATCAGATGTTCCCAGTATATCAGCATTAAGACATAACTCTGTTATTGGTGGGAAATGATATAGATCTGATTTTAAACTCTAACACATTGTGATAAAAACGTGTTTAATGATAAAGAAACTACTAGAAAGTAATAATAACATGTTTCTGTGATAACTGTAAGTCCTGCTGTGTGGTGTGATCACATGCTGAGAAACCTCTAAAGTCCTTCATGTGTTTGACATGTCGCCTCCATCACTCAATATGAAGAGAGGAACGCTTCAGTTTAACTATTATTATAAATAAAGAGAAGAACAGTGTTGGTTTATTTTCTCAGTATTTAAACAGCAGAAATGTTATCGTGTGTATTTGAATAATTAAACTCCTGATCAGAGATGGGGTCGTTACTAAAAAAAAGTAATATATTACATATTACTTTAAAAAAAAGTAATATATTACACTACTTCGTTACTCTCTACATAAAGTAACTCGTTACTTTACTCGTTACTTTACTCGCAGGGCCGGCCCGCCCCTCCCTACAGGCAGATCACGCAGACTGCTAAAGTTTTAAATGTTCTCTTTAGTTCAGTTTCCATTGTCGCATAAGACTGATCCAGATAGCTCTGACCATGGCTGTCCTCTGTCTCCTGCTATCTGTATTTTGCGCAGTATATCTCTGAACGATGCGATGGTGATTCCACTGTGCAAATGGGCAACATTACCTCTACTATGAAGGATGCTACAAGCCTGTCCATCTCTGCTTTGGTTACCGGTCCTCCAAATTCTAATTTGTGCCGCTTCAGATTCGGCGGCGGCGACTCACAACATCCTCACTCTGGGTTCGGGGGTCCGGTCCTTAGCTATTAGCTTCACCTTAGCATGTGTTCTTTGCAGGTATTTGTTGAGGTTTGACGTGGTGTTTGCAGCAGTGGATAACAGCTTCTGGCCTGGACACAGTTTTGCACCTCACCGTCACATTCCTGTCTATTCTTCGGACGAACTCAAAATAATGGGCATACCTCCACCCCTCGAAAGTTATCGCTGACTCAGCCATGTTTATGCAGCACTGCACGTGGATATGTGGACGCGCGAGTCGCGCAGATTACGTACATATAAACCTGCGGCGGAAACCCCTCTTGTCTGTCAGTGTGATTATGACTGATTTTATAAAAGTAACGAAAGTAACGCGTGTCCGGGGCAATGTTAGTAACTGTAGTAGTGGATTACTGAATTATAAAAGTAACGCGTTCCACTACTCCGTTACCGACAAAAGTAATATATTACAGTAACGCGTTACACCCAACTCTGCTCCTGATCCACATTAGTTTATAAAGTTAATCACATCTGGACTTACTTGAACTTCCTGCAGTTCCTCACAGCTGGAATCAGTCTCTGTTTCCCCTCCACTGATGTGTTGTACTGATCCAGGTCCAACTCATCCAGAACCTCCTCTGACATCTGCAGCATGTAGGCCAGAGCAGAGCAGTGGATCTCAGAGAGTTCTTCTTCTCTGATCTGTTCTCTGACTTCAGGAACTCTGTGATCTCCTGATGTACTGAGTGGTCCTTCATCTCAGTCAGACAGTGGAAGATGTTGATGCTCCTGTCAGGAGAGATTTTAGAACTTCTCATCTCCTTCAGGTTGCTGATGGCTCTCTGGATGGTTTCTGGGTCTGTTGTCTGTGCGACCCAGCAGGCCTCCTAACAGTCTCTGGTTGGACTCCAGAGAGAGGCCGTGGAGAAAGCGGACAAACAGGTCCAGGTGGCCATTTTCACTTTGGAGGGATTTCTTCATGGCTCCCTTTAGGAAGACAGGCAGGGATGGGTAATCATCATCACTGTTATCCCTGTCTTCGTCCCAGTCTCTCTGCAGGAAGTCCTCCAATACCTCTGTGTTCCTGTTGGTGTAACAGTGCAACATGTAGACTGCAGCCAGAAACTCCTGAATGCTCAGATGAACAAAGCAGTAGACTGTTTTCTCAAAGATCACTCTCTCTCTTTTGAAGATCTGTGTACAAACTCCTGAGTGCACCAAGGCCTCGCTGACATCAAGACCACAGCGCTGCAGGTCTTCTTGGTAGAACATGATGTCTCCTTTCTCCAGATGTTCAAACGCCAGCCTCCCCAGCTTCAGAAGAAGCTCCCTGTCAGCCTCCGTCAGCTGCTGGGGACTCGTCTCATGTCCCTCTTCATACTTCTGCTTCTTCCTCTTGGTCTGGACCAGCAGGAAGTGTGAGTACATGTCAGTGAGGGTCTGGGGCAGCTCTCCTCTCTGGTCTGTAGTCAACATGTGGTCCAGAACTGCAGCAGTGATCCAGCAGAAGACTGGGATCAGACACATGATGTGGAGGCTCCTGGAGCTCTTGATGTGAGAGATGATTCTGCTGGACAGGTCTTCATCACTCCATCTCCTCCTGAAGTACTCCTCCTTCTGGGCGTCAGTGAAGCCTCGTACTTCTGTTACCCTGTCCACACACTCAGGAGGGATCTGATTGGCCGCTGCAGGTCGGGAAGTTATCCAGACGAGAGCCGAGGGAAGCAGCTTCCCCCTGATGAGGTTTGTCAGCAGCACGTTGACTGAGGACTGCTGTGAGACATCAGACACAACCTCATTGTTTCTGAAGTCCAGAGAAAGTCTGCTTTCATCCAGGCCGTCAAAGATGAGCAGCACTTTGCAGACAGCCAGCTGCTCTGCTGTGACCTTCTGTAAGGTTGGATGGAAAACATGGAGCAGCCTGAGAAGACTGTACTGCTCACCTTTGATCAGGTTCAGCTCCCTGAAGGACAGCGGGATCACCAGACTGACATCTTGGTTTCCCAAACCCTCGGCCCAGTCCAGAGTGAACTTCTGCACTGAGAAGGTTTTTCCAACTCCAGCGACTTCCGTTGGTCAGGACCCGCTCTGATGAGAGTCTGTTGGTCAGGTAAGGCTTTAAAGATGTCCTGGCACTTGATTGGAGTGTCATGGAGGGGCTTCTTCTTGGAAGCTGTCTCCAGCTGCCTCACCTCATGTTGGGTATTAACCTCTTCACTCTGGCCTTGTGTGATGTAGAGCTCAGTGAAGATCCTGTTGAGGAGGGTTTCACTTTGATCAGTTCCTTCAGTCACACGTTCACATCTCCTCCTCAGACTGAGCCTATGTTCATCTAAAACCTCCTGCAGACCACTATCTGCTGGAAGAGAAGGAAACATGAGAGAATGAGGGAAATGCTCTGAGAATCTAATTATAACATTAAAACAACAACAAACTGACTGAGTTTAAATGTTTTATAAACAGCTTACTGTCTATGCTCTACAAAAGTACAGATGGAGCGTCTGATTTTGGACAGTTTAAAACGCGAGGGTCGTGATTGGTTCGTGCACGGTCCGTGATGGCCGGCCGGCCCCCAGTCTGACTTGATACCGCCCCCGTGATAAATAAATGTAATTATTGTGAAGCCAGCTGCAATGGATCATTGATCCACCAGGGGGTGCAGTGGGGTTCCACACTGGAGTCATGTGTGGAGTCTTGTACAGTATGTCTGGTACTAATGTATAGCGGATCTTTGTTAAGATCCATATGTCACGGATAGGATCATAGTCTGTGCTAAATAATACATGTAATCATTTACAAAACATCACCATGTTGTTATTTAACAAAATAATGTTGTTTAGTCGAAAAAAACGAACAGCAGCCGGCTCTCGATTTTTAATCCTAATTTAATCGTTTATGTTCGCCGAATTGACATGAAATCACTGACAAATATGAATATACTGTATTCAACTTCATTAAAATGTTATTAACGTGCCTAAACTCAGTAATTCACTAAAAATTACTGATCCCTCCGCGTCGCGTCGCGGAGGGATCTTGATCCCTGGGTGTTATTTTTCCCCATAATGACCAAGTCGCTGCAAATTATCCCGCTTATTATATGGCCACATTCTCAACAAAGTAACGACATGACTCCCAATATTAATTAAAATGCTTTTATGGATTTAGAAAATATTTTTATTGATTTAAAAAATAGTTGTATGTATTGATTTAAATTTACATGCATCCGCTAAGAAAAATAGTCCGTTGTTACCGTTTTTTAAACAGTCAGAATGAAACGGCAGCTCTCAGCTGTGTGTTTACACTCCTAATGGCCCATCACAGCTCTCTCCCCCCCCCCCCCTGATCTTTCTTTTCCAACAGTTAAGTTAACTGTAGGTTACTCTGAGTGACAAGCTTACAGTTAGTGAAGTAACACTTTTTTTTTGTGAGTCACGACCTCGCTGGTTCATTCTAACATAACGCTCCAAATATGACTGTTTCCACTCGGACTTCAATACAGCAACACCATTGTTTGGTTTCCATGGTAGCGTGTCTCTTTAGTAGCGTGCACTCCTTTCCTGTAAATTACAGGTCCAGCCAGGCAAAACAGTAATATGAAATATGAACGTTAGTTTTTAACTTAAATGATCAAATAAAGTCAAAATGTCACAGTGTTTACAAACATTGACCATACCGTTCACCAGCCCCCACCCCACTATGTTGAGTATAGCCTACTCTTTGTTTAAAACGAATTGGCCATCGGAATGTGTGTGTCCCAACCCCCCCCCCCTGTGATATCTCTTCTCCAGCAGTCTGTAGGTTTGTGTTCGCATATTTATGCTGTCGCAGTTCCTCTTGTTTCTATCGCGCATTGCCGGTATGAAAGGGTCTGTGCGGGAAATATCAAGATAACACGGCAGGGTCCGTTACAGTTTGTTTTCATCTGATTTCAAATAAACAAAGTCTTGGCTTTCAGAATATTAAACTTGTTTCGGCAAATTTAGATGATAAATACAACTATGAAGCTTGTAACGGCATAATTACTTAAGCGGAGAACGGAGTAAGTTAACGTTACAGCAGGCATAACAACAGCCGGTGTTTATTTTATTATAATATATAGTCGTTATTCATTTGTTTTAAAGCTCAATAAGGAAGATTTTAACTTTCACACACGTTGACCGGCGAAAAACTCTGCCCGGTTCACCGACCCCCCTCTGAGTGAATACCTGTTCACCTGAGGAGGAAAACACACACTTAAAGTCAGATCATCACCCTTAGCTATTTCAATTACCTCTCAAACAACCTAAACTAGTTATAAATGTTTATTTTAAATAAAGTATGTTTCTTCACATGTTAGGTCTATATTGAAGGTTCATTGAAAGTAAAGCTTACTTTGGTTCTTGTGCTCTAGTTCTTCAAGGAATCTTACTGAGAACGTTATGTTTCCTCTGACTGCTTATGCCAAAAGCAACGACAAATTCTGTTTTAAATACCTTTTTAGACCGTAAACTTTAGAATGAAATGTAATACCGGTTAGTTTTTTGTGTTCACACTGACAGAAGAAGAAATAAATTAAGTATGAATGAGAATAAGACTTATGTAATGTATTGACATTTGATCAGTATAAATGTATTACTAACTGTATCCACTGTGGTACCGAAGCTTGGATCACCGCCAAAGACATGGCCGAGGGCAGCTGGCAGCTTTCAATATTTTTCATGTGCGATTCTAATGCTTTCAGAAAGTGAAACATACAGCATCATTTGAGAAAAATAAATCAAAATAAGCGTTATAAATGAACCCTGACTACTTGTGTTTAGGACTCACTGTATTTTGGTACTCTCTAGGTCTGTGGGCCAAATCCGGCCCCCGACTTCATTTGATTTGGCCCGCAAGAGCTTCAAAACATATAATATGTTTATTATACGGTTTCATGCCACTTTACAGAAGCACAATGTCCATAAACTACATGTACCACAATGCATCTTGTGACATGCGCACTGAAGAGACTTGCAATTATTTGAAATTATTTGCCCTAAACTTCTGCTCTCAGACGTAGTTAATTATGAAGTTATTACCTTATCCGATAATAATCCAATGCAGAGGCAATAATGTTATATAAAACATTATTTATATATATAGTCTTAAAGTTACAACCGGCCCTTTGAGTGCAACCTTAATGCTGATGTGGCCCACGATGAAATTGAGTTTGACACCCCCTGCTCTAGGTAATGGAAATGTGAACATGGAGGTGTAAAGATGCGGTTGCAGGTCAACACAAGACAACACATTAACTATTTAAATGGTCATAATACATACACTGAGCACTTCCTTGGCATCAAGGTAATCACTAGAGAGAATACATTTGTGGAATAATAATCTTTTCTAATACTGTGGACATGAAATAGAAATTGAGGAGCTACATTCCTGGAATATGTGTACTGAGTCATGCTTTGTTGCGAACACAACAGTGGGGAGCCTTTGTTGCAGTCGCCTCAAAAGACAGAAAAGAGGGAGCCATGCGCCAGTCTTTGAAGCTGTCAATCTCTTCTGTCAAAGACCATTGCAAGACTATTTATGTTTGGATTCTCACTTGAGGAATCTTAACCTGAGCCACAATAAATTGTCTATAAATAGATTCCCAACATCTCAGTTGTATTAAAAATGAATAAGGCCATCTTCACGAAAAGTTCAAAAGCAGCCTCTTGCCATTCTGTCTAATGTTATCTTTGTGCTTTTGCTGTGCTGTCCCTCCTAACCAAACTCGGGGTGTGTGTGTGTGTGTGTGTGTGTGTGTGTGTGTGTGTGTGTGTGTGTGTGTGTGTCTTTATGACTCAGAATATGAATAAATTGGGATTTGATATGGGGGGGGTTCTGTTAGAAGGTGTGACGGGGGAGGGGGGAGAGAGTTAGATGCTCGTGAATTGTCAACGGGGGGGGGGCCTCTCTGCACGGAGGAGCCGCGGAGAAGAGACACACGTTCACTAAGCCGAATCACAGTGATCTGCTATTTTAAAGTAAATTCAACACATATCGACCCTAAATATAGCATATATTAAGAACGAGAAAGTGTTAACATCGTTTTTTGTAAACATATGACCAATGTGCGAGGGTGATGACATCAGAGCATCGTCCTATGGGCTTAGCCCCGGACAGGTACAACAGGTATTCACTCAGAGGGGGGTAGTTACCCATTTACATGTCAAAAAGCAACATACAGTAGGCGGGTGGGGGATGGTGAACGTTTACATTTATCTACAGAATACATTTAATTTAAGGGGAGCAGTTACTGAGAAGTATATAATGAGAACTGCTACCAATGGTGGCCTATTTAGTTTATTAAGAAATACATATTTTTAGCTTTTTTTCTATCTGCAGTAGGAAATGCAGAGAGTAGCGACAGGGCTGGTCCAACCTGATCTGTAAAGTGATCTAACTAAGTGCTATTCATATTCTTGACGGGAAGTGCAGTGTAAATGGGGGGCTTATATGCATTTGAAAAGCAATATAAATCACACAGTTCGTATACAATAAGCTTTAAAAGCACCATCGATAACCATTGCCCTTCTCCTATTCAAACCAAAAGAGAAAATGCAGATATTACACTCTGAAAAGAAAGGGTAGACATATCTGTACTCTTAGTGCCAAGTAGCTAAGCTATTCATTCGCAGAAATGTAAAGTGATCTATCTAAGTTCTATTCATATTCTTGACGGGAAGAGTTAGTATACTTTAAAAGCCTTCTCCAAATCAAACCAAGATATCTTGGGTATTCACTCAGAGGGGGGTCGGTGAACCGGGCAGAGTTTTTCGCCGGTCAACGCGTGTGAAAGTTTAAAGTTCAATCTTCCTTATTGAGCTTTAAAACAAATGAATAACGACTATATATTATAATAAAACTATATATTGAGCTTTAAAACAAATGAATAACGAATGAATAACGACTATATATTATAGGAAATGAATAACGACTATATATTATAATAAAACTACATATATAGTTATATAATAAAACGACTATATATTATAATAAAATAAACACCGGCTGTTGTTATGCCTGCTGTAACGTTAACTTACTCCGTTCTCCGCTTAAGTAATTATGCCGTTACAAGCTTCATAGTTGTATTTATCATCTAAATTTGCCGAAACAAGTTTAATATTCTGAAAGCCAAGACTTTGTTTATTTGAAATCAGATGAAAACAAACTATAACGGACCCATGTTATTCATATTCTGAGTCATAAAGACTTTATTTAAAATAAACATTTATAACTAGTTTAGGTTGTTTGAGAGGTACAGCTACCATTCTTTAATTAGATGTTTGATAAGTGCATGCAGATCACATAGTAAAACACGTACACAGATACATTATTTTGTATTTTTATTAAATTCGACAATGTCAATTTCACTTTCCACTATGTCCACCGTTGTTTTTCACAACCAATGGCAGAACTTTATTGAGGCCTGTAATTAGTCAACTACAGGTCTCTTGGTTCTGTCTTTTCTTTCCAAAAAGCTTGTGACAAGATGTTATTGCTCTTGGGGCATTAAAAACAAGATTTTAACTTTAGTTTTTTATATAATATCTGCATTTTCTCTTGTGAAAAACTAAGTCTTAGTTTGGCCATAGTTATTTAATATATAGCGCCATCTCCTGGTTAAACCCTGAAATTGGAGAATAGTGGGAGGGCTTAACATTCCTGGATACTGGTCTTTGGCAGGTCTTAGGCAGGTAACTGGCTGGCAGTAGGCAGGAAGCTGTATGCTGGCGTCCGAAATAAGATGCCCCATCTGTATACCTGTTCAAAAACAAATGAACCAGGAAGAGGAATAAAACGCTTCATGTGTTCGGCCTCTTACCTCGTACAGAGCTGGTCTGACTGGCTGTCTGCAGTCCAGCTCTGGTTCTGGATCTTTCTCCACACTGGGGACAGGAGGGGTCTCCTGATGGAGGTCTCTGCTCCCAGTATGAGGTGATGCACTGTCTGCAGAACCAGTGTCCACAGCTGGTAGAGACTGGATCCTTCAGGACGTCCTGACACAGAGCACAGCTGGACAGCTGCTCCTCCACAGGAACACCACTCTTCCTCTTCCCTCTGTGGAGATGAACACATCCTTTACAGCACGTCACATTAGTGGAGCTGATTCTCACCAATGGGCAGAGCGTCACAAACGTCACTCTCAAGATGAAATGTGTCACGCTACACGAATACGCAGGTGACATGAATTTCACCTCTTCACTTTCTTGGTGTCTCCAGGCACGGATCTGGGTCTTTGCATTGACTCTACATGTAATCACACAAAGCTCTATTATATCTGCTAATGCTAAACACAACCAGCTCACCAGGTCATCACTATCATTAATAAACATCTTTAAAATACATATCATAAACATGCCCAAGTAGTAAATAATGTTTTGGACGATATATTTAGTTTTTAGTGAGTATTTATCAATATCTTTGCCATTTAAAACCTTTTGATGCCACTGATACAATGATGCTATAAATGCATATTGAAATATCCTCAAATAATGTTAGCTTGCTGTACTCTGCTGCCTTTGTTCTGTACTATACTGCACACATGATATTATTAAAGAACAGTTTAATATATTAGATTATATAAAAACTGGATCCTCTTCAGGTCAGGTTACAGCAGAAACTCTTACTTTGTGTCTGAGGGTCCAGGTTCATTACTGAAGTTTAGAGGATACTCTTTAGACCAGTCACTCTTCAGAGACAGACAGCTGGGGACTGGAGACTCTGCTCTCTGTCTGTGGAAACAACACATGTTTTAAACATCATTAGTTCATTCAGAGAGCACATTTTGACTTCTGTCTGTATGTAGATTATTTACTATCGCTGATGAAGCCAGGGATCAAGAGTTTAAACGTTGTTACTGTACTGTTACTAAGTTTCTTTACTGCGATCATTAAATAACAGGTTAGACTAGAAAAGGCATTTCCTGCTGAAAATGCGTGTGAATGCTGAAAGCTGCTCAAATGTGTTGCTGAACTTTGCTGAAAATGCAGAGAAAGCTGAATATCTGAATAGCTGAATGGTGACTGTAGCTGTGTAGTGATCAGTGAAAGGAGAGGGTTTCATGTGAAAAGTTTTTGTCACATCCTCGCCCTCAACAGCCTTTTTTTCAAATTCTATACTTAAATGTTTTTCTTTTTCAACCTAAGAGATGTTTTCCTACATTTTCATCAACAAATGAGTGTAGAGTTTGGGACTTATGGCAGGTTTAACATTTCTTTTTTTTTTGGCGAATTTGAAGCTCTCCTCCACTCTGTTTTGAGATCAAAGCTCTCTAGACTTAACGAGCTGCACAATACACACTAATGTTAAAATCTGAAGAAGGCCTCTTTACCTTAAGATTCTAAATGAGTGCATTACAGAAACAATGAAAATATGGTCGACAATACAAAATACATTTAATATATCGCTGATGACGCCAGGGATCAAGAGTTTAAACTGTGTTACTGTACTGTTACTAAGTTTCTTTACTGCGATCATTAAAGAACAGGTTAGATGATCAGATAACATAAAAACTGAATCCTCTTCAGGGGCCTCATTTATAAAGGGATATACGCTCAAAAAATGGCGTACGCCAGTTTCTACGCAATGTTTGCAATTTATAAAATACTAACTTGACGGGAAAATGTGCGGTCCTCCACGCAAACTCTAACCCATGTGTACGCACTAAGCACACACACGGGAGAGACGAGAAACTGCGACACCGTTGGCAGAAGGAAGAATGGAGAGAAATATGTGGAAATAATACCATAAATAAAATGTTACCTCTCATTTATCAAATATGAAGAATTCATTTTCAAACATTGATTAAAGCCAATCTTTAAATGATTAAACAAACGCCTGTTTGAGACTCCTCAGTGCACACAAAAACATAACTTGGAGAAATAAATAAATACGGATATGTTATTTAAAACCACCTCGAATATGTTGTGTTAATGTTATGAAATGTTTTCTCATAAATGATGCGGTAAGCAGGAGGACAGAATTACGTCTAAACTGATGCCGTTTTGCATTTCTATAGGTTGTAGATACGAGCATGGTTTTATATACTATCACGTTTAATCGTGTTTTATGCCGTTTGCCAAGACTTGATAAGTCGCTCGTAAAACACAGGAGGTATGGAAACTAAGAACACCATATATTTGGATAATTGTACAGCTGATTTAACACAACACATTTGTTTTATTTCATTTAAGTGGTGGGTAGAGTTGTTGCGGTGGCGTTGAGACACACATGGACACTGCCTCAAGTTGAAGAAACAGTACTCAAGACTGGCTATCCGCCGCAACTTTTTCAGCCTGCGTGTGGTCGACTTGTGGAATGATCTGCCAGAAAGCGTTGTCACATCCAAGACGGTTAACTGTCTCAAGTCCCGCCTCGACTATTACTGGTCAAACATCACCTTCACTTTGGACTATGTGACTGTTGCCAGCATCCATAGTATATAAGAACAGTGATCTACTTATTTATGAGCGACTAAAAGGCCTTAGGCCTACTACAGCCGTATCCTATTGATTGATTGATTGATGGTGCAGTGGAGCCGCTGCGCACAGCTGATCGGCAGCTGGAACACAAACCACGTTTGTAAACAAAGCCCCAACTGTTTTACATGCATGTGCTAACCCAGCTTAATTGCACTCGGTTCGGTTTACTATCATTTCTAAAAAGGGAAGAACATTACGTTACATCTGAGGTAGGCTATCCTGTGCGTCTGGTGGCGGGCACACCTCGGTGTGCAACTAGCCTATATACGTTGCTGTGATTAAAAAAGCTTGCATGGTCTAAAATCAATTATCGATAATAACTTTTAACAGTAGTAGGCTACAACAATGTAAATTAAATAGCAATATTAATTATCATTTAATACTATGGCCACCAAACAAAATGTTTTGCCTTGTCTCTACTTCTCCGACAAGGATTTCAACTTCAGTTATTGAAGTTTCTTTTCTTGCCTCTTTTTTCTGTCTTTGCCATGTTCGTTTTTGCCTGAAATCGGTTTGATGAATATTCATTATGGGCGTATCAATGACTATTTATGGGCAAATATGGGTGTGACGGGAAGCCCGCAAAAGCTGCGCCGCATTTCGAGTTGATTGTGATTTATAAAGGGAAACAGGCGTAGGAAGTGCCGTACGCACATCCCTCGCCGGTACGCAATGTTTTGTGAATCGGAAAATGTCGGAAAATTTCTGTACCTATTTTTTTGCTTTGTAAGCAACCTTCCCACGTGAATCCTACGCAAGGCGTTATAAATGAGGCCCCAGGTCAGGTTACAGCAGAAACTCTTACATTGTGTCTGAGGGTCCAGGTTCATTACTGAAGTTTGGAGGATGATCATTAGACCAGTCACTCTTCAGAGACAGACAGCTGGAGACTGGAGACTCTGCTCTCTGTCTGTGGAAACAACACATGTTTTAAACATCATTAGTTCATTCAGAGAGCACATTTTGACTTCTGTCTGTATGTAGATTATTTACTATCGCTGATGACGCCAGGGATCAAGAGTTTAAACTTTGTTACTGTACTGTTACTAAGTTTCTTTACTGCGATCATTAAAGAACAGGTTAGATTATTAGATAACATAAAAACTGAATCCTCTTCAGGTCAGGTTACAGCAGAAACTCTTACTTTGTGTCTGAGGGTCCAGGTTCATTCCTGAAGTTTAGAGGAATATCTTTAGACCAGTCACTCTTCAGAGACAGACAGCTGGAGACTGAAGATGTGTCCTCTTCCTCATCTTTTAAATCACTCATCTTCTCCAGTCTGAGAGATAAACCAGTAACACTGGAGAGAGAGACACACACACATTATAATAACACACTTGTTTAAATCGTAACCATCATAATAATAAACTTGTGTTATGATATTAGGGTCATGCAGAGTCAGGCAGCTGTCCCTTTAAGAGAGAGAGAAGAGAAGAGAAGAGAGAGAGAGAGAAAGAGAGAGAGAAAGAGGGGGGTTGGCGCGTGCATGTGTGTGCGCATGGTAGAGCGAGCGAGAGTGAGCGAGCGGTGGTATGTGTTTTTGAAGTGAACGAAGCAGCAGCAAAGGTGTGTCGAGTGTCTTCAAAGTTAGACCTGTAACAAAGACCTTAATAAATGCAACGGCCTCCCAAAGAAGAGCGCGCCTGTCTGCCTTATTGAAAAGTGGGTTATTGAACCCAAAGTTTCTGGCTTCGGCCCTGGAAGACTGCAGAGAGTCACCCCTGTTTCCTCCACGACGGTCTGGGAGCCGACAGGAAAGTTTAACACTTGGTTAAAATACATCAAATCAGTCAGACTCCAGACAGGCCGCTCCCCATTTTGACTGCGCTGAGCTGTCGCATGTTATGTTGTTTTGATGAGTCAGAAAACAGGAAATAAAAAGAGTTTACACCACTTGTAGAAGTCTCTTTGGACTCTAGGCCGCTGATGTTCTGACATCCAGTAAAACAGAGTAAATAATGTGTTAGAAAGCAGATCCTGGTGTTAACACTCACCCTGTTGTCCTCCTGCTCCGTCGAGCTTTAAAATGTAGTGATGTGTCGGTCGCGAACGAGCCGGCTCTTTGAGCCGGCTCTTTTAAGTGAAAGACGGGAGCCGGCTCGCGCCCTAGCCGTTTTTTTGTTTTTGTTATTTTTTGTTAAGTAATACAAGACAGAATGATATGATGATCTCCGCGCTACAGCTGCTCCGTGCATGCATGCAGTGGCATGTCATATCCAAGGATTAGAGACTGTTGGATGCTGCTGTTTTGAGCATTGCAATACATTTATTTGTATTATGTTTTTTTTATGATTAGAGACGGTTGGATGCTGCTGTCCTGAGCATTGCAATATATTTATTTTCACTATGTTATTTATTTATGATTATCCTTGGTCTCAGCAAAGATTTGATGTCAGCTGTTGCTGTCTTTTTTTCTATAGTTAATACTGAAATAGAGCCCTGCTGTTTTGTCAGGGCCTTTTCTTTAAATATAATTTTAAAATGTCGATACAGTAGCCCCTTTTTTAAATGTCTATGCTTAAGTTTTTATAGGTGTTGCTATCTGCTTTGTGTAGCGTGGTTCTACAAGCAAGTCTGTGCATTCATTGGGTGGTATCAGAGAGATACAAGGGTCTGTAAATGCAATGAAAACAATTGGCCACAGCAAATAATTGATATTAAACATGTAATTTTTACTTTTGAATACTTCAGTACAAAGGATGTATTGAATAATTTAAGTGATATGTGTACACATATAAATCATTAGTCAAAACAGGGCTACATTTGATTGAATTATAAAAGGTATAATATGTGGTAAACTGAAGAGCCGTTTGGGAGCCGAAAGAGCCGGCTCTTCTTGGTGAGCCGAGCCAAATGATCCGGCTCACCAAGAAGAGCCGGAATTCCCATCACTAGTAAAATGGCTTCTGGCACTCTGACAAGTCTGACTTCCTACTTTCACTTTCAACTTCCCTTCCTGTCTGCAGCTCCTCCTCTTGATTCATAACCAGCCTTATCAGCTGAACCAGTTCACACACAGGGATTATGTTCAGTGAGATAGAAATAGAGCTAAACACAAGCTCAACAAAGTTATTGAAATAAACATATTAAAACCACAGTGTGATAACAAAAAATAACCCAGTGAACATCTTGCATTCAAAACCTCACTTAAAGGGGACCTATCATGCAAAATGCACTTTTGTACGTCTTTTCTACATGAATATGTGTCCCCGGTGTTCCAGGGAACTCACCAAGTGTCAGAAAACACAACCCTCTCTATTTTCCTCCATACCCAAATCTCTAAAAAAGGGGCTGCAACGGATCTGATAAAAACTGATCCAGATTTGAACACTGTCCTGACGTCAGGACGGTGGCGCTACGGCTATTGGGCCAACTCCACCAATCAGGAGGAGACAGCCACGGCCATTGCCGTTCGAAAGCGCTGGAGACGCTGTAGTACATATGCCAGGCCTGTAAGTGGCGCTGTAGTCTGCCACAAAAGCAGCGAAGAAGACTTCCCGCCCATTGTTACCATGGTTACCCTTCTGTTTATTCTCCGCTGTGGCTTTTTTTCTCCCTCCCCGAGGCAAGCGTTTGCTCCCGCTGCTTTAATTCAATGCAATCCCTCCCCGTTGAGGCAAGCACTGTAATTCTCTCCGGTTAGTCCACCAGCAGATGACAAACACCCACCTCTCCGCCTCTTCCAAGTAACGAGGGGACCGTGCGGCAGAGTTTCAGTTTCAGTTTGTTTTCGCCGGTCAAGATGTCCGTTAAAGTTTAAATCTTCCGGACAAAATTAGAAAAGTGCCGGTCAAAGGTCTTCTTTGTTATTTATTGAGCTTTAAAACAAATGAATAACAACTCTATATAATAAAACACGGAGGACGGAGATCTCTTTTTCTCCCCCTCTTCTGACAGCCCAGCAGCTGATCAGAGCACGTCTCCCCTCTCCTGCAGGGGGGCGTGGTCAGCAGAATCAGACCCGTAGACAGCAAACAGCACATAGAGCGAAATGAGGCATGGCTAAAATGCATGATCTGTTTGGTATTTTGAAAACAGAAACGTATAAATATACCTTATATAGGTATGGCCCTACAATATATCATTTAAATATAGCATGATAGGTCCACTTTAAGTTAAAGTGTGTAGGTATTTAAGTACTCTATTGTTAACGGTGCATAAGATTGGTCCCTATTATATATATATATTTGTTTCTGGATTAATAACCTTGCTGCATTGATTGCATATATTACTGTATGTTCTCAGAATACAGAATGTGTGCCTCTGCATGTTGAGGTTACAACCACATTAACATTTAATCTTCACAATTAACTTAAAGGTAGGGTAGGTAATTTTGGAGAAACCAGCTCGAGTGCGCTAAAATTTGAAAATACACAGCCGAAAAAAATCTGCCACTTCCTTATAGAGCCCCTCCTCCAACACACACGAACGCGCACATGACCAATGAGGGCACGAGATAAGTTTGTGCACAGATGGAAGGCTGACAGGCAGGTAGGCCATCCAATCATTTTAGCCGGGCCGGCTAAAATGATTGGTCGTGCTTTTTACAGTATTATGGCTTCCACAGATGACATTTTTTTATGGATTTTTTGTCAAAGCACTTAAGATATTCATTGCTATCGGGATGTGAAGAGCATTCCATGGAATATAACAAAAAGTGTATCTCGAGCCGGTTTCTCAAACTTACCTACCCCACCTTTAAGACGAACACAACTGTGTTTAAATTATAATTAGGTCAAGAGGTTAATAGACCTTTTTTAAATGGATTTCTAATGATTTCAACCCACCATTGAGCACTGTTAAAACGCAACAAATTAAACATCAGATAAAAAGAGCACCATTGATGTCTGAGCTGGACTGATCAATTTTTTGAAGGCTTAATATTTCTCAAATATACTGAATACACAGAAAACAAAAAAAGGCTTAATTTAATCAAATGTTTTGATGTCTAAATGGCCTCCAATTCTGGAATCATCAAAATAAAAAGTGAGTCAAGCTCCAGCAAGAGGACAATATTTAAATGTTATCAGATTCACCAGCTAGCTAGCAGTTAGCATTAATTAGCATTGCTAGTGTAACCCTTTATGTAGCCTTACCCTGCTGGTAGGCGATCTGTAATGCTAATGATGGCACAGTATTGAGTAAATGTACTTTACTTCCCACCTCTGCTATAATATATATATTGATATATATATACTACTATATTATAACACAACCAAGTCTCAACTATGTCTTATACCCCACAATATATCATAATTTACAATATTTACGTAAACTTGTCTAAATACTCTTCCATAATTTGGATTTTTATTCTATATTTATCTTATTTTATTTTACTTCACCTGCGTTTTTCTCCGTCCGGTTGCAATAACTGGATTTCCTCCTCGTGGATCTAATGAAGGTGCATCTTGATGTTATCCAACGTAAAGGTTACAAATAAATAAATACACAACAATAAGAAATGATTAATAAAAACAGGGTTTATTTAATTCACCTGACAGATAATTACAAAACAAAACCATCAAACTTCTGTTTTCCCTTCTGTCTGAACTTTAAATGTGCTTTGCAGAATGAAATGACTGCTAACAGAGATCTTATTATTATAACTTATTTTCTCTTAGCTTACAATATAACATGTTGTTCTTTCTTATTGGACAAAACAGAAACACACATTTTAAAAGGTCCTCTATTATGCAAAATCCACTTCTTCATGTCTCTTCTACATCAACATGTGTCCCCTCTTCTTCATGTCTCTTCTACATCAACATGTGTCCCCTCTTCTGCATGTCTCTTCTACATCAACATGTGTCCCCTCTTCTTCATGTCTCTTCTACATCAACATGTGTCCCCTCTGTGTAAAGAGATTCTAACAATGTTTTGTCTTGTGTAACCATTAGCCAATCACCAACCAAGGTAACCCCCCCCCCCCCCACCTTATCACCTGAATCTCCTCCTAGAGCACCATTGTTTTCTTTTTAACCAAATCTCTCTCAGAGGGGCGTGGGGAGGGGCTCCTTATTTTCATCTAAAGTAACAGACAGAGAATCAGCACTTTTGAAACAGGGCTGAAACAGAGGGGATTATGGGATGCTGCAATGATCTGTTTGGTGTTTCAGCCAATCAGAGACAGGTTCTGTATATATCTGAGACCTGTAATATATTGATGAAAAGAGCATAATAGGGGACCTTTAAAGCGTAACCTTTGCAATATCAATTATTTTGTATTTCACTGTATGTCCACTGTAATATAGAGAGACTTGTTTAAAATGATTCAAAAGGAAAATATGATGTAGACCATAAAATGCACCTTATAGTTCACTGAATGATATTATTATTTTAAATTACATTAATCTTAATGATAGTTAAGTTGATGATTGCATTTGTCACCATTACTGCTACATGAAAATGCAGAAATCAAATTCTCCCACACATAAATGAAACCTGTATTCAAACCATTCATTTCCCTTTGTTGCTTTCCCTGCTTTCACTAAAGTGCAAAGAATTTGTGAAGAATTGGCAAAGATACAGAAAAAAACACCAAAATAATTTCACACTGCGCATGCAAACACTCATTCAGATTAAACATATTAGAGAACATCACCTCTTATTGGCTGAACAGGTCCTTACAATGTGTGATTCAGTCATTTGACTGATTTTAGGCTTTCAAAGTATATAAATGGTTGTTAACGATTATAGGCAACATGAGACAGTTTTAAATTCATTTTAGGCCAATTAATACGGTGTTTGATGCAAACGTGCTACAACCGCCCAGAAACATTTCCATTAGGAGAAACCCGCTGCAGCTTGCAAACACTGCAAATATAAAAACACAAATGTTCCAAAACACAGGGGACACTAAAAAGTGACACACACAGCTGGGAGACCAGGGGACACTAAAAGGTGAGGCACACAGCTGGGAGACCAGGGGGTGGCACTAAAAGGTGACACACACAGCTGGGAGACGACACTAAAAAGTGACACACACAGCTGGGAGACCAGGGGACACTAAAAGGTGACGCACACAGCTGGGAGACCAGGGGACACTAAAGAGTGACGCACACAGCTGGGAGACCAGGGGACACTAAAAGGTGACACACACAGCTGGGAGACCAGGGGACACTGAAAAGGTGACGCACACAGCTGGGAGACCAGGGGACACTAAAAAGTGACGCACACAGCTGGGAGACCAGGGGACACTAAAGAGTGACGCACACAGCTGGGAGACCAGGGGACACTAAAGGGTGACGCACACAGCTGGGACAGAGCGCTTGGTGACGTTCAGGATGATAAAGCTGAACAACTGTCTCTGTCTCAGAGTGAGTCTGTCTCATAACTGTAAGAGTTTGTCAGGATATCTGAAATGACTAGGTTAGCTACGTTAGCTAGCTAGCTTACAGCAGATCTGCAGTAACAACAGAAGGAGTCATGTGATCACATTGTTAAAATAAGACCATAAAACCTTTTAGGTAAGTTTCCAACAACAGAGACAGTTGTCACTCTTTAGTGTCCCCTGGTCTCCCATCTGTGTGCGTCACTCTTTAGTGTCCCCTGGTCTCCCAGCTGTGTGCGTCACTCTTTAGTGTCCCCTGGTCTCCCATCTGTGTGCGTCACTCTTTAGTGTCCCCTGGTCTCCCAGCTGTGTGCGTCACTCTTTAGTGTCCCCTGGTCTCCCAGCTGTGTGCGTCACTCTTTAGTGTCCCCTGGTCTTCCAGCTGTGTGCGTCACTCTTTAGTGTCCCCTGGTCTCCGTTGTGTTTTGAGCGTTTCGTTTATGCAGCTTTTAGTAAACACAGCTCAAGTTGGTGATCATGTTTCTTCATTTCTTTGCATATGTTTTGGCACATTTGTGTTTTTATATTTGCATCGTTTCTGAAACTGCAGAGCGTTCCTCCTGATGGAAATGTTTTGGGCCGTAGTAGCACGTTCACTCCCGTCGGCCACCGTACTTTAAGCTTCTATTGTGACAATAAACTTGATCTAACTTGAGATTAAAAATGCAGCAGAAGCACCGGTTAAAACAGAGAAATGGGAGGAAACACCACACACTCTCAGAGTATTAAAGCACATTAAAGTGTGAACACAAAACACACGCACACACACACACACGCACACACACACACACACACACACACACACACACACACACATATACAGTATGAAAGTAACATTATAAAAACTGATTAGTTTACAGTTGTGGCTTCGTGGGCAATAGTCAAGTTTCTGTCAGAAATCATTCCCTCTGGACCCCCGACGGTGTGGCACATTTATTTTGATGCTGCTCAATAAAAATATGAAAGCCGAACGAGAGGAAATTAATGCAGATTTTTTGTGATTTTCAATAAGAAATATAAAAATGGTGATTGTCCCCAAACATGGCTGCAGAGTCATGGATGGAAAATTCATTTTTGGTGTTAATTAGACGACGAATTCTGATTAATAAAGGGTTGTTTTTCAGTCTACAGCATCCTATTTAGGTTTTACAAGCTGCCAATGTAGCACAACTACCACGGGAATATAAAATAAATGAGAATTTTTCAAATCATCCATGGTGGTTATTCAAATATCAGCGTAAAGTGACAATTATGCGACTAAAATCAATGTGACTCAATGCACTGCCACTTTGATCATTCAGAGGGATTTTCCTATAAAACCACTTGTATAAAAGTTCAAATATTATTAAATATGAAATGTTATTATCATCACTCTATATGATAAAAGGACCATGCAGTTTGACTTCACAGGAGTTGTGTACACATATCTTAAAATACGATAGAAACTTGTTATTAGAACTCTTTTATGTGTAATTTCTCTTCATTTTTCTTAAAAAGTTCAGGTAACACTTTAGATTAAGGTACACATATTCACCATCAACTAGTTGTTCATTTACACATTAGAGTCAAACTACTAGCTTATTGGTTATGAACAAGACTTCACTTTAAAATAGGGAACTTATTCTGAGTTAGAAAAACCTCATTTTTAGTTATTTTGACACAATTAACACTTGTAGTTTCATGTGTTGTTACATAAGAATAGACCATATTTGTTAGGTGTTATTATGAGAGTTATTAGGCCCATATTGAGCATATTAAGACCCTAACTCATGCACAACAACGTCCTTACTTACAATAAATAAGCACTAATTAGAGGGTTATTGAGGACAAACTCTTAACCAATGGCCTGTAGAATATGGTCATGTAGAATAAGGCATTAATACGTGTTTTATAATGACTAATACAGAGCCAATATACTGCTAATATGCATGTTAATTAACAACTAGATCAGGGGTGCCCAACCAGTCGATCGCGAGATGTGTCTAAAAATAGAACAACAATATTCTGTTTTATCGTTAATGTCCTATAACATAATCTTCCTGTGCCAGAATAATGCACTTGAACGCACCAAAGCTTTGTGATTGGCGTGACCCCATGTGTCGGGGCGTGGCTAGTGGGCAGTGGGCTCTTGTTCACTGACGTTGTCCGTGGCAACACGAGTGACAGTCCGCACACACACACAACCGCAATTATGGCAGAAGCAAAGAAGCCCAAAATATATCATTTTCACTCCGAGTGGGAGGACGGTTATTTTTTTGTTTATTCCAATTCAAATTCCATCGGTCTCATCTGCAATGCGAGCGTGGCGTGACGGCCGTTTATGTTTTTAAATGGCATCATTTTCGCTAGCACCCCCCCCCCCCTCTCTCTATTTGGACTGGTAGGTCTCGGCAGACTGGCAACTTTAAAAGTAGCTCTTGGTTCAAAAAAGGTTGGGCACCCCTGAACTAGATGATGGCGAATATGTGTACCTTAAAATAAAGTGTTACCAAAGTTCATATGTTTCCACTTGGCTTGTATTCTCCTCACAGTCCTTCCCTGCGTTTCTGTGTGAAATATCTCCAGAAGGACGTTGCTACTGGACCTGGAAGACGTTGATTTTGCTCGTGTTCTTCAGCGTTTGTCTCCTGTTGCAGAACCAAACTCTCACCACCTCTCGATCGTAGTTCAGCTCTCGAGCCATTTCCGTGATCTCTTGTCCCGTCGGCAGCGCGTTCTTGTCAAAGTATGAGTTCAGGACTTCGATGGCCTGCGGCGTGAAGCTCGTGCGTCGCTTTCGTTTTTTGGACGGTTCTCCGCCGACGAACTCCATGAGGTTCTGCTGTCCCTTCTGGTTCCAGTGCTCCGCCTCGGCCAGCCACTTCTCCAGAACCGGCTTCAGCTTCTGGGCGCTCTTAGGGGTGATGTCCAGCTTTTCAAACCTGCGGAGCCAAAGATATTCAGCAGGATATATATTACTGTAATTACATCAGCTTTAATCTAACAATACATCTCTTTAGTGAGGGTATGTTAATGGTATAGCCAGATTTTAAGAGACATAACAAGCTGTCGAGACATAGTTTTTTAAAAGTTAAATTATATAACATAAACCATAAAAGAGAAAGAAAGTTGATGTCATTTCGTTTATCATTTTATTTGAGTGTTGCCTCTTCTGTCTGGGTTTGTTTGACTAATGTAAAGGCCTTTATTCTCTTGTGAATGTGTGATGGAAGAATTATTTTTGAACGTGTGATTAACACAAGTTTCATGAACATCAGGCCAGATTCAACATTTTGTATTCAGGATTTGATGTCTGATGTGAAAACTGTGATTCAGACGTAAGCTGAAACAGCTGTTAGTAAAACGAATAAATAAAAAGATAACGCGTGAGAAATGTCTGTTCTATTTCATCCTTAATGACCGCCAGAGGCGGTGCTTTAGCACTGGATATCTTCTGTCTCGCGCATGCGTAGGTCGAATATTTATATCAACAAAGTCACGTGTGACCTCGTATGACCCCGGAAGGCATAATTTCCGGTGTTGTCAACGAGTTCAGTTCTTTTTCATCTTCTCGCTGCGCAGGTTACTACTTTTTGAGTAGAAGCCAAGCTAGCTTATTGAAAATTCGATTCTAGCTCATCGCTACCTGTAGCCTTGCGATCGTCTCGATCGGAGCTGCGGGCTATAAAAACGCTCGCCCTCCAAAGGCTGCGACGAGCTGTCCGCCCTCCCAAGGACCCAGGAGCTCCGGACCGGTAAAGAGCGGACGCTCTTGCACGTCAGCCGGTGAGATCGCTACCATTTATCGCTGATTGTGCTATCTATTCTCAAGCTAATGAGATAATTGTGTACAAGTTAGCCGAGGGCTCTCGCTAATTGTTACTGCGCTAGTGAAGGGAGCGTCTCCGCCCCCCTTTCACTGCATACATTTGGTTCCTTGCCTGTCCTATCGTTCAGTTAGCTGAGTGTTTTCGTTCAAGCTAACTGTTACTGCGCCAGTGAAGGGAGCGTCTCCGCCCCCCTCTCACAGCTCACAATTAGTTCCTGTTCTATCCTCCAGTTAGCTGAGTGCTCTCGCTCAAAGCTAACTTGCTACAGTGCTAGTGAGGAGAGTGTCTTCGCTCCCCTCTCACGGCGCACAATTGGTTATTTTATTTAATCGTTTATTTGACAGGGACAATGCACTGTAATGAACACTTAAAACATTTAAATGTGTCAAGCGTAACAGTGCCAGATTTAGCTTTGAGCTATTTTCCATTCCCTCACATAAAACATTTAAGGAAATTACTTTTTACAAACATGGTAAAGAACAAAATACATGATATGCAAAGAGTGGCAACGACATATAAAGTGCATCCATCCTCCAGTTAACTGAGTGCTCTCGCTCAAAGTTAACTTGCTACAGCGCTAGTGAAGAGAGTGTTTCCGCTCCCCTCTCCCTGCACACAGTTGGTTTAATGCCCGTTCCATCCTTCAGTTAGCAGAGTGTTCTCGCTCAGGCTAACTCGCTACGGCGCTAGTGGAGAGAGTATTCCGCTCTCCTCTCACGGCATAAACCCATTAACTGACTTCATTTTTCTCACCCCAGTTAGCAGAGTGCTCACGCTCAAGCTAACTACTATTGTGCTCACTCCCCTCCACTGCATATTTGTTTCCTGGCCCAGTTATTTACAGTCAGCTGAGTGCTCTAGCTATCGCTAGGTCTAACGGCTCTAACACCTGTATGGCTCCTCTTTAACCAGAGGATGGCCATGACCTTTGCCCCTCGTCTTGGCCTCGAGCATCTGAGGGAGGGCCTTTCGGAGGACCCGTGCATGAATTGCACCATCATGCCTCGTGCGGTAAGAGCTGCTAGACTAGCCGAGGTTGAACTACTGACTGAGGGTGGCCTTCCCCCTGCACAGTCGACTCCAGCCCAACCTACCCATCCTAGGCGTTGGGCCACAGAGGCTGCGGGTGCACCGCCCAAGAAGAGGACTAAGCCTGATAGGCTGTCCTCCAGGGTGGACCTACTCACTACTGAGCTAGCCCAGATGAAGTCACTCCTCTTGGCTCTCCATTCTGGTGCCCGTACAGAGCACGCCGCTGCACCCGATCCACCCGTGGCTGAGCTGGTTCTAGATGACGATGTGTTCTCGATGGCAGCTTCAGCCACTCAATTTAATGAGTATGACGGGGAGAGCCCATCCCATGCTTCTGGGCCTGGCTCCTGTACCTCAGCTCATGGTCCCTCGGAGGAGGCAGATGACGGCTCCATGGGTACCGTCATTCGCATGGCACTGACTCACCAGCAGCTGGATGCGCAGCAGCCCGAAACAGCGCCTGCCAGTGCGTTCTTTAGGCGCACTCCGGCACCCGCCACCCGCACTGTTCCTCCCTCTTGTGAGTATCTGAGGGAGTTACATGCATGCTGGAGGGACACTAAGGCTCTTTACAGTCTTACGTCCGATGGCCGAGCCTTGGTAGCCATGCAGGATGCAGCAAGAGTTGGCCTTGACCACACGCCGGCTGTTGAGCCTACCATTGCTTCCCTCATAGTTTCCCCTGACGAAGCTCTGAGGTCGGAGGCCAGGTGCCCTCGACTCCAATGTCGGGTCACTGATGACCTGCTCATTAAGGCTTACGATGCAGCGGCGCGCATGGGCCGTGTAGGCAATTCCCTCTCTCACCTCATGCTCGCCCTCTCAGCTTCCCTGCAGCAGGATGCTCTTAGCGCTTCCTCTACCAGCCTCAGTGACGCCTCATTACAGGCGTTCGCTCTGATGTCTAGAGAGCTTGGGCGCCTGATGTCCACTCTCGTCCAGACTCGTCGCCAGGTTTGGCTGGCACAGTCACCCCTGGGTGGTTTCCACCTTAACCCAAGGGTACAAGCTTCAGTTCCCACGCTGGCCCCCAGTCTACAGCCGGGTCAAAATGACCACCATAAGCGACCCGGCAAAATAAATCGCCCTAAACCAGGAGCTGTCAGTCCTCCTTGCCAAGGGTGCAATCGAGCCTGTGGACCCTATCTCACAGCCCGGGGGCTTCTACTCGACCTACTTCCTGGTAAGGAAGAAAGGCGGTGGACTTCGCCCAATCCTCGATCTGAGAGGACTCAACAAGTTCCTAAAGATTTTACCTTTCCATGTGCTGAGCATAGCGGACGTTCTTCGTACCGTGGCCAGGGGGCAATGGTTCACGTCCGTCGACTTGAAGGACGCTTATTGTCATGTGCCTATTGTGCCTCATCACAGGCAGTTTCTTCGCT
This sequence comes from Trematomus bernacchii, assembly GCF_902827165.1. Lineage (NCBI taxonomy): Eukaryota > Metazoa > Chordata > Actinopteri > Perciformes > Nototheniidae > Trematomus > Trematomus bernacchii. The sequence continues at coordinate 539,518 of NW_022987615.1, forward strand.
TTGCCTTCAGAGGTCGTCATTTCCAGTTCAGGGTGCTCCCATTCGGACTCTCCCTCTCCTTAGACGACTGGTTAATCTGTGCACCATCCCGGTTACAGACGATCCAGGACACGGCTCTCCTTCTCTCTCATGTCGCCCGGCTAGGCCTCAGGGTGAACATGGAGAGGAGTTGTCTGAACCCCTCTCAGAGCCTAACCTTCATTGGGGTGGCTCTGGACACAGTCACTCAACCAGCGAAAGCAGTGTTCTCGCCCCCACTCCTGGTAGACGTGATGCTTTATTCTAGCAGCAGCCGACTGGATAAGCCATCCTGCTAAAACTTCTTTTTTTTTCCAGCTAGGTGAAGGCAGTGCTCTCGCTCCCGCTCCCTCTGCTGGTAACATGGGTGTAGTTACATCCCTTTTGTGTTCGGCGAGTAGGAGCGTTGCTCTACTCTTTCCGTTCAGCAGGTAGCTGGTGAAGGCTGTGTTCTCGCCTACACTGCATCTGGCATTCGTTATTAACTCAACCAGTGAGGGCGGTGTTCTCGCCCCCGCTCCTGGTAGACGCGCTGCTTAATTCTAGCAGGAGCCGCCTGGCTAGGCTGTCCTGTTAAACTTCCTTGTTTAACCCAGCTAGGTGCGGGCCTGTCCATCTGCTGCACAGACTCTGCTGTGGGACGCCTTGGCGTCTCCCCAACAGGAAGGACCTCTTGTCTTAGTTGGAGGGTCGGATGTGGCACCCCGACCCCTGCCACCTCCAGCTGTGGGTCTGGCCACTGGAGGGCCCGACCCACTGCTGAGCGACTGCATAGAGTCTGTCAGGAAGACTATTCTCAAATGCTAGGGCACCATCTACTCGTAGGCAGTACGAAAACAGGTGGAAACTGTTTTTTTTTACTGGTGCCAAGGGCGAAATGAGGACCCAGTACATTGCTCGGTACCTACGACCCTTGAGTTCCTGCAGTCCCTCCTGGACGACGGCCGGTGTCCCGCTACCGTCAGGGTGTATGTGGCTGCTATATCAGCTCAACACGCAAGGGCTGACAACAGCACAGTGGGGAGCCATAGGCTGGTATAGGGATGGGTACCGAGCCCCGGTATTAAACGGGCCCCGGGGCTGAATTATTAAAGACCGTGGTACCGTTAAGCTCCGACGTTATCGGTCTTTTTAACGGTACTGGAGACATGTAAAAAAGATGTCATGTGTATTATTGCTACATAAACATTATATTGCTGTTTTAGTTTCGCCAACTCCGTTTCTAAGATGCAAAAAGACTGCAAAATGCAGTAGTATTTTCGATCTCTCCAAACCAGACGAGAGATCTCTCTCCTGTCTGTGTGCGAGGGGGCGGGGCAGTTTACACACACGCAGCTGCTACATGCAGCAACACACACACGGAGGAGATGGCGGAGAGAACTAAGCACTAAAAGGTGTGGTTAAACTTAACCCGTCTCGATGTGGACAATGCTCGTTACCAAAAGTGCAATAAGAGTTTAGCATGTAAGGGCGGTAACACGAGCAATTTGTCTAAACATTTAGCAAAAGTGCTCCACATCCAGACGGAGAAATGCACCGGGTTCGACTGTCTTTCTAGTAGCTCTGTAGCCCCATCCACGAGTAACGTTTCCACGTCAGGTGTTACAGTATGTATGCTAGCAGCAACACACGGAGTTAACTCAATTATACAAACATGGGCTAATGATTAGAGGTACATTTATTTTGTTAAAGTTTCAGCCATTCTGTTTACAGTTCTGTCATCACATTATTTAATACCATTTGTTAAAACATTGTTGTTTCTTTTGATGTGAAATATTATGTATTTAATTTAAATAAAAAGCAATGTTAGTTTTGTTCACAATTTGTTTATTTTCATTTTTCATTTATTCGTTTATTTGAATAAGGACAATGCACATTAATGAACACAAATAATACTTCAAGTGTAAATATGCCGGATTTTAGCTTTGAGCTAATTTCCATCCGTAGTCCCTGACATACAACATATAGTTAGTTTACCTCATTTTTTCTCCAAAAGAACCGATAAAAGTACCGATAAAAGTACCGTTAAAAGACCGGACCGATAAGCGGTATCGATAAAAGTAGTAGTACCGTTAAAACCTTAACGATACCCATCCCATAGGCTGGTATCCCTCTTTTTAAGGGGGAGCTCTGAGGCTTCGCCCCCCGAATATCCCAAGGGCCCCTACATGGGACCTGCCCTTGGTGCTGGATGCCCTATGCTCGCCTTCTGTTGAACCTTTGTTACAGGAAGAACTGAAGTGGCTCTCAGCTAAGACTGCTTTCCCTCTTGCCATCACCTCAGCAAAGCGTGTAAGCGAGCTTCAGGCCTTGTCCGTGAACAGCTCGTGTCTGAGGTGGAACTCAGATGGCTCAGGTGTCACCTTATGGCCGAACACAGCGTTCCTCCCTAAGGTGCTGGCACGCTCTCATTTTAATCGGCCTATCCAGCTGGCACGGTTTGACCCCCCATCAGGAGAGGGGGAAGAGAGGTCAAGACTCCTATGCCCGGTGCGGGCCCTTAGAGCTTATGTCCAGACTACCGCAGGCATGCGTCAGTCTGAACAGCTCTTTGTGTGTTACGGTGGTCCTAGAAGGGGCTGTGCGCTCTCAAAACAGCGCTTGTCCCACTGGATCGTGGACGTCATTGCCCAGGCATACAAGGCGAATGACCGTCCCTTGCCACCCAGAGTAAAGTGCCACTCTACCAGGAGTGTCTCCACGTCATGGGCGACCTTGAGAGGTGTGCCCCTGGAGGACATATGGGCTGCGGCCACATGGGCATCTCCGAGCACATTCGCCAGATACTACAGGGTGAATGTTGCCGCCCCTCACCCGCTGGGTGTGGTCCTCCTGCAGAGTCCGCCTAGGCCATCCTTATAGGGGGAGTATTCAGACTTCCTCGTGACTCTGTTGGTATAGGTCATCCAGTGCTAAAGCACCGCCTCTGGCGGTCAGTAAGGATGAAATAGAACGATAGTTACGTATGTAACTACGGTTCTATGAATACTGGATGACCGCCAGAGTTTCTTGGTCACTCGGAATCTCGTGTTTCCGCGAGAAGATTCCATAGGACTGAACTCGTTGACAACACCGGAACTTATGCCTTCCGGGGTCATACGAGGTCACACGTGACTTTGTTGATATAAATATTGGACCTACGCATGCGCGAGACAGAAGATATCCAGTGCTAAAGCACCGCCTCTGGCGGTCATCCAGTATTCATAGAACCGTAGTTACATACGTAACTATCGTTTTAATGGACGGAAACAACTTCCATTATAAAGAGAGAATAGTTGCTGTTTCTTTACCCTACATTACTGAGGGAATCAGGGCTTCATGTTGGGTTCAGTGAAGTACCTGCAGATGGCGGACTGGCTGTACGCCGGGCCCTCGGTGGCGGTGAGCGCCTGGCCTACTTGCGTCTGCGTGAGACCGAGAGACAGCCGGCGGATCTTGAAGTTTTTGGCGAACTCTCGGATCTCGTCCAGATTTATCCCCTCCTCGCCGCTGATGACCTGTTGCGGCTCTACATTCAAAAGATTCAAAGGTTTTATTGTCATCTGCACAAAGCTACAGTGTAGAATCAGTGTGTGGATCAGTGAGTGGATCAGTGTGTGGATCAGTGTGTGGATCAGTGTGTGGATCAGTGAGTGGATCAGTGAGTGGATCAGTGAGTGGATCAGTGTGTGGATCAGTGAGTGGATCAGTGTGTGGATCAATGAGTGGATCAGTGAGTGGATCAGTGAGTGGATCAGTGAGTGGATCAGTGAGTGGATCAGTGAGTGGATCAGTGAGTGGATCAGTGAGTGGATCAGTGAGTGGATCAGTGAGTGGATCAGTGTGTGGATCAGTGAGTGGATCAGTGAGTGGATCAGTGTGTGGATCAGTGAGTGGATCAGTGTGTGGATCAGTGTGTGGATCAGTGTGTGGATGAGAGGGGGGGAACGTACTGCCGATGAGCTGGCCCACTTTAGCCATGTCTCCACAGCTGATGTTCACCGCGGGGGGCAGCGGGGGCTTCATGAGGGACGGCTGCGGGGCGATGACGATCGGGGACTGACTGACGGTCGTTACTGAAGCCTGGAGGAACAGAAACAGTTAGAAGAGACTCCCACTACACTCACATTAGACGCGGTATAGAGTGGTGCAGGAACGAGTCCTAAAACCCGGAAGTGCGTCAACATTTCCCCACTTCCTGTTCCCTCGAGTCAATGGGTTTTTAACTTAACTAGTTTTTGGAAAATATCTGGAAATAAGGTCTGTGGTTGAGACGAATTGAAGAGACGGATCACGTTTTGTTCTACGACATTAAATCCATCAGCAGTGACCCCACTGGTGATTTCTGAAGAGTTGACGTGTCTGAAAAACGATGGTTGTTACCAAGTGGCTGAATAGGACTACAGAAGTTGTCGAGGCCGTTGTACGTCATTACGCCGAACACGTAAACACTCCTCTAAGTTAGTTTGCCCTGTTCTGCTTGAAAGCAAGTACCTGCCTCCTGCAAACTGTTCAAACAAACGCTTCAACTCGTACCATTTAGAATCTGTATGTTTGAATATGGATCTAAAGTTGGCGTGACGTTGAAGTCGTGCTGCTGTACTCGGCTGTAGTGAAAAATTATAAAAGTAGGGTAGACATGTGGAGATTACCCGGCTGAACAAAACGTGCATTTATCAAACAGGTTCGTTTTCCACAGATCTTAATTTTTACAATATTCCAAAATCCTATGGAGAAATCCCGTTGCTTTTTTTGTCGAGGGAACCCATGCGGCCTACAAAAATAAGTCATCACTGCACCACTTTATAAGCTTTCAGTAGCTTTCGGTCTGTTTCAAAGCAGAAACCACTTTGTATTCCACCCAATCACAGACAGGCTGTACCTGTGAGATGGGTTTGGTGAATGTTGGAGTAGCAGCGACTTTGGGCAGAACTGCAGCCGACGTCACAGCACATCCGTTTCCCAGCGTGGCGATGATCTGACCCTGAGAGTTCAGAACCAGCTGGGGGGTCACGGTCTGGACCTGGAGACCCTGGAGACCCTGAAGACCCTGGAGACCCTGGAGACCCTGGAAACCCTGGAGACCCTGGAGTCCTTGGATACCTTGAAGACCTTGAAGACCTTGAAGACATTGAAGACCTTGAAGACCTTGGAGTCAAAGTAAAAGTCAACTTTATTGTCAATCTTTTAGTTTGCGTGTACAGACAGAGAGATCGAAATACTGTTTCCCACAATCCCGATTACAACAATACAAATATGTATAAAATATGTATATACTATATATACACAATCAACAGACACATGTATACATATGCACACATTAAGATAAAAACACAACAATCAATATATACAAAATAACAGTCACTTCAATATCTTTGGGAATGTACATTAGTGCAAAATTGTCCATAGAAGTGTAAAAAGTGTCTGGTGCTGGATTTGAGTGTCCTTGGATACCTTGAAGACCTTGAAGACCTTGAAGACCTTGAAGACCTTGAAGACTCTGGAGCGTTTGTGCAGCCCCTCCACCCAGAGAAGCTGGGTTCAAAAACAGCGGCAGGGTTCCTATGACCTGTAGAAAATGTTTAAAGGTCACCTATTATGCAAAATAGCTGCTGGGACTCCCAGCAGCTTCTACTGAAGCCTTCCGAGTAAATCGCCAGAACGCCGACACCTCCTCATCACTCCACCGCTCCCATGTTTTATTTTGTGTTGCCATAAGTTAGTCTCTCTCCGTTGGTGCGCTGGGCTAATGCTAATGCTAATAATGCTAATGCCAGCAAATACAATGGCGGCTTCACAAAACTTTTCCGAGTTTTACGGGGCGTGGTTTGCAATTCGCCCAGCCAATCAGAAATTGGAACTTTTTTCTCCCCAGGATAGTCCCACCTCTCTAGCAGGGACTGAAAAGGGGGGAAAAGTTCTCATGAACTAAGTTCTCTTTTTGGTATGAACGCAAAATCCCAGGAACTATCGGAACTAAAAGGGAAAAGTACGGGGAAAAGTACTCCGGTGTGAAAGCGCCTATTGTGTTCTTTTTAACCAAATCTCTCTCAGAGGGGCGTGGGGAGGGGCTCCTTATTTTCATCTAAAGTAACAGACAGAGAATCAGCACTTTTGAAACAGGGCTGAAACAGAGGGGATTATGGGATGCTGCAATGATCTGTTTGGTGTTTCAGCCAATCAGAGACAGGCTCTGTATATATCTGAGACCTGTGATATATTGATGAGAAACAGTATAATAGGGGACCTTTAAGGGTAGCAAACTGCCTGCAAATTACACCTTTACCCTTTTTATTTTATCATGAAGTCTATTGTATCTTATTGAGGCTGCAGTCAAGTAGGAGAACGCCATGAAGTAAAGGAAAGATGACAAGGGGAATTCATGAGGAAGAAGAGACTCCCTCTACGCTCACATTAGACGAGGTATTATGCAACTGCTGCAAGGAAAAGTGGGCCAATGTAATGAAAGAGAACACGTGTCAATGAAAACGTCATGGCAGGTTATTCTCCTCCAAGTTATATCTTGCCTGGTCCAACACCAACTTCATGTTGAGATACATTTCATTACATTTAGCTGATGCTTTTGTCCAAACGGCTTATAATAAATGCAATAAACTGTGACGATACAAACTCAGTACAGCAAGAAAAATGCAGATATATTTGGTTCAAATACGACCAAACCATGGTGCATTGGCAGTGTAAGAAAACGTTTTTACAGAGTACTTGTCCATTGACAAGTGAGTTTGGCAATTTACTTGTCCGAATACATTTTTCACTTGTCCAGAAAAATCGATCGGCATCGTATTTTACATTTTCCCACGGTTTTTACGACACCGCTAACGTAAGTGAGCAGTAAGATTTTACTGCATCACACATAGGGTTGGGTATCTTTTGGATTTTAACGATTCCGGTTATGCTTTTCGATTCCGGTTCTTTTCGGTTCTCGATTCTGGTTCTTTGAGAGGGTAAAAATAAGTCCCATGACAAACTGGGAGAAAAATATATTTATGAAAACATTAAGTCAAATCTGTATTCCTATTTACAAATCACTTCATCCTGTTTAATTTTGTTACGGTTATTGAATCCCGTTATATAAAAATAATTGTTTAGTTAGTTCTAAGTGGTGCAGTTTGAGAAAGTACAACTGGCCCAGTCTCCTCTGATGTTACACTGCAACCTGCCTGTGAGACAGAGTCCAACCAAAGTCTGTGTGTCCAACACATGTCCTGCAATACACGTGCTGCAGCTGCCCAGCCACTCACTGTTTGTAAAAGTAAATAAATAGTATTTTCATTTCAATAATTTACTTTCTTTACCCTGCTTCATAAACAATACTGACATCCCGGTGCTCCTCCGAGTCTGGGGGTCCGGGGAAGTGAGGACAGCGCGAGGACACAGACAGGGAGGCTGCTTTACTTCATAAAGGAAATGGCGGTCAATATTAACAACATAGGAGCTAAAACGCGTAATAACCTTCATTACGTGTTAGGGAAATAAAATAAAAAAGTTTGACAAAGATGAGGCTGTTAAACGGGCAGCGGATCCGCTGTGTGTAGAAAGAGAGAGAGAGAGAGAGAGAGACGCTGAGCTGCACCGTGCAGCGATCAGCTGATCCGGAGCATAGAGAGAGAGAGAGAGAAGAGAGAGAGAGAAAGAGAGAGAAAAGAGAGAGAGAGAGAGAGAGAGAGAGAGAGAGAGAGAGAGAGAGAGAGAGAGAGAGAGAGAGGAGAGAGAGAGAGAGAGAGAGCCGCGGGGCTCCGCCTCCGCCTCCTGTCCTCACAACTCTTATTAATCCCGGTACCGGACAATTGTTATTTGTTCTTACTCGGAACCAAGTTTTGCTTCCCAACCCTGCCACTGTGCTACACGTCCCGCCCCGCCCCCGTCTAACAGTACAGAAAGCGGCAAGATGCATTTCCTTAGGAATCGACAAGCAAAACCACAACAATGGCGGACACGGGCAATTTGCGAATGAGTTCTGCCTTTTGTAAACTGAATTTATCAATAATTTGTCAATAAATAAGGGCGAAAAACGTCACTTGTCCATCGGACAAGTCAATTGAAAGATCTACTTGTCCGATATTGTAAATAACACGTCCCGGACGGTGGGACGTGTGCTTTTTCGCACACTGATTGGTTTCAAATAGGCTAAACTAATGGCGTGCTCAATTTCTTTATTTGTGTGTTATTGGTTTAATTTAATGTCCAAGGTACAAGCAAACCAGGTATTAAGTTTGCAACAGAAGATGTGTTTTTGAGCCAGGATAGCAAACAGGTGTTTTTTTTGTTGAAGGGTTCCTGGGTCCCACCGATTAGCCAATACCGAGCATCATATGATACGCTGACACCGTCAAATCCTTGTTGCTAAATAAACCTAGGCCGACTTCACAGCAACTTCGTAGACGGGCACAACTGCATTATGGCAATATCACCTGTAGTAAATGTTAATATGTCTGTATTCTAGCACTTTAAACAAGAGAAATAACCTCAGCATAGTCCTCCTTTATCACACTATACAAACTACACAGTAACACAATATAAAGTGAGTGTGATTATTTGGCAGCACCCACCTGTCCCTGAGCGTTGGTGATCAGCTGGCTGGTGATGCCCGCCATGTTGGACATGTTGCTGGTGATGATGGGGGTGGAGGTGAGGGAGCTGAGGAACTGAGGCTGAGCTCCCAGAGAGGCAGCGCTGATCTGAGAACAGGAAACACAGCAGGTTTAGTGAACTCAAAACAGACTGAACTCATAAAGCGCTTTATCCAGTCTTTACTGTGGAGGAAATTCTTAAAGGTCCCCTATTATACTGTTCTTTTTTTACATGTCTCTGAAGTGTTTGTCTCCAAACACCAAACAGATCATTGCAGCATTACCCATAATCCCCTCTGTTTCAGCCCTGTTTCCAAAGTGCTGATTCTCTGTCTGTTACTTTAGATGAAAATAAGGAGCCCCTCCCCACGCCCCTCTGAGAGATATTTGGTTACAAAGAACACAATGGTGCTCTAGGAGCCAGTCCCCAACTCCGGGGACTTCCGGCGGGGACTTCGGGTGGCAGTATACGCCGTGAAGTGGTTTGCGGCCTGCCAGTAAACCCAAAACAGAGGAAGAAGAAGTGACGTCAGCGGCTTCATTTGCCTAATCCTCCCCCAGGAACTCATTGCGGTGTGAACGTGATCTGCTTTAGTTCATCAGAACTAAAAGAGTTCTCATGAACTGAGTTCTCGTGAACTATTGTGGGAAAAGAACTTGGTGTGAACGCCCCTAGTTACCTTGGTTGGTGATTGGCTAATGGTTACACAAGCCAAAAAATCGTTATGACATCATAAAGTGGCCAAAATCTGATCAGCTCATTTTCAGACAGGTTTTTATAGAAATGGATCAGGACAAAAAGAGAGAATCTTTGTTCCTGTAACTTTCAGAGTCTCTTTCCACAGAGGGGACACATGCTGATGTAGAAGAGACATGAAGAAGAGGGGACACATGTTGATGTAGAAGAGACATGAAGAAGAGGGGACACATGCTGATGTAGAAGAGACATGAAGAAGAGGGGACACATGTTGATGAAGAAAAGACATGAAGAAGAGGGGACACATGTTGATTTAGAAGAGACATGAAGAAGAGGGGACACATGTTGATGTAGAAGAGACATGAAGAAGAGGGGACACATGTTGATGTAGAAGAGACATGAAGAAGAGGGGACACATGTTGATATAGAAGAGACATGAAGAAGAGGGGACACATGTTGATGTAGAAGAGACATGAAGAAGAGGGGACACATGTTGATATAGAAGAGACATGAAGAAGTGGATTTTGCATAATAGGTGACCTTTAAAGTTGAAAGACGACAGCACTTCCTCGCAGCCACAATCGTCCTTAATGATATAACACAGTACAGAAAGTATAACTAACAGAGGATCAGTCTTACGATGGCGGGGTTGATGGAGAGTCCTGCGTTCTGCAGCGCTGCGAGGGAGATGTTGGACTGGGAGGAGGAGGAGGTCTGAGCTGCAGACACCTGAGGGACAGGTGAGGGAGACGTCACCTGGACCTGAGGCTGGAACATCGTCTGAGCGCTGGTCTGGAGCTGGGGCTGCAGAGAGTTCAGGACCGTCGCTGCTGAGCACAACAATCAAGTTAGTCAGTCTCAATCTTTATTTATTTATTGTTAGGAAGATATCACTGGTCTCCGGCTTGAGCTTCAATCTCAGGATCCATGTATTTCTGATCCTCTCAAGAATGGAAGTAGTCATCACATACAACTAGTTCCTGAACAGTGTCCTTCACATGCTGATATACAAGGTAGGTAGTTACACAGTCACAAGATGGAGGAATACCGGTTCTTGTAGGTAATCATACATCCTGTCATGTACAAAATACTGATTTTTTTCCTCAAAATGTTCGAGTTTCTCCTCAAAAAGTTCGATTTTTTCCTCAAAATGTTCGATTTTTTCCTCAAAATGTTCGATTTTTTCTCAAAATCTCAAAATTATGACTTTCTCTCAAAATCATGACTTTTTCTCAAAATCTCAAAAATCTGACTTTTTCTCAAAATTCTGACTTTCTCTCAAAATCCTGACATTTTTTCTCAAAATCTCATAATCCAGATTTTCTTCTCAAAATCTCAACATTCTGAGTCAGTGTTATACTGTATGTCCAATGTGGGATTAATAAAGTATCTATCTATCTACAGTAGCTATCTAATACAGTACATATACACATTTTTGTCACAGATTTTCACACACGGTTGTTGTGTTACCCTGGAGGCCAGCGAAGGGCAGTTTGAGGAGGTTCCCGGCCGTGTTCGCTGTAGTGAATCCGGGGAGAGAGGCTACGTTAGAGGAGGGTAGCGTGAGGACAGCGAGACCGCCCCCCCCGATGGATCCGGCCATGCTGAGGGGGATCAGCATGGGCTGGCCCAGAGACCCCGTCTGAGCCATCATCCCCGTCAACAGGGAGGCCAGACTCTCCTGGGTCAGCACCTGGGGAGGAAGAGGAGGAAGAGGAAGAGTTGGTACCCGGGGAACTCATTCATCTGTTTTTTTACTGGTATACTGGTTTTTACAAGGGGGATTTTAGCGAGCTAATACTACATCTTTCTACATTTCAATAGTGAGTGTTGGAGCTATATGTCATCAAGTCCATAAGGACAGAGAACTGGAATCCATTGGTCGATGTGATTGCTCGTATATCACATAATTGAAGTCGTTTTAAATTGTGCCAGTTTTTAATGATTTATGATTTATTTTATTTGCATATTGACTGGTTAATCTGCCATTTCATTTGTGTTGTACAGCTGTATTCATCTGCCTGTATTATTTTGTGTTTTATCTGTTGTAACTTTGTTCATGCTGCCCTCTTGGCCAGGTTGCTCTTAAAAAAGAGATTTTAATCTCAATAGGCGCTTTCCCACCGGAGTACTTTTCCCAGGAACTAGGCCGATAGTTCTTGGGATTTTGGTTTCACACCAAAAAGATCTGGAACTAGAACCTAGTTCGCGCGAACCTTTTCACCCCCAGATAGTCCCTGCTAGAGAGTAGGTACTTTCCTGGGGAGGAAAAAGTTCGTGGGTGTGTCGGCCACACTAACAATTTCTGATTGGCTGGGCGAATTGCAAACCACGCCCCGTAAAACTCCGAAAAGTTTTGTGAAGCCGCCATTTTATTTCCTCGCATTAGCATTATTATCATTAGCATTAGCCCAGCGCACCAACAGAGAGAGACTAACTTATGGCAACACAAAATAAAACATGGGAGCGGTGGAGTGATGAGGAGTTGTCGGTGCTTCTGGCAATTTACTCGGAAGACGCTAACCAGCAGCTTCTACTGAAGCCAGTCCCCAACTCCGGGGGACTCCGGGAGGCAGTATACGCCGTGATGTTGTTTGCGGCCTGCCAGTAAACCCAAAGCAGAAGAAGAAGAAGTGACGTCAGCGGCATCATTTGCGTAATCCTCCCTCAGGGACTTATTCCGGTGTGAACGCGATCTACTACAGTTCCAGGGACTAAAGAGTTCGGGGGAACTAAGTACCGCAAAGTACTTGGTGTGAAAGCGGCTATTGAGACTTTTTACCTGGTTCAATAAAGGATCTATATATATATATTATTGAACAGTTTAACATTTCTTTGTTTTTGTTTTTGTGTATAGTATATGTTTTATTATTTAATTATATTATTTAAGTTAGTTAAAGTAGTTTTATGTTTTTATTTTAAAGGCATCTTTGGGCACTGGGTGATTAGAGCACCTGGTGTAATTGTATATATTGGAGACAGGTGGTGGTGGGAGCAGAGCACTAGTAGGTTTATCGTTTTCTACCAGGGTGATTTGAGCAGGACTAAACAAGGAAAGCCAGACTTCAGCAAAAGGAGTAAGACACCTGTTCATTGTACTTTTGTTATAGGAATAAAATGCACTGAACAAACAATCTTGTCTGTAGTGTTGGCGAGATGAAGCCTTATGAAGCTTTGAAGCTTTCCAGCCAATTGGTTCGCAAAAGGGTTCATCTCATGAGGCTTCATCATGGGCTTCATTTGAACACAAACTCCCTGTTGGTCAAAGTGTGTAAAACAGGCAGATTGGACATCTCAACAGTGTGCTCTATCTCATACCGAGTTCCCAATGAGTAAAGCCGTAGAATAACTCTAAACAACGAACATAAAATCATATTTTCATGTTAACAATATTGTATTTATTCCAGTTGAATGATTGTGATTGAAAAGCCTAAGGAGGCTGGTAAACATTGCAAAGAGGGATTTGTATTCCTTAATAATATTCGTAAGCTTCACCATGTTGTAGCCTGAGAAAGGCTAAACCATATCAAAGAATACATTTATTAACTACATTATCTCATTTAGCTGTAGCTTTTATAAACAAAAAATAAGACGTATTGACGAGTCGTTGAACCAGGGACGCAGCGGTTATGAGTCAACTGCTTTCCAGCTGAGCCACACACACTGAATCTACCTGAAAACACTGAACCCTATTTATTCCTGTATTTATTCATTTATTGATGTTTTTATTCCTACTTTTATTTATGTTTTTATTTATTTATACTTATGACATTTTCCGACCTCTATATAAGTGAGGGTCTGAGCTCTCTTAATTCCATCGTGTCATCGGGCCCGGGTACAAGAGGGGTAATATCGATCTTATTATACATCCATGGGTAATATGAGCGTTGTGGTTCAACCGATCTAAAGCACTTTCTGAAGCAGTCACGTGGTATTGAGGGGCAGAGAGGCTTCGTTTGTCATCGGTGACGTCAGAGTTCCCGTTAGCCGGTAATTACCGGACTATGACCGGTAAAATATGCTGAAGACCGGCAAATCTAAATCTCTCCGGTCAAAATAATTTCCCCTTAGCGCAATACCGCATCAGTTGCGCCACTTATGTGACAGACAAGAAGAGTCAATTCTAATGTCTAACACTTAATGTGGAGAAAGAGATGTCCTGTATGGGTTGATTGTGCGTTGATCTGTTGGTAATGCCTCGGGGTTCCGGTGGGCATGTAAACAAATGCATAATGCTGCGCTATACTTTGTGGCCTCACCCGGTTGCATAGCGACGCTTATTGTTTAGGTGTCTTTTAATAAGCAGGTAGTCATATCATTAGCTAGAACTGATCGATATGGACATAAACGCGAGTGAAGTCTAATCTGACGGGAGAGAGAGATCAGCTGCTGCTGACGAGTCGACACGCAGCTCTGCATGATCCCCTGCAGCGGTGAGCGGAACAAAACACACACTTCAGGTTAGAATATCACACTTAGCTATTTTAATTACCTCTCAAACTACCTAAACTAGTTATAGATATGTTTAGTTAGTCGGGTCACTCATTACTGGATCCGCGAGCTGCATGATACTGGCGGGCTGTCAGGAGAGGGAGAGAGCGCTCCGTTTATTATTCCCGTGTTATTGTAAGTTACTGTACACTTTTGAATAATGTAGTTAATCTACTATAATTAGTTTGTTTAATATCAAATCATATCAATTTGTTTTAAAGCTCAATAAATAACAAAGAAGACCTTTGACCGGCACTTTTCTCATTTTGTCCGGAAGATTTAAACTTTAACGGACATTTTGACCGGCAAACAAATATTCTAACGGGAACTCTGGGTGACGTCACTGGCCCAAAACGATACAAGCCTCGATACAAGCTTCACCAAAAGCTTCGGGGATTACTCGACACACGCTCCGAAGCCTCGGCGCAATACGTAACATCACTACTTGTCTGGACTTGGATAATTCCCTGCGTAAGATCCGCTATCTGGTGCCTCAGCGGCAGTTTACGTTTAAGTTCAATTTCTGTTTTACTTTTCTATGATTTTGGCCGCCACATTGAGTTTTAACAGTATTCATTAAATGTTGTTATTGCAGGGTCGTAGTCGGGAGTTTTCCTGAATAACTGGACATGTTTCTTCAGTTTGGAGACTGTCTGTTTACAGGTGTTTGGATCAAATCTGTGTGAACAACAGTGTGACAATGCGGTAATAGTGTCTTGCTTATGTTATATATAATAATATCGTTTGTGAACCCATTTTATAGAATGAAATATAGAAATGTTTGGTCCATCATGTTGTGGTTGATATCTAGAAAATGTAAAAAAAAAAAGGGTTCAGAAAATCCGTACCGAACTAGAGACAGATGAGAGGCTGGGAACATTTAGATCTTCTACAGAGTTGACCTGATTGATGATTGAGGCCTATTACGGCCCGTCCACACAGCAGCGTTTAAAAAATCTTGGAACGCTTCTGCCCATTCACTTTGAATGGGGTGACGTCACTTTGCCTCACTTTTCGCCGAACTGCATTGTGGGAAGCAGAGCGGAGATTTTCAGGATTTTCAGGATTCAAAGTTGAGCAATGTTCAACTTTTGAAGCTGAGGTGGAAGCGTCAGCCAATCAAATCCCGTTTATGCAAATCTGACAGTTCAAGCGCTAGCCAATCAAACCGCGTGTATGCTGGGAGAGACATACCGCAGGTCATTTCCTCATATTCCAAAACATGGAGGAGAAATTAGCGGTAGGGAATCACCCGGTGCTTTATGACCAGTCCCTATTTACCTACCGGGATATAAACCGGAGGAGCCAGGCATGGAGGGAGGTGGCAGAGACAGTGGTAGGTTTTCGCCTGTTTGGGGAGTTTATATCCAGTTTACTTCGGGCTTTTTTGCTTCCTATGTCGGGGGCGGGAGATTCATGTGATTGGTTGTTGGTCGCGTTGCTCGCAAAAAATCCCCAAGCTTCAGATACGCCCACCTCCAAGATTTTTTTAACGCTGCTGTGTGGACGCTCCGTTAGCGTATTCACAGAATGTACGATAGTTATACTTAAAGATGGAAATACGGAACATAATTACCACTAAAATGTTCCTCTCAAAACGGTAAAAATGTCTTATTTCAAACATTGTGCCATAAGCTACGGAAGAGGACCACATTTATTCATCTGATCTGACCAAGTGATTTCTACTTGGTTAAACTTTTTTGATTAAAGTCAGAATTCAAAGACACATGTGGCCCTTATCCTCTTCTGGAAAAAGCACAAATTCTGGTATTATTTGTGTTGTTTTGTTTATTTGTTGAGCTGGATAATAGCTGCTTTTAATTGAACTATTCATATCTTACACTGCACTGTAACTTTTATTCATGTATTTTTTGAATAATTTTTAAATGCCATTTTTTTAATGTCTTTCATTTTTGTAAAGCACTTTGAATCGCCTTGTGTTGAAAGGTGCTATATAAATGAACTTGCCTTGCCTCCTGTAGGAGCCATGTAACGTACAAAGTGATGCATTTTGTTTCAATACAAATTAGTTTTGTATTAGTTTATATTTGGGTAATGGTTTGTATTATTATTATAAGATATGTGTTTGATCGCAATGGGTTGGTTGGTTTGGGTCACATGGATATGGGCGGCACTCATTATAATCCTCTGTGTGTGTGAGGGTGACACAGGGTCGTTGTATTTTTTGTGAACCGCAAGCTTTAGGATTGCTTTTACAATGTCTATGTCTACCTAAAATAAGTTGATCATCTCATTTTTCATTATTATTCACTACAAATTTCAGCAAGTGCTTTTTGTTGCTTGTCATACAACAGCAAACAGGCCCGGCCTCAGCCTCTCCGAGACTTTGTTTGTTACCTGCTGTCGCTACACCTCCTAAGACTTCAGATATTAACGATGTGCTCTGTGTTTGATGATGGATCGTACCTGAGGGCAGCTCTGCATGGTGATGGGCATGTTGGCCTGAGGATGAGACAGAGACAGACTGACAGCAGGAGGCATCGTCTGGACGGCAGGAGCAGAAACCTCCACAGAAACCAGACCTGCAGGAGCACAGCAGGGGGGGGGGGGTTACTGACATGGCGGGGCAGGGCAGCTTTGTGTATAGAGTATATTTCATTTATGTGGCATTAAAAACACCAAGTAATGATAATAATAACTTTCAGGGGACCCAAGGTCGCTTTACAGAAAAACAGGGTATATGCAACGGAGGAGTATAGCGATATTGTAGGTGAAAAAAAAAAGAAATTAATACAGAGACGGGGAAGGGGTTTAAATCCCAGGAAAATAAATCTGAATTTCCTAATCCACTCTTTAGTGTCCCCTGGTCTCCCAGCTGTGTGCGTCACTCTTAGTGTCCCCCTGGTCTCCCAGCTGTGTGCGTCACTCTTTAGTGTCCCCCTGGTCTCCGTTGTGTTTTGAGCTTCTTGCAGCGTTTGGTATCTGCAGCTTTGAGTCAACTTGCTGAATGTTTTTAAGAAAAAATTAAGAATTCTGAGATTCTCTGAAAAACACAGGAATTTTGAGATTTTTTTGAAAAACTAAGAATTTTAAGATTTCTTGAAAGAAGTTAGAATTTTCTAATTTTTTGAAACATTTCGAGATTTTCAAAAAAACAGACATTTGGAGATTTTTTTTTGAAAAAGTTTGAGCTTATATATAATAGACTTTTTGCACTACTTTGTATTTTTGTATTTTATTATATATGTTGCATTGTTGGAGGAGCTCAGGTCAGAATCATTTCATTGCTCTTTCTACACTGTAGCTGCTGGGCATATGATAATAAAACCTTTGAATTTGAAATAATACAAAAAAAATTAAACAGTTAATAAAATAATAAGTATTTATCTGATATATGAGCAGTGTTTACCGACTCCCCCAGGGTTTTGGGGCCCCTCCTGCGTGCCGCCGGCCTCAAATTTCACCTCACTCGTCTCCTCAGAAAGAGAGGAGGGCAGAGACGCGTCCACCTCCACCTCCACCTCCAGAACCCGGATCGTCTCATTGCCCGACATCACTATCACCTGCAATGATCATAATAAGCCTTGTCTTTTACCTGCAAACCAAATCTACCTTGCACTATTTCTATTATATTCTATGTTATTTGTATTGACTTGCACTATTTTATCTGTTGTATTGTGTTGCACTGTTGGAGGAGCCTGAGACCTAAGATTTTCATTGATATATATACACAGTAGCTATGTACAAATGACAATAAAAGCCTTGAATCTTGAATCTACCTACAGGTACAAATACAATATCCTGAACCTGAACCTGATGTGAGAAATGTGCAAAAGAAGCGTGATTAAAACTGTTTCTCTTGTTCAGGTTTTTATAGATAAAACTGAGGTGTTCATTTGTAAAATAAAACAATTTGAAACTGTACAAATAAATAACCTGAACCTGATAAGGACGAAAAAACTGAGACAAAAAGAGAAAAATGTGCAAAAGTAACTTACAGCTGTCCAGGGTTTTATAGATAAAGCTGTGGTATTCATTTGTGTTTCAAAACAATTTGAAACTGTACAAATCTCACTCAATCAGCACCCGAAGGACCCGAAGCTAAAAACTAAATTCACTTTTCCTACTTCTTTATTTCTGCCAACTTAAATACATGTGTTCAGAGGTGGAAGTAGTGGAGTACAAATACTTCGTTACTGTACTTAAGTACATTTTTCTGGTATCAGTACTTTACTCCACTACTTATTTTTCTGACGACTTTTTACTTTGACTTCTTACATTTTGAACACAAATACCTGTACTTTCTACTTCTTACATGTTGAACACAAATACCTGTACTTTCTACTTCTTACATTTTGAACCCAAATACCTGTACTTTCTACTTCTTACATGTTGAACTCAAATACCTGTACTTTCTACTTCTTACATGTTGAACACAAATACCTGTACTTTCTACTTCTTACATGTTGAACACAAATACCTGTACTTTCTACTTCTCACATTTCCCAAACAGGCTGGTTCCTTTAGTTTGAATGTGTGTTTGGTGGCGTGATCATTATTATTTAGAGTCATTGCGTGCCTATTGATTTGAACACGATCCGTGTATCCATCATTTCCTGGTCTTCTCTAAAGAAGAGGGACCAATGAAAACGTTGTCATGTTGCCGTTGTTCAGCATGGAAACATTCATTAGCTAACAATGACATTATTATTCTATTAATATAAAGGGAGGTCAGGTACTCTTTAAAGCAGCTGCTAGTTATGGGTACTTTTTACTGAAGTACATTTCAAAGCCCTCTTTACTTTCACTTGAGTAAAGAAGTTTAGTCAGTACTTCTACTTTCACCAGAGTATTTTTAAACACGAGTATCTGTACTTCTACTTGAGTAAAGGATGTGTGTACTTTTGCCATCTCTGCTTGTGTTGAATCTGATTAAGACCTAACCGCTGAGTCATGATTTGCAATAAAGAAGGAAATGACAGCGTTGTTGGCGGCAGGTGAAGAGAGACGGTGCAGGAAGAGAGAGGAGGATGCATACCTGGAGGTGTTTGGCAGGGAATGTCAAAGTGCAGGAGGATTTAAATGGCTGAATAAAGACGTCTGCAGTCAGACAGTGAATGGCTAAGGAGAACAGGAAGCCGAGCACATGTTAGGACACAAAACACAACATCACAAATGAGAAGAGCATGAGTACATATAAAACAATGATAGCCAACAAGCAGCTTAAGCAATGCAGTCTGTGTGAAGAGCATTGCTTAGGTTTGCTAATAATGTCATTATTAAGCATGGCAGGTTTAAGACACTGACGAGCATTAAACGGCAGGTATTATAGAGCGGTGCAGGGATGACACATTTTTGTAGGCCGACCCGGAAGTAAGCTGCTGGTTCCCTCGACAAAAAAGCAATGGGATTTCTCCATAGGATTTAGGAAAATAGCTTGAAATAAGGTCTGTGGAAACTAACCTGTTTGATAAATGCACGTTTTGTTCAGCCGGATAATCTCCACATGTCTACGCTACTTTTATAATTTTTAAATCATAAATCTAATCGCCAGATGCAAAATGCTAACGTTATGCTATAAAGGAACTACAGCCGAGTACAGCAGCACGACTTCAACGTCACGCCAACTTAAGATCCATATTCAAACATACAGATTCTAAATGGTACGAGTTGAAGCGTTAGTTTGAACAGTTTGCAGGAGGCAGGGACTTGCTTTCAAGCAGAACAGGGCAAACAAACTTAGAGGGAGTGTTTACGTGTTCCGCGTAATGACGTACAACGGCCTCGACAACTTCTGTAGTCCTATTCAGCCACTTGGTAACAACCATCGTTTTTCAGACACGTGAACTCTTCAGAAATCACCAGTGGGGTCACTGCTGATGGATTTAATGTCGTAGAACAAAACGTGATCCGTCTCTTCAATGTGTCTCAACCACAGACCTTATTTCCAGATATTTTCCTAAATCCTATGGAAAAATCCCATTGGCTCTGAGACGAGGGAACCAGTAGTGGTAAAATGCTCACTTCCGGGTTTTAGGACTCGTCACTGCACCACTCTATGAGGTGACGAAACAGAAAAGCAAGACCTGCAGAACGTGCCGATATATAAATGATGGCGCATCCTCATATGGATGTTAATCAGTTCATAATGGTAATGTTATGTGGGCACATGGAGGGTGACAGCAGCACACAACATACGTCTTCAGAGTGTTTTCAGGGCGCAGAGAGGTTACAGTAGAGAGAGAAGATGGTGCGTTAACACACAGGTGAGTGTTACCTGCTCATTGACAGTGAGGGGGGCATCTTTGGCGGGGGGGTCCTGGGAGTTCATGGCTCTCTGCACCTCCCAGTCACTGTCTTCCTGACATCCTGCATACAAGGAGCAAAGAACGAATATGCTTTATTTGTCAAATGCACATTAAAGTTATTTTGTCAAAGAAAATCTGAAGTCTCCTCCAACAATGCAACATACATAAGATCTGCCCTAAACACAGACTCAAAGGGGCGGTATTCTGCTGATGTTCAGGTGTATATCAGTATGTAGTGTCTCTACTTTAAAGAGTCCTCTCCCTCTGATGTTCAGGTGTATATCAGTATGTAGTGTCTCTACTTTAAAGAGTCCTCTCCTGCTGATGTTCAGGTGTATATCAGTATGTAGTGTCTCTACTTTAAAGAGTCCTCTCCTGCTGATGTTCAGGTGTATATCAGTATGCAGTGTCTCTACTTTAAAGAGTCCTCTCCTGCTGATGTTCAGGTGTATATCAGTATGTAGTATCTCTACTTTAAAGAGTCCTCTCCTGCTGATGTTCAGGTGTATATCAGTATGTTGTGTCTCTACTTTAAAGAGTCCTCTCCCTCTGATGTTCATGTGTATATCAGTATGTAGTGTCTCTACTTTAAAGAGTCCTCTCCCTCTGATGTTCAGGTGTATATCAGTATGTAGTGTCTCTACTTTAAAGAGTCCTCTCCTGCTGATGTTCAGGTGTATATCAGTATGTAGAGTCTCTACTTTAAAGAGTCCTCTCCTGCTGATGTTCAGGTGTATATCAGTATGTAGTGTCTCTACTTTAAAGAGTCCTCTCCTGCTGATGTTCAGGTGTATATCAGTATGTAGTGTCTCTACTTTAAAGAGTCCTCTCCTGCTGATGTTCAGGTGTATATCAGTATGTAGTGTCTCTACTTTAAAGAGTCCTCTCCTGCTGATGTTCAGGTGTATATCAGTATGTAGTGTCTCTACTGGGACATGTCTCCATGCTTTAATGTTCAAAAAGCTCTTTATGTTTCTCATACTGCCTGTGCTGCAGCACCTCTTTTCACCCTCCGTCTGAAACCAGAGCCTCGTCTGCTCTGATTGGTTAGCTGGCCGGCTCTGTTGTGATTGGTCAACCTCTTAGAGATGTCCCGCCCCTTAGCCAACACATACAATGTGTTGGAGCACTAGCCAATAGCGTGAGTGTTCCATAGTGATGTCACTATGATACAGAGTTTTGAGTTGAAATAAATGAATCATAATAGTTGTAAAGTACTATATAATATTTTGTGTCATAGAGACTATGAAATGATTTTA